>NW_006408526.1:13539408-13548752 GCF_000296735.1 Chrysochloris asiatica
AAGGGTCTTGTACCTGAAATTGAATGCTTCTGTGTACAATGACCATTGCTACTTCCACTTATAACCTACTTATACAATTCATCACATGTCTCTGTCTAGGGTCTAGGAAGTAAGTATAAGAAACCAAACAACATACTGCATTAAGCAAATAGCCTACCCAAGACCTCTTTAAAATGTTAAACAGAAAGATATCAGTTTGAGAACTAAGGTGCTTTAGCTCTAAGCCATAGTATTTTCAATTGCCTTAATATGCTTTTGAAAGTTGGGCAATGAATAAGGAAGATTGTACAAAAATCGATGTATCTGAATTATGGTGCTGAAGAACAATACTGAAAGTGCCAGGGACTGCCAGAGAACAAACAAAAATCTATGTTGCAAGAAGTACAACCCAAATGCTCCTTAGAAGCCAGGATGCTTTCTGGTGGATTCAAACTCTGACTTTGGGTTAGAAGCTCAGTGTGTAACCCATTATGCCACCAGAGCATGACAAACCTATGTTGTTGTTGTTAAGTACTATCAGGTCAGCTCCAACTCTTAGCAACCTTGTATAGGGTTTCCAGGAGCAACTGGTGAGTTAGAATGTGACCTTGCAATTCAAACTGACCTTGCCATCTAGACAGTAAAAAGATCAATAGCTGTTACACATTCAGATAGACAAAGGGATGAATAGGTGAAGCACGGGATATTATTATTATTTTTTTGCACCTAAAGTATTCTGTATGAGTCTGAATGGACTCTGAAACACTTAACAACAACAAAGTATTCTATATTGTAGTGTAATGGCAGACATGAGACATTATGCATTGGTCAAAATCTATAGAAAGGTATAGCACAAAGAGTAAACTCATATAAATTGTGAACTTTAGTTAATTTAATAGTAATAAACCTGTTGGTGTTAAGTGCCATCGAGTAGGTTCTGACTCATAGCGACCCTGTATAAGGTTTCTGAGGAGTGTCTAGTGAACTTGAACTGCTGGCTTTGTGATTCAAAGCGACCTTGCAGTTTAGTGCTTATTAGCGTACCAATTTTAAAAAATTTAATGAGAGGGAAACTAGGGGAGAAGAGGCAGGAATATATGGGAACTCTGTACTTTCTGGCCAATTTTTTTGTAAACCTGAAAGGTTTAAATGATTTTTATTTTAATTTAAAGAATTATAACTGGTATTCCTGATTTAAATATTAAATAATGTAACCCTTTTTCACATTACAGTTTTAAATGCATTTATTATGCTGTTTATTACATTTTAAGTTGAGGAATTTTTAATCAAATTAACTACTCTCTTAAATTACCCTTATCAATGAAGCTTCATTTAGGCAGAGAAAGTGCATTGTTTTAGAATTAAACATTAGGTCCATTATTTTGTGTTGTTTTTAAATCTAAGAAGCAAAAGCTGGTCAAATGAACTACCATAGAGAAATCACTTTGTTTAGAATTGGTGAGAGATAAAATATATGTTTTTAATATAGCCCTTATCTGAAACCTAACTCTTATGTAGTATTTTTATTTATTGTCCTTATTATGATTGAATTAACATTATCTCGAAAAAGCAGGAAATATAAGTAAAAAATGTCCTTGACCTCCTCTCTGAAGCACCTATCTAGATCTGTTTAGATGAGACACTGAAACTAGTAACACTCAAAATTTAAGTGTACCAACATTTTCAGGCAATTTCCAAAAATCTGGGCTATATGGCTGTTCATTTTAAAGTAAATATCCTAAATATATGCAAACATTAAAACACCTTATTTTTTTCAGATTCTTGTAGCAATATACTATTCTATTATAAATTTGGTAATGTCTTCAAAATAAATAATAGATGAACATAAGTGGTTTTGTAAAGTAAAAATGATTCATTTGTTTAAAAAAAAAACCAAAAAACAGCCACAAAACCTTTTGAATGGTGCTTGTAAAGGGACAATATGACTTTATTGTTTTGTTTGTATGACTAACTGGGAAAAAATATAGCCTTTCAGATTTAGTGTAATTGACTACAATATTCTGACAGTAGAAACTACAGAGGATAGCTGAGACAAATTTTTTGTTAGTGAAATGCTTTTTACAGAATGTTCTCATTCCCCTAACCATTCATATGCTTATGCTATTGCTTAATGTAAGACAACATTACTATAAAGAATATAAGTCTATATTGCTATAACTATGAAGGTGAGTTTTACTTTGAGACTGTATTTCTAATTGCATTGTAAAATTTGGGGAAAATGTCAGTAAATCATAATCATTTATCTAAAGCTTTATCTAATCATTATCTAATACTAGGTCTTTTCTAGTTCTGTACATGGTATGTGAATGTACTGAGCTGTACTCAAATCTGCTACAGCAAATAAAGTTTAAGATGGCTACAACTCTCATTTCTTGGTAGAAGACTTGCAAGTAGTCCAAATTATATGAGAAAAAGAAACGCAGAGTTTGAAAATATATTTTAAAGTTTGAAGTTGAAATACTACATACCAAATCCCTCTATTTAGTATGTATCTTAAAAAAACAAGATCCATGACATGAATAGATACACACACACACACATATTTATAGTTGAACTATTTACAGTAGCAAACAGATGGAAACAGCCTAAATGTCCATCAATGGAAGAATGGTTAAACCAACTTTTTTTTGCATACACACAATGGAATACTATGCAAAAATTTACAACATAGGCATATTAAATAGTATTAACCTATCACTAATAGCATTGTTCTTTGAGATAGCTGTTTTTGACAATTCATGCAATTCTATTCCTCTTTAATGTATTGTTCCTGGCATAGTGACTACAATTGTCAGATTCAAAATGATCGCAGTCATTTTCAGTGTGCTAATGCCTAGTATATTGTTCCTCAGGAGTTCAATTTTTTTATGACTTAAAGCTTTCTTTAATTCATACTTTATGCATTTTATATTCCACATTCCATTTAAGTCGTCTTGGCTTTCAAAAAGCAAGGTTGTATCGTCTGCATATCTCAGGTTGTTAATTAGCCTTCCTCCAATCGTGATGCCACATTTTTATTCATTTAATCCAGCTTCTAGGGTTATTAGTTTAGCAAAATGGTTGAATAAGTATGGTGAAAGAATACAAACCTGGCACACACCTTTCCTAATTTTAAACCATTTGGTGTTCCCTTGTTCCGTTCGAACAACTGCCTCTTGGTTCCTCATGAGCACAATTAAGTGTTTTGGAATATTTCTACTTCACAATATTGTCCATAGCTTGTCATGATCCACACAATTGAAAGCCTTTGTATAGTAAATAAAACAGAAGCAAATATTTTTCTGTTATTCTCTGCTTTCAGCCAAGATCCATCTGACATCAGCAATGATAACACTAGTTCCACATCCTCTTCTGAATCTGGCTTGAACCTATGGAAGTTCTCTGTCAATGTATCGTTGCAGCTGTTTCTCACATGGGATATCAATGATAATGTCAGATGATTTCTCTCATACTTTGGACATATTGTAAGGAAGGAGCAGTCACTGGAGAAGGATATCATGTTTGGTAAATTGGAAGGTCAGCGAAAAAGAGGACGACCACCAATGAGATGGACTTGCACAGTGGCAGCATCAATGAGCTCAAACATAGCAACGATTGTGAGATTAACCCAGGATCAGACAGTGTTTCATTCTGTTGTGCATAGGGTTGCTGTGAGTCAGTACTGACTCAATGGTTTATCCACTCCATGTTCCATGTTTTTAGCTATTTCTTGTCTTTTGAGTTGTGCCACATCAACAGTTGAAGAGCCTCGAGACTTTACTCCATCCGTGTTACAAGGCAACTCTACTTTGAGGGCAGCTCTTACCCAATCTATTCCAAGTGCTTACCAACTAGAGAGGCTCATCTTTCAGCATTATACCTGTCAATGTTCCATTGTTATCCACAAGATTTTCACTGACAGATTTTCAGAAGTGGATCATCAAGGCCTTCCTCCTAGTTCTTAACATGAATTTTGGAGGCTAAATGTAGTCCATTATATGGATGAGCTAGAATTTTCTTAAATATCCTATTACTGGACATTAAGGATATTTATTTTATGTTTTATAAGTATAAACAATTATTCAATGAAACACTTAATACATAAACATTTGTTTTATTGTGTGACTATTTCCTTAAGATAAATCTAAAAGTACATTTACAACATCTGAGAAAGGATGCTCACATTTAATATTTTTCAGTTGCCAAATTATTGTCTGGAAAGGCTGTAAAAATTACACTCACACCAGCGCATAAAAAGCCATTTTACCATTCTTTCTCATACAATTGTTACTAAGACTATTGTAATTTTTAATTAAAAAGTTAAAATAACACCTATCTTTTTTTTTTGTAAGTCATTCATTTCTAGTAATGTGAAACATATCTTCCATTTCCAGTAGAGAATTTCTATCTCAGTTCACTAAAATTATAACCAGTAATACACAATAGACATGTATAAATTTGATAAACACTGATTTGCATCCTTTCTTACAGTTTTTATGAGGAAATAACATAAAGATAAATTTCATGTAATGGCCAACTAAACTTAATCAGGATTTTATGGAGAAAATTTATAAAGTAATTCATCAGTCTAAATGTGAGATCAAATTCTGTAAATAATTGAGCCAACTTTAATGATAGGAATATTATTAAAAATTACTGAGAAAGAATTTTTATTTACTACATGGTGTTAGGGATACTTTAAGCAGTATTCAATTTACATTATATATAATAATTAACTTTAGATAGATTGAATCCTTAATTAGAACTTATGTGTATCAATTAATGCATTATATATTTGGAAAAAATCTGACTTAATTTGTGTCTTAGCCTTTTTTTTGGGGGGGGGGTGGATAAGACTCTCTTTTAGGGAAACAATGCACCCATTGTGTAATGAGTTCAACCTTGTGATGAGGAAACATGCTTATTGGAACATGATAGGTGGTTTCACAATAAATATGGAATAGCATCACCAGAAAAAATATCTCACCAGGCAGAGAGTCACAATAAACAGCAGTAGACACATAGAAGAAAGTGCTGATAGGAAGGATAGCAATAGCATTTGCTATTATTTATTCTTTGTATGACCCACTGATGTCATATAGCATTTTCACACTGGCCTGAAATTGATGCTTCAAAAGTCTCACCAGTCAGAATTTCTAATTAAAAATGTATAAATAAAAAGTTTACAACAGAAGAAAAACCAATTCCTTTAACCAGTACTTCGTTAGCATTAGTTTACTTGTTCAGAGGGTAATCTAATCCTTCATCCCAATTGTGAACCTCTGGTTACCATGCCCTGAGCTCTTGTTAGGCAATTGTTGCAGTTCCACAATCCAGTTTATCATTGGTCAGGAGAGAGTCGAGACAAATCCCTAATTATTCTCAAATGCCAAACATACTTTTTCTTCCTTTCCTTTTTTTTTTTAAACTCTTGTTCATTGTGTCTTGAGTGAAGGTTTACAGGGCAAATCATCAGTTTCTGTATCCAACAAATCTTACACTTTGTTTCATTTCAATGGTTGCAATTCCCTTCATGTAAAAACAATTATTCCACTTCTTCCCTGTGGTTCCTATTTCCTGTCCATACTCCTCCTCAACCCTTCAGAACCTTGTTCCCAGGTAAATGTTGCCCTTTTGATCTTGAATGGTGATCATTTCACTGAACACCACTCACTTGTGTTGTTGTCACCTTATATACCTATCCACCACTTGATTGAAAATTGGTCTACAAAGGTGTATTCCCTTCCAGTCTCGAAGGGTGGCCAACGGCTATAGATTCAGGTTCCTCCAGTCTCTTTCTGACCAGTAAACCCAACATTCTAATGTGATACCTTTCAGAGCTGTTGGTAGTGGTAGCCAGGCACAATCTAGTTCTTCTTGTTTGGGAGTTGTGGATACTGATATTCACTTGCTCCATTAGTTCAATGGACTAATTGATTCCAAGCATCTTCAATTTTCATCACTCTTCTTTCATTTTGTCCCCAGGTTGCTATGGGTCGGAACCGACTCAACGGCACTTAACAACAACAATAACATGCTCCACCATGGATTCTGGTGTAGTGTTGTAGGACAAGCACTGGATTGGTGACCACAACCCACAAGCTTCTTCTCAGAAATACTAACAGAGTCATTATAAGTCGGAACTGATTCCATGCCACATAATAACAACCATATTCCACTGGAATCATGGTTGTGTTTGTAGCAAAATAAAATAGCCATGTGCAAATATCCTCTGTCAAACCTTTATTTATTTTTAGATATACTTTCTTCCAATCACCCTCCCATACTCACTTGGTGTGTACATACCACATTTTATTTATCCTTTCCTACACTGATGGACATTTATTGTGAATAGTGCTGTGATGAACATGGGTGTGCATATATTGACTGGTGTCATGGCTCTTATTTCTTAGGGATAAATAGCAAGTAGAGTGATTGATGGGATACACAGTATTGTAATTTCCAAGTTTTTGAGGAAGTGCCATACCATTTTCCACAGTGATTACACCATTTTACAGTCCCACCAGAAATATAGGAGGGTTCTAGTCTCTCCCCATCCTTTCCAGAATTTGTTTTCTTCTGTTTTTGCTTTAAATTTTCATCTTTTAAATTGTCTATTAATACTACAAGAATATCTGTAGGATAAGAACTGGACCACAAGGTGCATTTGAACCAAAGGTGTGTCCTCCTCAGAAAGCCCATGCAAAGTTGCTATGAATCAGCACTTAACAACAAAACAACAAGAACTAATGAGCTTGAACATTTCTTCATGTATGTAGCTGCCTGAATGTTGGCTTTGGTGAAGTGTCTCTTCATGTCCTCTGCCCGTTTTTTAAACTAAGCTGTTTGTCTTTTATCTTGTAGAAGTGTTGTAATTTTCTGTAAATTTTAGACATTAGTTCCTTGTCTGATATATTACTGACATGGATCTCTTTTTATTCTTTGGTAAAATCTTTTGATGCACACAAGAGTCTAAATTGTAGGTGGTCCCAGTCATATAGTTTGTCTTCCGCTGTTTGTGTGCTTTTAGTTATGTTTCATAGTGTATTTATGCCATGTATCAGAAAGGACTTCAAGATGGACACACTATGTCTAGTCTGCTGGCAAAGATCACAAGTCTGGCTCCTTTTCCACTTTTCTATCCCTTCATCTGAATCTCAGGGTTACAGGACTATCGACTGTGTCTGTTTCATTTGTTTTCCATATCTTTCTTTTAGAGGGTCTGTGCAGTGTTGTTTCCTAGTCTGCCATCTTGCTGTCTCTCCCAAGCATATCTTTTTATATGTTTCATCAGAGCCAGGGTTAATGAACTCTGTCAGCCTTTTAATTGATTTTTTTTCAAACTTCTAGTAGTGATAGCATAGCTTCTAACATCACAGCAACATGCAAGTCACCACAGGCTGATAAACTGACGGGTATGTGGCAGGTGGTATATAGCAGAGCTCATGAATCTCATGAAGTCCTAGTATAGTGCTGTAGGATAAGCACTGGACCGCAAGGTCATTTGAATCAAACGTTTGTTGATTCAAACTTACCAGTCACTCCTTGGGAACTCTATATAGGGTCTCTATGAGTCAGAATTGACTTGACAACCCTTAGCAAATGAATTTCATAGTGATTTCAATATTGTCAGACCTTTATTATTGTAAAGCATGCATACAAATCTAGTATGTGGAATACCATAAAGATTCTATGATAACTCAGGACAAGACATTCAGAGGCAGTCTCTATGTATTCAATACCATTACTATCTCTATCCAAAGAAGATAAATCATTGGAAAGGATTTAATTGCTAAAGTGGAAATGACACAAAATATTCAATTTCTTACTGCGTGGCTGTTTCATCTCCTAGAGAAGGTACAACATGGAGTGTGAAGTATCAGTTTCTGTTTCTGATACTTGGACATTCAATAGTGGCATTCTGAATGATAGTGTGATGATGGATGGTCTGTAGTGTCCATTTGAGCCACCATGACTACCATCATCATGAACTCAATAGTGAAATCAGTGGGATGGTCAAAGACAGACGAGCTAAGCTCATTGAGTGAGTTTATCTGTTTAAGTTGTTCTTCAATGCTTTTTCCGCACTAAATACTTTTTAATGAATCTTGACCTGAGAAAATACAATTTAAATACTCTCTGCCAACTCATGCATCTAATCATGTGATTATTTTTCAGTCCCCTTTGGCTGAAAGATTCCGTCTTTCTCTTTTAGGATCTTCAATAATTAGTGGAGCTTGTTGTTAGGTGCCACTGAGTTGGTATTAACTCATAGCAACCCTAGGCACAATAGAATGAAAAACTGCCCAGTCCAGGACTAATCTCATAATTGTTGTCATGCTAGAGCCCACTGATGCTGCCAATTTGCAAATTCATCTCACTGAGGGTCTTCCTATTTTTCTCTCTTCCTCAACGTTACCAAGCATGATATCCCTTTCTGGTAACTGGTCCCTCCTGACAACATGAGAGATGAAGTCTGACCACCCTGACTCCAAGGAACACTCTAGCTGTACTTCTTCCAACACAGATATGTTTGTTCTTTAGGCAGCCCAATGTACTTTCAATATTCTCCTCCAACACCATAACTCAAAAGCATCAATTAATCTATGATCTTCCTTATTCACTGACCAACTTTCACATGAATATGAGGTTATTGAAAATACCATGGCTTGGGTCAGGCATACGTCCTCAAACTAACAGTTTGCTCTTCAACACTTTAAAAAAGTTTTGTGCAACAGATTTGTCTAATGCAATATTCATTTGATTTGACTGCTGCTTCCATGAGTGTTAATAGTTGATCCAAGTAAAATGAAGTCTTTGCCAACTTCAATCTTCTCTCCATTGATAAGAATGTTGTTTATTGGTCCAGTGGTGAGGATTTTTGTTTTCTTTGAGATGCAATCCATACATTGAGATGCAATCCATACCGAAAGGCTATGGTTTTTGATCTTCATCAGTAAGTATTTAAAGTCCTCTTCAATTTCAGCAAGCAAGGTTGTATCATCTGCATATCACAGGTTGTTAAAGAGTCTTCCTCCAAACCTGATGCCATGTTTTTCTTCATATAACCCAGCTACAAGGATTATTTGCTCAATACAGGTTGAATAAGTATGGTGAAAGAATACATTTCTGTGGCATACCTTTCCAAATTTTAAACCATTCAGTGTTCCCATGTTCTGTTCGAACAACTGCCTCTTGATGTATGTACAGGATGCTCATGAGCACAATTAGGTGTCCCAGCATACTCATACTTCGCAATGTTGTCCATAGCTTTTCATGATCCACACAAACAAAAGTTTTTGCATAGTCAATAAAGCACAGGTAAACATCTTTCTGGTATTCTCTGCTTTCAGCCAAGATCCATC
>NW_006408526.1:13548852-13550454 GCF_000296735.1 Chrysochloris asiatica
CTTTGAAGACGTTAGTCGCTATTCAATATAGTAATTTTCAATAACCTGCTATGGTATTATTTGCTTAGTGTGTAAAACTACTTTAGAAATCATGAACTCTTTCAACTAGTAGGATCTTAATGATTATCTTGCTCATTAATCTCATTTCTTTGTTTTACAGAGGATAGGAGATCTAATGACCAGGGAACTTGAATTGCCCAAGGTTACACAGCTTGTCATTAAGTTGAATTTGTGTTATTAACCAGAGTTTAGAAACAAGGGCTGTGTCTCCTATTAATTTATTGTGTTATTTAGGTTCTCCTTTCCCTGAGCAGGTTCAGTAGTACCAGACCTTTTTTATAGTTATTTGCTCTAATTAGTTGTTGTTGTTTTGGTTTTTTTTTTAAATGGGCCTTGATGCCTATTTGGGCATTTAGTCTATTAAGAGTCTGTCTGTTCTTGGGTTTGTAAGAGACTAGAAAAGGCTTTTCACCTTAGAAAGTTATGTCTCTTGCCTTTTCTAGGCAGCAAGTGTCTCAGAACACAAACGCAATATTAAATCTAGATCCTCACAATGGCATTGTGTGGCTAGCCTTGAACAGCTTTGGACAAGTGGGCTACTTGAGTGCAGGGACTCTCTTGCTCAGTTTTGTAGTATACCTACCCTTTCTTTCAGCATACCTTGTTGTTGTTGTTAAGTGCCATCAAATTGGTTGCAACTCATAGCCACCCTGTATAAGGTTTCCAAGGAGCAGCTGGTGGGTCTGAACTGCTGACCTGTGGTTTGCAGTCCAGTGCTGATCCTACAGCACCAAACCAGGAGTAGGTAAATTGTGTTATGCAGAACAGAATTCACAGTTGAGTTGACACTATGGACTGCCACAGTTCTGTAGTAGAATGAGATAGTATCAAAGAGAACTTGCAGATCAGATCTTCATTCAATAGTTAAGTCAACTAGTGTGCCCAAATTTAAAACTTGGGTTAAGATCACAGAAGATCTAAGACTTGAAACAGAGATCAGCTTTTGCTGTTACATTACTTATATCCTAACCTCGCTTTGATCCCTTCCAGAGTCACTGTTTGAAGACGTTGGCGCTATTAAAGATTCTTCTTCTCAGATTTATGTTCTTTATGCACCTTTGCTCAGACATTCAGATGCCTCACTTAGCATTTGCTGCATTGACAGGTTTTTGACTGTTGCTATGGTTCTATCTGAACTTCAGTTTCAGCAAATCCTTAAAGAAATGCTTTACTTACCTTGCCTGAGGTTGGCACAATGAGGTTTTTCACTCTACATCTTTCTAAACTTTGCCCAGTCTCCTAATCTACTTGATTCAAGTAACATCAACACAATAAAAGACCTGTCTCTGAGAAAAGGACACTTCTAACCTCAACAAAAGTCTATATTTACTCTCCATATACACATGTTGTTGTTAAGTGCCTTTGAATCAGTTCCAACTTATAGCTGCTCTGTATAGGATTTTCAAGGTGTTGCTAGTGAGTTTGAACCACCAACCTTGCAGTTCAAACTGATCTTGTGGTCCAGTGCATTATCCTACAGTACCACACCAGGACTCTCAAGTTGGTTCCGACACATAACTACCCCGTATAGGATTTCTGAGG
>NW_006408526.1:13564397-13594401 GCF_000296735.1 Chrysochloris asiatica
TCCATTTTCAACTGGTACTGCTCAAAATTCTGCCCACTGGAAAGATTTCAGTGCTGTGAGGTAATGTGGGGAACTGCAAGGTTGGCAGTTCAAACTCACCTGTCACTCATTGGAAACCCTATATAGGGTCACCATGAGTCCGGATCAACTCAATGGCACTTAACCACACCAACTATTGACTGAGAGCTCTTCTTACGGCTCTCACTCTTTAACCTTGCGGCTTGTCCTTCCTGCAGGTGTAGTGTCTCATTTGGTCAGAATAAAATCCTTCAGGCACAGTCATAGGAATTTTGAGTGAGCAGGTTTGTGGAGATAATTGATAGGACAATATTGATAGGGCACCAATAGCCTTTGCTTAGGAAGGCAAACTTTACAAAATCTTCTTACCTTTTGTCTCTAGCTCTTCTTCTAAATGTTCCTTACTATGGAGCAAGCTGTGCATTTGATGTAAATACTTATCTCACCCCTATTCGCACCCATCTCTAATCTCCTTCTTTACAATCTGCTCAATATAATTGTTAAGTCGTCAAGTTGTTTCCAACTCATAGCCACTCTGAGCAGGGTTTCTGAGAGAGTAATTCTTTGCATGAGCAAAATGCCTAATCTTTCTCCTGTAGAATGGCTGGTGGGCTTGAACTGCTGACCTTGTGGTTTGCAGTCTACTGGTTATTGTACAGAACTACCACATTCATATAATGATTATCACAGTACATTTCATTTTCTTACTTTTAGAAACCATTAATGCTTGGTTTCCTTTCTGTACTAGCAATGATCATATCACTTATCCTATTTAATCTGATGAGAGGTGTTTGTCAATGATATAATAACAACAATCATACACATGCACTCATTGCAAATACACTATCATCTTCTAGGACACAAGGATTGTTTCTTACTCATCTCTGTATTTGACAGATTACCTGGTTCGAATAAGGTACTCAGTAAATGAATATTTATTGAATTATATTGAACTGAATGATTTATCCTTACATTCCTTTAAGCAACAGTGAAATTATGAAGCATAGAGTAGATATTCAACATTCTCTGTTTAATGAATTGTATTTATGATATTGAACTTTTTTTTTTTGTCCTTTTCAGAATCAGAGTTAATTGTTGGTTTTCTTTTAGGTTCTAATATCCTCAAAAAGGAGTTCTGGTGTGGTGCTGTGGGTCAGTGTGCTGGACTGAAAGGTTGGTTTGAACTGCGAGGTCAGTGGTTCTTTGGAAACCATACAGGGTCACTATGAGTCAGAAATGACTCAATAGCACTTCACAACAACAACAATCATAGAACAAATCCAAAAAATTATTTATTTTGAAGTTTCACCATTGTTCAATAAAAATCAATATAAGAAATACTAAAGTAAATATAAAGTTTCATGTGTTATTGATTGCTTGTGCAATTGTATAACCACAGTGATATGAAATGTATAATAACATGAGAAAAGATTGAGACTGGAGATAGGAATCCAGCCCACTTCTATTGTGAAATAATTACTGTTACCTTCATTACCCTAAACTCCAATGCTAATACTACAGTTTAACTCTTAAAAACCTACTCTTCTTGAAAAAACATTCCTCCTCCCCCATTATGCCCTATGTTCTTTCCATGAATCAGAGAGATTTCTTTAGGATCCTAAATATATAGAGGCATTATTTACTTATTTTGCTCCTCCTGAGAAAACTGAGCCTATAGGTAAGCATGCAACTCTCAAATCACAGCAGTTACACAATCAAGCATCATTCTTTAAGATTGGTACTGTACCTGGGTACCCAAATAACAGCATTGCAAATATTAAGTGCTGATGGGATGCTGATGACAATAGAAGAACATTAAATTTCCCAAGTAAAATTGCCAATAATTATAAGATATTTTGTGAGTAAGAAATTTTGAAAACGTCAGACTCTAGCATCCAGAATAATGAGAAAATAAATTTGTATTATTTTAAGTGACTCTTTGTGGTATTTTCTTGCATCAGCTCTAGAAAATAAACACACATTTCTGTTAAGGAGGTGTTTTGTTTTGTTTTTGTAGATGCCCTTCATATATGTATATTTATAAATTATGTGTGTGTGTGTCCCACCATACTATAATTTTTTGTAAAATTTAACATGCACATGTATAGAATTAAAAAGGCTAAGCAATAAAATAAGGAGCTCTGGTGGCATAGTCATTATGAGTCGATAGCTAACCTCAAGGTCAGCAGTTGGAACCTACCAGCCATCCTGCAGCAGAAAAATGAGGCTTTCTACTCCCGTAAAGATATATAGCCTTGGAAACCTTAAACAGAGTCACTATGAGTTGGAACAGACTCCACTGAACATCAGCACCACCACCAAGTAATAAAATAAGTTCAAATAGAAACACGGAGAAAAAGGCCAAGAGAAACAGTTTGATGATTCCAGGATGACTGCTTTTGTCTGCAGAGCTGGATCTGGCAAGGAGGTGAGGATTATTGACATTTCATTATAACTCTTTTGGTTTGTTTGACTTAAAAAATATATGGTATTATTTTAATAAAGTTATTATAATATCCTAATATATTTTTCTGGAACCAAAGTAGTATGTCTTGAAGACATTTTAGACTGTAGGTTATGATCCTATTTGTTTTGTTTTGTTTTGTTTTGTTTTTCTCAGATTACGGTTGGATTTTTGCTAGGTGGAGTATCACACCAACACTCACTCTTTTGTGACAGTCTCTTCCCTCTGCTTATCTCTCTGTGTTCTTCTCCAATTTTATAGGACACCACTAGGATTGGGTACTCCAGTACTTAACTGATAATATCTTGAAAGACCATATTTTCAAACAAATTCGCATTCACAGGCACTTAGGGGGTAAGATGGAGTCCTGGTGTGGCACTGTAGGATAAGCACTGTAGGTGCTTCAAACCCACCAAATGCTCTCTGGAAGGCCTAAACAGTGTCAATATGAGTCATAACCAACTTGATGACAGTTAGCAACAACAACAAGAGGTTAGGATTGCAACATGTCTTTTTGGCGTACATAATGCAACCTAAAATAGAGTTCAGAATTTAAAAACAAAAGAGTATTACTATGGTCTTGTAGTAGAAAGATGAGGTTTTCTGTCCCCATGAAGATTTAAAACCTCGGAAACACTATACAGAGTCACTATGAATGGGAACTGACTTGATGGCACATAAAAACAATTGTGTTCTAGACTGGAAACACAAACCTCCCCTAATAAGAGCTGTCTGTCAGATGCCCGACAGCTATTGAAGACTCTGCTAGGAGCAGAAAGAACATTTACTTTTTTGAAATGTTTTCAATAGGATAAAAAGAAAAAGAAATGTACAATGGACACCAGAATTTGAATCAAATTTCTAGAGAATTCACTTGTCTTTAGGTCCACTGAGATTCTGAGCATCTCTACTAATTCTCACCCAAAGCCTTTAAAAATATATGTTATTAATTTTTTCTTCTTCACAACCTCTGGGCAGTGAGGAGTTAGTGATATGAATGAGATTTGGCAGAAGCCATGAAGACAGAGGGGAGTAGGTGATTATTAATAGTGAAAATACTCATAAATGTATTTACATGGAATGCCTGCAGCCTTTTATTTTTTTATTCCCAGTCTGTTGAACTAGAGTGTGTTTATCACGTGAAGCTTTCTAATATGTTGTATTGGCACCGAGTGGAACATCTTCATTTTAACGAAGACATTTCTCTCCTTTACCCTCCTTACTTTTGTCTAATACTAAAGAATGTTCACATATCAATATATTTCATTTTCAAAAACAAACAATAGCTGTTTTTAATGATTCTTATTTTTAAAATTTTTTAGTTTGGGGTAATGTGTTGGTAGGAAAGTGAGAGGTATTGAAACAAAACTGTTTTGAGATTCAAATATAGACTACATATGGTTCCTACGTATTCAAATATAGACTACATATGTTCCTCTCCCTATCTATTTTTCATTGCTGCTTTTAAGTACATTTTTCCAACTCATGTTGTTTTTAAGTGCTGTTGAGTCAGTTCCGACTCATAGCAACCCCGTATAGGGTTTCCAAGGAGTGACTGGTGAGCTTGAAACACCAATCTTCTTGTTCAAACTGACCTTGCAGTCTAGCGCATTAACCTGCAGCACCATAATGACCTTGTGTAGTGTTTCCAAGGAACAGCAAGTGGTTTGAACTGCTTACATTGTGATTAGCAGTCTAGTGTTTATCCCACTTCTGGAGGTTATTATGCAGGTTAAATTAAGGGCTATATGTAATATTGATTATCTCAAGAGAATCTCCAGGGGTACAAATGATTAACATGCTCAGTTGATAACCAAAAGTTTGGAAGTTCAAGTCCTCCAAAAGTCACTTTTGAATAAAGGCTTGGCCATCTACTTACAAAATATCATAAAACCCCTACTGAGCCCAGTTCTACTCTGATGCACCAGGCTGCCATGAATTGAAGTCACCTTGGCAAAAACTGGTAATAAAGAAAAGAACACACCTTAGTTTAATAAAGTGCTTAATGACAGTGAAGCAGTTTTCACAGTGAATGGCTCTCACCCAGATATCTAACATGATTGTAATTAGGCAAGTTGTTGAACATCTCTGGGGCAGTTTCCTCAGATATAAAATGACTAGATTTGTCTAGATGATCTTAAAATATCCCTTCCAGCTCTATAATCCTATGATTTCTCAGAGATTTATTAAAATAACATTTCTTTTCCAGTTAAAATTCTGGAATGTTCTCAGAGTAAACTCTTGTGTCACTGAAGCCAGTCATCAGACTTTTTATAGGGTTTACTTATTATCTGATTGTAGAGGTGGTATCAACATCAAGGTGTAGAGTTACTTCATGGAGCTAAATATTGTATTGGTAATATAAAGGAGTCCTGGTGTGATGCTGTGAGCTAATGCATCAGACAGCAAAGTCATTTGAACTGCAAGTTTGGCAGTTCAAGCTCATCAGCTGCTCCTTGGAAACACTGTACAGGGTCGCTATGGGTCAGGATCGACTCGACGGCACTTTACAACAATAAACATAGAGCCCTAGACTTCTGATGCCAGCTTGAAGCAATAATCTGACATTACCCACCAACTGCTTAAAAATTCATCATCTTCCCCAAACTCCATAACTAAAAGCCAAGAGTAAAATTATCATTAAATGCAAAATTTTGCTTATTTTGTTTCTTAAATATACTTGGCCTACTTACTAGAGGTCATACTTCATAATAGTGAATACAGCAGACAATTTAGGAGTAGAAGATGCAATTCTCACTGCTAACTCTGAATGAAATTATTTTCCACCTTGATGTATCTATTTTCTTATTCATTCCACAGAAATGTGTTAGGGGCAGATAAAAATATGAATCTGACATTGTCCTTGCCTTCAAAACTGACAGTCTTGTGAGGATGATGGGAAAGATAAACAGGCCTGACCACTAGAGATGGTAGGTGCCATTAGGTAAGAAGTGTTATTAGAGAACAGGCGGTGGTGGCAGTGGTTTTGTGCCGTGGAGTTGGTTCCAACTCATAGTGACCCTGCACAGGGTTTCTGAGGTTGTAAATCTTTACGGGAGCAGAAAGCCTCATTTTTCTCCTGCAGAACAGCTGATAGTTTACAACTGCTGACCTTGAGATTAGCAGCCTGACTCGTAATCACTATGTTACCAGAGCTCCTTAGATAACAGGTGGAGGAGGAGCTTCTAATTATATCTGAGTGACTAGGACTGGGAGTCAAAAGGAATTGGTTATCAGTGTTGGGCTGTGAAGTTTGAAAAAAAGTTATCCAGGCACAGAAGTTGGTAGGATTTCTATGCAGAATGATGTGGTTAGGACATATAACAGTGTCTGCCATTTTTTGAACACCTACTATATGCAGGCACTTTAAACAAATGATTTATAATATTATTAAGAACATGAGTATTATCTCTAGTTTATGTTAAGTTTCCAAGAAGCTATGTATGTGTACCAATGCCATTCACCCAAAATGGGTAAGACTATATTTGAACTAAGACATGTCTAATTGACTACAGAGCTTTCATATTTCCAAAATAAAGCACATGTGTTTGTTGTTGTTAAGTGCTGTTAACTCAGTTCCAACTCATATCAACCTTATGCACAACACAACGAACCACTGTTCAGTTCTGTGCCTGTTGTTTACTGCCACTGTGTCAATCCATCTCATCGTGGGTCTTCCTCGTTTTCACTGACCCTCCACTTTTCCAAATATGAAGTCCTTTTCCAGAGACTGGTTTCTTTTGACAACATGTTTCAAAGTATGAGATACATAGTCTTGCTATCCTTACTTCAAAGGGGCATTTTGATTGTGTTCCCTCCAAGGGAGATTTGATTGTTTTGGCAGTCCATGTTACTTTCTATATTCTTCGCCAACATCATAATTCAAATGCATCAGTTCTGCAGTCTTCCTTATTCATCATCCACCTTTCACATGCATGTAAGACTATTGAAAATACCAATGTCAAGCACACCTCAGTCCTCAGAGTAACATGTTTGCTTTGAACACTCTAAAGAGTTTTTTGCAGCAGATTTGCCTAATGCAGTACATCATCTGATTTCTTGACTGCTGCATCCATGAACATTGATTTTGATCTAAATAAAATGAAGTCTTTGACAACTTCACTCTTTTCCCCATTTATTTTGATGTCGTTTATTGGTCCAGTTGTGAGGGTTTTCATTTTCTTTAAATGAAGTGTAATCCATACTGAAGATGTAGCTTGATCTTCATCAGTAAGGATTACAAGTACTTTTTCCTTCCAACATGGTTGTTTCATCTGCATATCACAGGTTGTTAATGAATCTTCCTCCAGTCCTGATGTCATGAATATTTGCTCAGAAAGCAGACTGAATAAATATGAAAGTATACAACCCTAGTGCACACCTTTCCTGATTTTAAACCCTTCAATATTCCCTTATTCTGAACAGATTCCTGATGAGCAAAATTAAGTGTCTAAATTACACATTCTTCTAAGTGTAATGCATAGCTTGTTATAATCCATACAGTTGAATGCCATTATATGGTCACTAAAGGACAAGTAAATATCTTTCTGGTATTCTGTGCATTCAGACAAGATCCATCTGACACTGGCAATTATAACCCTGGTTCCACATCCTCTTCCAAATCATCTTGAATTTCTGACAGCTCCCAGTTGATGTACTGCTGCAATCATTTTTTAATTAACTTTATTAAAATTATACTTTTTTGTGATATTAATAATATTCTTCAATGATTTCCATATTCAGTTGGGTCACATTTCTTTGGAATGGAATGGCTATGGATCTCTTCCAATCAGTTAGCTAGATGACTGAGAGCTTCTAACACTGTATCAGTTTGTTGAAAGATTTCAGTTTGTTTTCTGTCAGTTCCTGGAGTCTTTTATTTTGACAATGCCTTCAGTGCAGCTTGGACTTCTTTCAACACTATCAGTTCTTGATCATATATTTCCTCTTGAAATGGTTGAACACTGACCTATTCTTTTTGGTACAGAGACTGTGTATTTTCCACCTTATTTTTATTTATTTAAACCTTTTCTGAGGGAGGTGGGTAGGAGTAAGGCATGAGTCTTAGGGTTGGGATTATGGCTAAGTATTGGCTAGGCCTAGGACTTTGTTTATTGTTAGGATTATGCTTAGGACAAGGGTTAAGGGTTAGTTTTAGAGGTAAGGGTTGTATTAGCACTAGGAGTAAGGCTTGGTATAGTTTTTTAGGGTTAAAGTTTGGTTTATTTTTATTTATGTTTTATTTTCTTGAAATATATTTGATTTCCTCTTCATTTGGTAGTTCTGTAACTAAATGACTCCTTTTTCATTTTCTTTTTACTTTATTGTTTTTGCAACTGTATCTTTGGGTGTTTCTGTTTAGTCTTATGGTCTGTTTTACGTCTCCTATTTCTATAGCTGAATTGAGTCTAGGTGATACTGTTCTGTAAGCTGCTGTCTGCTGCTGTTCATTCTCTGTCCAAAGAATTTCCTTCAATACTTTTTGTAAAGTTGGCCTTGTTTTTTAAAAATTCTTTTAATTTCTATTTGTCTGAAAATGACCTAGTTTCACCAACATATATGATAGACAGTTTTGGTGGATATATTGGCAGTTTGTTTCTTTCAGAGTTCCACATATGTCATTTCATTATCTTCTTGTCTGTAAGTTTTCTGCTGAGAAATCAGGGCTTAATGTTATTAGTTCTCCTTTGTAGGTAACTTTTCTGAACTGCTCCCAAGATATTTTCCTTGCCTTTGACTTTGGAAAATTTGATTATAATATGTCTTAGTGGTTTTCTTTTGGGGTTTATTCTGCTAGTAGTTCAATCAGTTTCTTGAATATGATGTTAGGGATGATTTCTTGCAACTTGTGGATAATAATATTCTCTGTTTTTTCTTTCTTTTTTATTTATTTATTTTTTTGTCTCTTCCTGTTCTGAATTTCCTGTGACATGTAAATTATTCTTCTTGATAGGGTTCCACACAAATCTTAGACTTTCTTTTCGTATTTTTATCTTTTTTTTTTCTTTCTGATTTCTCTTCTAGCAGATAATTATTGAAAGATTTTTTTTCAAGTTCAGTAATTCGGCTTTCCATTGATCCAATTATGTTTCCTTGTCCTTTCAGTGTTGGTGTTAATCTTCTGGCTTTCTAACTGCTGATTTTGTATAATTAGGATTTTTTTTCTTTATTTTGTGATTTTTTTTCTATAGTTTTGTTTGTGTTTTCCTAGTTTTTTCAATTCATTGAAATTTCCTAATTAGAATTATTTTAACTTCCTTATCAGGTAGTTCTGATACAATTTCTGGCATTATATTTCCTGCTCTGTAATGTGGTCATTTGTTTGAGGCACTCTTTCTTGTTTCTTTGTAAAAGCTGAAATTGTCTGTTTTCTCTGAGATATTGTGGTGTCATAGTTACAGTTATTTGATGATTTTAGACTGGTGTATTCTCAGATAGTCACCACCTGTCTCCTGTTGGATATGGTACAGACCAGAAGTATGAAGGAAGTTAGTTCCCTTTTCATTTTATGTTGCACAGTTCAGGGTGAGTACCATGCCTCCAGAAGCAGGGATACTGTGCCTAGCCATTGGTCAAAGACTGGTCATGTCCCATCTATCAAAAAGGTATGGGAAAAAGGGAGATTGAACACCCTTGCTGCAAATATCAAGCCATATTCTGTTCCTGTATGTGGCTGTCACTCACTAAAACTCACACCAGCCCATAGTCCACCTGTTTTTTCTTCCTCCTCACTGTTCCTATTCCACTTACTTGACATTCAGTCTACACCTCTCTGTCCTATTCTCTGATGCTAAAGTTTCCAGGATCACCATCCATATTTGTTTTACTTGGTCTCCTATATCTCTGTTGCTCAGGAAGTCTGCTTAATCAACAATCTTGATCTGGGTTATCCTTCAACCTTCTTTTGATGCTTCTTATATCATTCAATATTATGCCCATAGAATCTTTCAATATTACAACTCTAGGCTTGAACTTTTTCTTCAGTTCTTTCAGTTTGAGAAATGCTGAATGTGTTTTGCCATTTTGGTTTTGTAATTCCAGATGCTTGTGCATTTCATTATCATACTTTATTTTTTCTTCTCAAACTGTGTCTAATCATTTTTTTTCATCTCTTTTTGTTCATCATTTCTTCCAGTTGCTTTAGCTTCTCTATGTTCAAAAGCAAGTTTCAGAGTCTCTTCTGATATCCACTGTCATCTTTATTTTTCCTTTCCTTTTTTTTTAAATGGCCTTTGCTTTATTTATACTGTTCTTGATATCATCCCATAACTCTTCTGCTTTTAAGTCATTAGTGTGTAGTGAATCATATCTGTTATTGAGATAGTCTCTAGTTTCAAGTGGTATATTGTTTTTGTTGTTAAGTGCTGTTGAGTTGGTTCTGACTCATAGCGACTCTGTATAGGGTTTCTGAGGAGAGGCTGGTGAGCTTTACTCACCAACTTTGCAGTTCAAACCTACCTTGCAGTCCATCACATTAACTTCCGGTCATATTTTGTTCTTGCAGATTTGTTTAAATTTTCCTCAGCTTCAGTCTGAACGTGCATATGACCAATTGATGGTCATTTCACAATTGGCCTCTGACCTTGTTTTTGCTGATGATATTTAGTTTTCTATTGTCTCTTCCTACTGATGTATTCAATTTAATTCCTGTATATTCCATCCTGTGAGATTCATGTATATATTCACCAGAAATGTTGTTGAAAAAAAGTTTACGTAGTGAATAAGTCATTAGTCTTACAAAATTCCATCATTTGATTTCTAGCAACATTTTGATCACTAAAGCCATATTTTCCAATTATTTATTCTTCCTTTTCATTTCCAACATTCACTTTCCCATACCAGTAAATATCAAGGCATCTTGATTTCATGTTTGACCAATTTCAGATTGAAAGAGTTGGTAGAATTATTTAATTTCATAATCTTTGACTTTACTGGTTATATGTGAACTTCAATAATAATCATATTAACTAGTTGTCCTTGAAGGTATATGAATCACAGACAGCATTGTACTTCAATACAGATCTTGAAATTCTCTCTGACAATTAATGTGAATTAATCCCTCTTCAATTTGTAGTTCCTGGCATAGTAAATCATATGATTGAATGAAAATGGCTAATAATTGTCTGTTTCAGCTCACTAATGCCCAGGGTCTTGTGCATTCCATCTCATTTTTAGAGGATTCCAATTTTCCTAGATTCATAATTTTTACATTCTATGTGTATAGCCTTGGAAACCCTGTACAGGGTCACTATGAGTCGGAACTGACTCCATGGTACTTAACAACAACAACATGTTCTAAGTATTAATGGATGTTTACAGTTGTTTCTTCTTATTTTGAGTTGTGGCTATCAGAAAATGAAAGTCCTGGAAATTTTACTCCCTTCACATCATTAAGGTCAGCTCTACTTTGAGAGGAAGCTCTTCCTCAGTCATACTTTGAGTTCCTTCCAACCTGATAGGTTTATCTTCTGGCACTATATCAGACAATGTTCTGCTGACATTCATAAGGTTTTCTGTGGCTAACCATTCATTAACAACCTGCGATATGCAGATGATACAACCCTGCTTGCTGAAAGTGAAGAAGACTTGAAACATTTACTGATGATGATCAAAGAGCATAGCCTTCAGTATGGGTTGCATCTCAATGTCAGGTAAACAAAAATCCTCACCACTGGACCAATAAACAACATTCTTATCAACGGAGAAAAGATTGAAGTTGTCAAGGACTTCGTTCTTCTTGGATCAACTATCAACACTCATGGAAGCAGCAGTCAAGAGATCAGACAACATATTGCATTGGGCAAATCTGCTGCAAAGGAACTTTTTAAAGTATTGAAGAGCAGAGATGTCAGCTTGAGGACTAAGGTGTGCCTGACCCAAGCCATGGTATTTTCAATAACCTCATATGGATGTGAAAGCTGGACAGTGAATAAGGAAGATCGTAGAAGAATTGATGCCTTTGAGTTGTGGTGTTGAGGAGAATACTAAAAGTGCCATGGACTGCCAAAAGAACCAATAGATCTATTTTGGAAGAAGTACAATCAGAGTGCTCCTTGGAGGCCAAGATGGCTAAGCTTCGTCTCTCCTAGTTTGGACACATTGTCCAGAGAGAACAGTCGCTGGAGAAGGATGTCATGCTGGGTAAGATGGAGGGTCATAGAAAAAGAGGAAGACCCCCAATGAGATGGATCAGCCAGGTGGCATCATTGATGGCGACAAGTGTGGTAGTGGTAGTGAGGTTGGCCCAGGATTGGATATTGTTTTGTTCTGCTGTATATGGGGTCACTATGAATCGGTTCCGACTTGATGGCACCTGGCAACAACAACAACAACAACCATTCAAAAGTGGTTCACCTCTCTTTCTTCCTAGACTGTTTTACTTTGGAAGCTCTGCTGAATCCTGTCCAGTGTGGGTGAACCTGCTGGCACTTAAAATATCAGTGGCATTACTTCCAGCATCATAGCAACATACAAACCACCAGAGTATGATAAAATGACAGACAAGTGATGGCCCAACTCAAAAAACAGCACACTTCCACTCTACATATGAACTTCAAGTTTCCTTCTAGGGAAGACCCTAACCGTTTATATTTCCAGCATGAAGAAATATCATGAATGTAACAACACAGAGTCATTGATTACTCTGAATTATTGCTGAATACTAAGTATATGCTTCTGCTTTGTGACACTTCATTTACACTTCATCTGTGGGACTTAGAACCCCATGCTGGGAGTTTTGAATTCAGGCTTTTGACTGCAGTTTAAATGGACACAGAATCAACTTTATAAGGAGTCTTTTCATTGAAGGTTTTCATGGTTATGTATGTGTCTATCTAGTTATACAAGGTCTCCATGAGTTGGTACCGACTAAATAGCACTTAACAGCCATCTACTTGATTTAGTATTTATCTAGCATCCAATGTAAGAAGCATTAAAACTGTTTTATCTTCCATGAAGTTATTGGTAAAAATGTATGTAATGAGTGAATGAGTTTAACCAACTAGCTTCAGCTCCTTGTCCAAGTCAAGTTGTTTCTTCCTAGTTGGGCAGTTACTACTGTCTTCTGGTAAACAACAAGCCCTTGGAATTGTAAAGACTTATATTTTAATCACATTTTTGCCATTTAAGACATGGATAACCTAGGAAAAGCAAATTAAGCCTGATTTTTAAATGGGATTTATATTTATTTCATTGAATTATTGCAATAATTCAATAAAAAACATATGCCATGTGTGTAATACATGATAAAGATTCAAATATTCAATTTATAAAACTATAGAAAAAAGTTACTCTGATTTATTATTATTTGAATACATTTAACATGTAAATGAGCCCTGCTAAAGGAAAGGTATGTGGTTTGAACCCTCCAGCCACTCCACAGGAGAAAGATGAAGCAGCCTGCTCCAAAAAGGATTTATAGCCGAGGGAGCAGTTCTCCTCTGTTTCTATAGGGGAGTTAGGAGTCGGAATTGACTTGGTACAGAGACTTTGTCATGCATCCAACAATAACTCTCAATAGCTAAGTTACTTTCTGTTAACAAACTAGAACAACCCATAGTTGATTTTCCTTTTCTTTTGTCCTTACTCATCAGTAAGCTGAAGGTAGAATATAATGGTAGAATATGCGTCTATGAAGAAGTAAAATAAAAAGAACTGAGTTACTATTGTTCAATGTTTCCAATCCTTTTTGTAAGAACAAACTATATCTGCATGTAATAAACTACTTGTATGGAAGAAGCTTGGGTAGCATAATGGTTACGAATTGGGCTGCGATCTGCAAGGTCAGAAGTTTGAAACTACCAGCTGCTTCGTGGGAGACAGATGAGGCATTCTGCTCCTGTAAAGATTAACAGCCTTGGAAACCCTGTTCAGGGTCGCTATGAGTTGGAACCGACTCCACGGCACATAACAACAACAACATGGATTAAACAATCTTGATCATTTTGCTTACAAGTCAAATTCTCTTATATTGCATTTTAAATGCCATTAATATAAAGCTTCAATTTTTCTTTACTTTGTTGTTGTTGTTGTTAAGTGCCCTCTAGTCAGTTCCAACTCCTGGAGACCATGTATAGGGTTTCCAAGGAGCAGCTGGCAAGCTTGAATCGCTGACCTTGCAGTTCAAACCTACCTTGTATTCTAGTGCATCAACAACAGCACCACTCCAGAACTTAGAACATTAAATGACAAATAAAAAACTCCAACTCAAGTGCTGAGATATTGTGGATAAAAGACAAAGGCTTTATAATTTAGTGCCTTTTAGCTGCAATTATATCTTGCATTTTGAACTGTCATGTAGTTTAGTTTTTCACTGGACCCTAATATGACACCAATCCCGATAGGACTAAAATCCCCATGAGATCAATTTGTGAAGCACATGGGCCATGGGAAACTTAAAAGTCACAGTTTAGGAAGCAAACTAAGAAGGCAAATATAGGGAGACTGAACTTCACTAAAATTTGTCTCATGGACTTAGCATTTTTGCCCAGAACTTTTTCTAACTAAGAATTCACTTAGTTAAGAGTCCCTAGGTTCCAGTGGTTTCATTGGAGAAAGCATAAGGAATGTAAAGAAAAGTGGTTGCATATTCATGGAAATCTTTATGCTATCTTTTTAAGAATGCTAAAAAAGAAAAGAAGAAGTAAGATACTTTTCTGGCTCTCAAACTGAGTCATGAAGATTGAGAAAAGTAAGGAAATGCAGGAAGAAAGACAGATGTGAGAAGTGAGCGCCACTGAGAGAGTAAAATTGCATGTGCTCTAAGTTTGTTTACCTGTATCAGAGTAACACATTTGAATTTCAGTAGTATAGAAGTCATCTTCAGGTGTCTGTACGATGAGGTATATTAAATAGGCAATCATGTGTTTATAGAAATAGAAATCAGTCAAAAGCCATAGCAACTTAATGATTATTTAACTTTGAGGGTTATAAATCAAGCAATTTTTAATTAAACAAAACTGTTTAATGATGGCAAGACAAAAATACATTAGTGCAATTTTAAGACAAATTACACAGGAGTATCATATCTTTAGACGTTAATTGCCAATTTAGAAACTCTATTGTTTTCGGATCCTTCCAAGAAAAGGAAATCTATTTTATCCTGGTAAAAATATTGACTATCAAATTTTTAAAATACTGATTATTAAATTAAAACCATCCTCCAACTGTGTCTAAGACACATTGTAGCTCACTTCATAGAAATGAATATACTATACTAACATACTTTTCATATTTATTGGGTAAATTTGTTTAGAAGATATAATTACGGAAAAGCAACCAACAACATATAACATTTACTGAGAGCTTCATATATGCTAAGCACTGTGTTAACATGGATCATCTTATTTAATATTCATAAATTCAATTAAGTTTTAAGATATTATTATATTTATTGAGCCCTGATGTGGCACTGTAAGGTAAGCACTGGGCTACTAACTGCAAAAGGAGCTTTCATAGTGTAGTGGTTATGAGTCAGGCTACTCACCTCAAGGTAAGCAGTTCAGAACTACCAGTGGTTCTGCAGGAGAAAAATGAGACTTCCTGCTCTCACCTCAGAAACCCTATGCAGGGTAGCTATGAGTGAAATAGGACTCTACCGCACACCACCACAACCACTAACTGCAAGCTTGGCAGTTCAAACCCACCAGCTGCTGTAGGTAAACCCTATACAGCTTCACTATGAGTCTGAACCAAATCAAAGGCACACAACAACATTGCATTTATGAAATATTTTTATAGAATGTTTGTAGAAGCAAAATTAAAGTTAAGAAAGATTTCCCAAATGGTAAGATCCCCCCAGTGAGATGGATTGGCACAGTGGCAGCATCAATGGGCTCAAGCATAGCAATGATTGTGAGGTTGGCCCAGGACTGGGCAGTGTTTCGTTCTGTTGTGCATAAGGTCACTATGAGTTGGTACCAACTTGATGGTGGCACCTAGCAACAACAAGTTTTATTGGTTTGTGAGTAAAATTGGAAAAAGTGATATTAACTGGTGTTGCTTGTAGTCATACGGATATTATCCTATTACAGACAGATGACAGATAGATAGATAGATAGATAGATAGATAGATAGATAGATAGATAGAGAGATTGATCTTGATCTTGAAATGCTTTTTGTTTTTTGTTTTTTTATGATGAGTGTGATACTATTCCTCTTCAATTTGTCATTTCCAGCATAGTAAATCTTGTCAGGGTCGCTATGAGTCAGAACTGACTCCATGGCACATAACAACAACAATACCTTTGAGAATCACATGTAACTGAAATAGAATAAGATTTATTGTTGGGAGTCATATGGAAAAAGACAGTAACATAATCATTGCCTATTATTTGTAGTCACTTTATTCTTATGGTCTGATGGTGTTCTCCATATGTGTCTAAGCACATTTTCATTGTGACCAGGACAGGATCTCTTGATCGCTTGGTAAGTTTCATTTCACTTTTTTTTTTTGCTTTCCTTTTTTTCCTTGCGGATCTTGTCTTTGCTACTTACATGTTATTTGGATTTCTTTTCCAAGCATAAATTTCAGTACTATTTATCTTGCCCACTCACATGACTAGTTCTTCTTTCTTCCCTATTTTCAATGCCACCCTCACCCAATTACCAAGAAAAAATTTAGCTGTTGCAATTATTTCATCAGTAATCTTCTGATTTTCAAGACATTTGCTGCCCTTAAATCACCATGTAGAAGAATTTTCTTTTTATCTAAATGGGAGTAATTAAATTTTTTATTAAAAAACTTTGCCTATTTTAAAATAAATAATAAACACACGCAAAAAACCTCACCTTTTTCATTGGCATTCTGTTATTGCTAAGTGCCATCCACTCAGCTTCGACTCATAGTGACCTTATAGAAGGTTTCAGAGAAACGGCTGGTGAGATTGATATGCCCACCTTGCAGTTCAAACCGACCTTGCGATCTAGCACATTAACCCATAGCGACACACCAGGACTCCTGTTTGATGCATATAAATCAATACTGTTAATGTGTAAGTCCTATAGAAAACTAGTTAAATGATAGGGGTTATTATGATATGCTGAGTTCTTGTGCAGCACTGCAAATTAATGCACTGGACAGCAAGTTCAGTTTGAACTTTAAGGATGGCAGTTCAAGCTCACCAACCGCTCCTTGGAAACTCTATACGGGATCGGTAAGAGTCAGAAGCAACTCAGTGGCACTTATCAATAACAACAATTAGGATCTGTGTTCAAACATGTTAAAAGCTTAACTACAGCTGTTAAACAGTTTAATCTGCTAATTCACACAATGAATTTATGTGCATATGTACAATATGATACACATGCTGTGGAATTTGAGATACTAGTCGATCAGTGATAGAATTCTCACCTTCCATGTGGAATAGCTAGGTTCAATTCCCACACACTATATGAAACCTATGGCTTGGCAGCATTTTGTTCCATGATACATGATGTTACTGTGAGTTGGAGGCCAACTTGATGGCACTGAACAGCAGCATACAACACGGTTCCACATTAGTGGTGGTTATGCAGTAGTTGTTGTTAGGTGCCATTGAGTAGGTACCGGCTCATAGCAACCCTATGAACAACAGAAGGAAATGCTGTGCAGTCCTGGGCCAACCTCACAATCATTGCTACGCTTGAGCCATTGATGCTGCCACTTTGCCAATCCATCTCACTGGGGGTCTTCATATTTTTCTCTGACCCTCCACCTTACCAAACATGACACCCTTCTCCAGTGACTGGTCCCTACTGAAAATATGTCAGAAGTATGAGAGACAAAGTTTGGGCATCCTGGCCTCCAAGGAGCACTCTGGCTGCACTTCTGCCAACACACATCTGTTGTTTCTATGGGAAGCCCATGGCACTTTCAATATTCTCCTCCAACACCATAACTCAATGCATCAGTTTTTCTACGGTCTTCCTTATTCACTCTACAGGTTTCGCATCCATATGAGGTTATTGAAAATACCTTGGCTTTGGTCAGGAGCAACTTAGTTCTCAAGCTAATATCTTTGCTCTTCAACACTTTAAAAAGGTCTTGTGCAGCAGATTTGCCTAATATAATACGTCGTTTGATTTCTTGACTGCTATTTCCAGTCTGCATTAGTGGTCCACAGAAAACCTTTTTGTGAAAAACAATCGGACTTGAGTTTCTGCCATTCCCCACAGGAACAGGGGGTCCAAATGCACCTCTCTGCATACTCTGTCTCATTGTTGCACCTACATCTTTGTTCAGGTTTCTCCCTCATTCTGACTCAAGGATTTTTATTTTATTTTATTTTTTTTAATTAACAATGCCTGTTGTATGCCCCTGTGGGTTAATGTGCTAGACTGCAAAGTTGGTTTGATCCAAGAGGTCGGCAGTTCAAACTCACCAGTCGCTCCTTGGAAATCCTATACAGGATAGCTATTAGTCGGAACTGATTCGATGGCACTTAAAAACAACATGAGCCATGATGTATCTTGAAGTTTGTGGTTCATAAAGACACACCATGGACTCAGGCAGGCTCTTTCCACTTTTATATTTTAAGTTTATTACACTTTAACACTTTTCTAATTGGAGTCCTTGTGTAGCACTGTGGATTAATGGGCCAGACTGCAAAGCCGTTTGAACTACAAGGTTGGCAGTTCAAGCTCACCAGCTGCTCCTTGGAAACCTACTAGGGTCGCTATGGGTCCGAACCGACTTAAAGGCACTTAACAACAACAGCAATAAATGTTGGTTCATGTGGTTAACCCTTGCCTCTTCCAGAAGATTGTGCATATTTCAAGTACAAATTCATACTTCATTTTCTATACAGTATCAATCAGAGTGTATTATGATGTGTACCATGTGGGACTTGCTGAACTAAAAATTAGGGTTGTGTTTGTGTGCGGACCAAAAAGGAGTAGTCAGGAGTATAAACAAAGGAGATGAGTTGATATTGTCCACGAATGGATACAAAATCTGGCTAAGCAGAAAAGAACTACAATAGAACAAAGAGCCCAATGTGTGTAATGGATCACACACATAATGTTGTTACTTAGCAAGCTGTGCTTTGCATTGCATTGTGAAGTCTTTCACTGTTCACAGACATTCGCTAATTGCTGCAGTTGGAAAATTGGCTTTTAGTTATAATAGCCCCAAATAATTCAAGCCAATGAAGTCTCCTAAAGTACCAAAACCTATTGCAACAAAATTTCTTTCAGAATGATGGCCTCTTTCTGTGTGGATGCACACGAACACACCGTTTGTGATTTTTATGTATCATAGAGAGATGCAATCTTCCTCTGTCTATTGTAGTTGTGAAAGATTGTGGCTGGGTATGTGCAGAGACTGCAGGAAGAATACTAAGATCAAGTAAAGAATGTTTCAATTGAGAAGTTATGTGTGAAAGAAAAAGGCTAACACATACTTGACCAAATGTATTTCTTTTGAAAATGGAAACTAGAAATTATTATAGCTTCAATGTGTTACCTCTGTAATAGCTCTGCTGATAGCAACAGAGTCTGTGTGATAAGAGCCTCAGAGAAAGGTGAAGCAAAAGTGACTTGGAATGACTCATAAGTGAGGAGTTTTGTATAACTACACTTCTAAAAACAGTGAAGGATCAATTTTGTGCACTTCAGTTCACTTTATTCAAGAGAATAGCTCTTTACTAAAGAGACTAAAGGATAATATTCAGAAGGTTTCCATTAAAAAAAAAAAAAGACATTTGATTTATGAATTAGAAGAGAATCATTCTGCGATAAACCTTAAGCGCAAGGATCATATGAAGCTAAGCATATAGTATTTGGCAGGAAACAAAGAATTATTGTGTTTCTATTTTATACTCATCACCTAGATATATTCCTATCCATGTACTAGATGCAGTGAGTGATTGAGGAGAAAGACAATGTGAAACCAACTGCTGTGGAAGGGACTAATGTATCCTAATAATATATCAATTCCATTTACAAAGAGGCACTCTAATGAAGTGGACTGAGTCTGTTAAATAACACCTTTTGCTTAACCTGGAAAAGGTTAAAGCCACTAATAAAAAATGTGTTGTAAAGGCCATTCTGATCTAAAGTCACACCCAAATCTTGGATCTCAACACTCTAGGTGATAAAGGGGCTCGACAGGATCAGTGATGAATAAAGAAGAAGGCAATGCTAGTGAAAGAGCTTTCATTTTTCAACATAGCCTAATTTAAGTTCCACCTGGTAAGTTTCTACTTCCAGAAATTGTGATGCATCAGTATTCTTTACTTTAATCAATAGATGGGAATATATCTCTGAAAAATGTCATGATCCTTTTTTCTAACTTATGGTATACATTAACTTGTTTAGACCATGGTGCCCAATTGTTTGCTCAAACATTAATCTAGAATTTACTATGGAAAATTTACATGTGATTAACATTCAAATCAAAGAATTCTGGTGGCACAATTGTTAAAGTATTTGTCTGTTAAGAAAAAGTCAGTGATTTGAAACTATTAATAGCTACACGGAAGAAAAAACCTGGAGATCTGCTCTCTAGGAAACCTGATGAGGTAGTTTTACTCTGTGCTATAGAGTCCTGGTGTGACTCTATGGGATATGTGCTGTACTTCAAAGTTGGTTTGAAGTGCAAGGTTGGTGGTTCGAGCTCACTAGCCACTTCTCAGAAATCCTATACAGGGTTGCCATGGGTTGGAAACAACTTGACAACATTTAACAACATCAGTCACTGATCCTGGTGTGGCACTGTGGTATGTTGCACTGCAAGGTAAGGTTAGTGGTTCAAATTCGCCAGCCACTCCTCAGAAATCCTATTCAGTGTCACTATGATTTACTGATGAAGATCAAAGAGCACACCCTTCGGTATGGATTACATCTCAATGTAAAGAAAATGAAAATCCTCACCATTGGACCAATAAACAACATTCTTTCAATGGAGAAAAGATTGAACTTGTCAAGGACTTCATTCTTCTTGGATCAACTATCAACACTCATGGAAGCAGCAGTCAAGATATCAAATGACATATTGCGTTAGGCAAATCTGCACAAGAACTTTTTAAAGTGTTGAAGAGCAAAGATGTCAGCTTGAGGACTAAGGTGCTCCTGATCCAAGCCATGGTATTTTCAATAACCTCATATGCATGTGAAAGCTGGACAATGAATAAAGAAGACCGTAGAAGAATTGATGCATTTGAGTTATAGCATTGGAGGAGAATATTGAAAGTGCCATGGGCTGCCAAAAGAACTAACAGATCTGTTTTGGAAGAAGTGCAGCCAGAGTGCTCATTTGAGGCCAGGATGGCCAAACTTTGTCTCATACTTCACACATATTTTCAGGAAGTACCAGTCACTGGAGAAGGATATCATGTTTGGTAAGGTGGAGGGTCAGAGAAAAATATGAAGACTTGGCCAGGTGGCAGCATCGATAGACTCAAGCGTGGCAATAGTAGTGAGGTTGGCCCAGGATTGGGCAATGTTTCGTTCTGCTGTGCATAAGGTCTCTAAGAATCGGTACCAACTCAATGGCATCTAACAACAACAACAGCATGAGTCAGAACTGACTCAAAGCCACTTAACAACAACAATAACAGCTCCATAGTAGCCTCACAAGAATCCTTTTTTTTTTTAAATAAGTACATCCATTGCAAAAACCCCGTGTAGGGAACATATCTGACTTCCTCCGGCTTCACAAGGAGGAAAGAAAATCAAAATCAAAGATAGTCTATGGCAGATTCCTAGGAAGCAGAGTTCAGACATGCCACCACCCTACAACATTTTTTACTTTATTCTGACACCAACCATCCCTCTCACAGCATTCTGTTTCACATCTGTGTTTGATAATCCATAGTAATGGCCACAAAAACTCAAAACAATACTCAAGATAATAACCTATTAAGAAAGTGAACAGGGCAGAACTCAGCATCAGAAACAAACTCAGGATGTAACACAGTTCTGTAATCAGGAACATTTCTCTGCTGTACTGCAGACATGCCTCACTATTGTCATGTGGCCCCTTGACCTCTGCCCTGATGAGGAAAGTATTACAAAGCTCATTTAACCAGTCTATGAATGACCAAAGGGCACATTCTACAAACCAGCCTCTTGTCTCTAGGGACTCAGCTTTAATCAGTCCTTGGGCCTAGAAGTTCACACCGCTTTTCGAGATAGGACTCCCACACTACACTGATGCTCTTCTTTCTTGATGGTCCTGAGATTATCTGTTCCTGTTTCTGAGATGGGTCCTTTTAAATTTATCAAGATGGCAAAACTAACTAATCCCAATGTTAAAGTCAACCCTATTTACGTTACCTTACCCAATCCGTCATGGGAATTAGAGAGGCTATGGCTAGAAAAGCCATATCAAATAAATCCAAGATACCACATCTATATATCTAAGAAGCTCTGGTGGCTCAGTGATTAACACTAGGCTACTAACCCAAAGTCAATGGTTTGAACCCAATATCCTCTCTACAGGAGAAAGTCATGGCAGTCTGTTTTCATCAAAATGTACAGCCTTGAGAAGTTTATGGGTCTGTTTCACTCTGACCTAAAGGCTTGCTACAAATCTGGATCAATTTGATAGTAATAGGTTTGGTTTGGTTTGATTATCTATCTACCATCTACCTACGTTATTGGTTCTATTTCTCTAAACAACCTGAGTGATGCAGCTCCCAACTCCTCCTTGCCCATGAAGACAATGGAGAGGTATTGCAAAGAAGCATTTCTATCTTCCTTCCTACAGAAGCTGCTGGTGGTGGCTGTGTGCCATAGAGTTGGTTCCAACTCATAGCAACCCTGTACAGGGTTTCTGAGGCTGTAAATCTTTACAGGAGCAGAAAGCCTCATCTTTCTCCCTCGGAACAGCTGATAGTTTCAAACTGCTGACCTTGGTTTTCGAAGCCCAATTCGTAACCATTTCGCTCCCAGAGCTCCTTGTATTGCATAAAAATGAAATCTGATTTTGTAACTCATCTTATGATCACTCATTTTCTTACAGAAATGTTATAAACAATTGGAATGAATTTTATTAGCTTAAATTAAGAATTCATACCACATTTTTTGCCCCTAAGAACTAGTCATATCTATGAAGCTCTCAGGTAGTCTCTGATATTCTATTTTATACAATGCTTTTGTTGAGACAGAGAGAAAGAGGGAAAGAAAGGAATTGCTTATACACTAGGGGTGGAAATTTTACCTACAAGAATGAATGGCTATAAGTTTATGGTAAAATTGAATTATTAAATGGGTATTGGACCATGAAATGGAGCCCTCTTAGTTGTTTGACTGTTTTTAATTTAGGAAAATGCTTACTTACTAATGGGTCTAGGTATCATACATATAGTTATTGTTACGTGCTGTCGAGTCTGACTCATAGCAACCCTGTGTAGGGTTTCCAAGGAGCAGTTGGTGGGGAGCCTACTAGTCTCCATAATTCTATGACCTCAACAACAGAACCAAACTGATAAACTAAGTTAACAGATTTAATAGCCTATATTTTTTCCTCTGGGCCTTCTGTGGTACCTAGCAATGTCTCAGGCTCAAATTTGCTCAAAAGAATTTTCTATGGAGACACACTTTGATATTTTGATGTAGTTGTGCTTCCCCAACCTACATAGAAAATTTCCCTCAGATATCTGGCAGTTGTGAACCAGTCGGGACTTTGGAGTTATTGGGACACATAACAACAACATGCAATATCACAACAACAAAATAACATCTATGGTTTATTTGAGATGTATAAGTGGTAGGCTCTTTACACATAACAAATCATTTAAACCTCACAAAACAATAAGTACAATGAAAACCATTATATCCCAATTGAGTTAAGTGGCCATAGAGTTTTTGTATCAAACTCATGTCACTAGCAGGGGAAGGAGCATGGTTTGAACACAATGTGTTCTTAGCTATTAAGCCATACAATATACTGTTTTATAGATGGTGCAAACCATGGCAAATCAATGAATCCATAGCTTTCTCTGGACTCTGCTCAGAAAAAGACACAGTTCAAAAGAAAATTATGCGTGTAATAATTACTAAGATCATTAATCTCCTCCCCATCTATTATGCATCTGGAGAAACAATACATGAACTATTTTTTGTTTGTTTTCCTACTGGAAGATTGATGGAAGATATTTTTCAAGAAATAGGTAGAAGTCATAGTGTAGAGGTCTATTATGTCATGTGAAAGTGTTTTAACTTCCTTGTACACAGTGAGGAGTAATTAAATAAAGATTTTATGAGTAATAGATACAGCCTTGGTGTGGCACTGTAGGATAAGCACTGATCTGTTAACCTCGCTAGCTGCAAGGTCAGCAATTCAAACCCACCAGTCACTCTCAGAAACCCTATACAGGGCCGATGAGTCAAAATCTACTTTATGGCACACAACAACAAGATACAATCTGGTGGACAAAGAAGATAAATCTGCTAGGTGAACTAGAGAGGGGAAAGTGAAGGTGAAAAGAACTAGCTTTGGGTCTGTCAATGCAAATCAGATTGTGATTAGAATCTATGCTACAATTAATGGGAAGGAAAAGAAAACAAACAACAGATATCTGAGCTTTCATGAAGGAAAAATGAGATTATTTCCCACAAATTAATGACCCACATAAAGTATGCCTGATTTCCATGTCAATTGAAGCTCAAACAATTAACAGTGCCATTTGTAGCTCGAATTCTGGAATACAATTGTGGAAATCTAGAACAATTCATGTCTACTCATTTCTGACCCATTAGTCAAAACTTAACCTGAGTCTGACTAAATTTCTATTTTGGAGCCTGCTCTATCTCCCTGCTCTTCCCTCCAAGAATCCTTGTCATAAAATTGCAGTAAAATTATTCTGAAAGGGTTGAGTCAAGCATGGAGAAAGGTCATGTATTAGCAAATCACTCAAAGATCTATGTTCATGACTTTTCCTCAAGATCTGCTCTCTTTAAAAAGTCATGGGGAAAGCAATGCAAAGGATACTTTCATATTTATCTGCAAAAATATGTTAAAACATGGTAATTATCCCCCAAGTATATGCATGTCTTCCAAATGATCAGTTAAAGCTACTTCTTGTCTGGTTTTAATAAATCTGAATATATACTGATGTCATTCAAGGCCCAGCAACTCCCAAACATTTTGTGATTTGGGAGCTTCCATGTCTCAGGTACAGGATGACTATCAAGGTTCATCTTCTTCACCTGTTGCCAGCTACTGTTGCTTCTGTATCTTGCTGATACAAGGCATCCAGAAAGATCCAACCATTCAGTGGGAACCAAAATTCTATTTAACCTCTGTTACTATCATTGATATAAATAACTCACTCAAGAACTCCATTCCTTTCTTTTCAATGGACTTTCATAAAGCCAAGCTCTTTTAAAGGGATGATAGCTCTCTTCCTTTCTTTGATATGGTGACTGGGTAGTGGTTTGAATATTATTAACATGAAATGTATTAATCATCCTTATTCCTTTCACAACAAATAACATACACTTCAATATGCACAATAGGCCTGTTTTGAGCTGTCTACTGCTTAACATACCAGTTCCACTCAGGTATAAAGCAGCACTTGTAGATCAGTTTTCCTCCCTTAGAGTCCTCGTGTGGAGCTGTAGGATAAACTCTGAATTGCTAACTGCAAGGTTGATGGTTCAAACCTATCACCCGCTCCTTGGAAACCCTGTATAGGGTCACTTTGACTTAGCACTGACTTGATCGCACTTAACAACAACAAAGGATTTAGCAAAGCAACTCTTGTGGTACAGTGGGTTAAGTATTGAGCTGCTAACCATAGGCCAGTGGTTCATACCCACCAGTAGTTCCGAGAAAGATGAGGATATTAGCTCCCATAAAGCTTTGGAGTCCTGGTATAGCGCTGTGGGTTAATGCACTGGACTGTAAAGTCAGTTTGAACCGTAAGGTTGGAGGTTCATACTCACCAGCAGCTCCTTGGAAACCCTATTTAGGGTTGCTTTAGGTTGGAACTGATTCGATGTCACTTAATAACAACAATAACAAAGGTTTACAGTCTCAGAAATCCTATTGGGCAGTTCTAGTCTGTTCAATAGAGTCACTATGAGTAAGATCAAGTCGTCAATAGTGGGTTTTGTTTTAGGATTTAGCCTGTGTTATTTCTCTACTCAGAATATTTGTTTTTTCCCACCACTTTATCTGGCTCCTTAACTTTCATGATTCATTAAATCTTAAAGTAAATATTGCTTCTTCTGAGAAGGTGTTTGTGTTCTGTATTTTCAGAGCAATCTGTATTTGTAGACAATTTAGAGCTTTAAAAGTTTCCATAAAAAATTTTTACAGACTGAAGTTCAAATCTGAACACTACCACTCATTAATTGTATGGAATATAAAAACATGGATTCTCTCTTGGAAAAATACGTATGTAGATCTCTCAGATTCATTGTGTGTAGAGCATGAATAGTAATTCCTATATCATAAATTTATGGATTAAGTTGGATACAGAGATAAAAACTAAGTGCAATTTCTGGAACTTTTTCTTTTTTAGTAGCATTCTGTCACTCTTTTCTTTAGTGAGTATATATACACAACCAACCCAAGTGTGGTCTAGCAATAAAACTCTTTGCCAAGTCAGAACTCATTAATGAAGAGGCATATACAGCCCAAATGCTTTTGAAAGAAATTTAGACTGAAGTAGCAAATTTATCATTCTCTATGCATTTTCATATTTCTGATGGCCAAGACCTCACCTCCAAGGTGGGGACTTTATCAGTATATGCCAATCCAATTCTAAGAATTGGAGTCTCTAGGTGTCACAACCAGTTAAATGCTCAACTACTAGTAGAAGGTTTGGAAATTTGAACCCACAAGAGACATAGGGAATCTGCTTCTGAAAGCCTGGCAACAGCTTCTGAAAGATCACAGCCTTGAAGACCCTATGATGGAGTTCTACTCTGCTCATATGGAGTGACCATGAGTCACAATCAGCTTGACACCAAGTAACAACAAGATGTTGTTGCTGTTAAGTGCCATGAAGTCGGTCCCGACTGAGAGCGACCCTGTCTAGGGTTTCTGGGGAGCGACTGGTGGGGTTGAACCACTGACCTCGCCATTCAAACCAATCTTGTGGTCCTCTGCATTATCATGTAGCACCAACCCTAAATTCTCAGGGTGGCTTAAGAGCCTTTTCTATACTCCTTTTACTAACCACTGGATTTCACATTCATATGACATCATGCTTTATCAGAATAGTGTTTATCATCAATCGAATAATTAGTATACACATTTGTTACTTGGAATGAGTTTGTTATTGCTTCATTAAGTGTGGTCAAGTCTATTGTGACCCATAGCGACCCTGTATAGGGTTTCCAAGGAGCAACTGATGAGCTTGAACCACCGACCTTGCAGTTCAAACTGACTTTGCAGTCTGACGCATAAGCCCACAGTGCCACACCAGTGATCTAGATGAGATCCTAGAATATTTCAGGACACAAGTGAAAAAAACTAGGGAAATTAAATAAAATCTGCAAGCTTAACAATACTGTACCAATGCTAAAAATTTAGTTTTGATAAATGTAGTAGGATTAAGAAAGACATTATCATTAGCAGAAGCTCACATGGGGGCATATGGGAGTTCTCTGTACTACCTTTTTAATGCCTTGGGGCTTTTATTTTTCCTCCAGAAAAGCAAAAAACTCAGCTTTTGAGTAGTTATGGTGGCCTCTGCTTTGTATATGGTTGCCTACAGAATTCTACCTTCCCTGATACTTTGCTCAAAGAAAGAATCCACTGAGAGGTTGAGTAATTTCAAAATCCTTCTTTCCAACAGAAAAAAAGTAATGCATCACTCTTCCTTCAGAGGACTGTTTTTCCCCATCTATTTTAATGACCTCAGATAGAAAGGTTTTTCTGTCACTTGAAGGTCAGATAAAATTCTTTCATGCTGATAAAGTATTTGCTTTTTCCTGAGGAAATAAACAAGTCATTCTCTCTTGTAGTTGATTAGAGGCCTTTTAAAAGCAAGTATGATATAAATTAGTTAATGGTAGTAAGGAAAACATCAGTATACTCAAAATGTTACCAATTTGTTGTGAAGAACCTTTTAAGGATGCTTCAGATCTAAACATATTATTTACTCAAGTAAATCTGAGTAGTTAATAGACAATATTAAAAGTTATTTTATTGAATATTAAAATAATTAAATATTAATTTAATATTTATTAAATATTAAAATAGTTAAAAGAAAATATTGCACAAATTTACCCATGAAAAAGCCTTGTTGGAATTCACCTCAGTTAAAGATGTATGTTTCCCTACCTCCCATTCTGAAAAATTTTAGTTAGACACAACAGATTAAGCCTTATTTTTGTTCTAATGACACGGAGCTCTGGTAGCATAGTGGTTACGAATTGGGCTGCGAACCTTAAGGTCAGCGGTTCGAAACTACCAGCCGCTCTGCGGGAGAAAGATGAAGCTTTCTACTCCCGTAAAGATTTACACCCTCGGAAACCCTGTACAGGGTCGCTATGGGTCGGAACCGACTCAATGGCACTTAACAACAACAACAAATGACACCATATGACAGCAGAGACATTAAATTCAAAGTTTGCTTGTGGTTGAATACTTCTTGTATTTCTCTTTGTATCATATCTTCTTAAGTGTGTTCTGAAGTTTCAGCATTCAGTCTTTGTTGAACAAAAATGTAATGTTGTTATTTTAAAGATTTGATAATAACAAAAAAAGTTACCAAAATGCCAAGGTTCCCTAATCAATACATAGAGAGGAGTGGTCATCTGACAGTTCATTCTGTTGCTTCACTGTGCTCTCAGGCACTGCTTGGTACCGAAGGCCATGTATCCTGGCCACACAAAGCTTCACCAGCATATCCAATGCATTTCCTTGACAAAACAACAGGGAAAAAAACACACAAAAAAAGTCTCCCCCCCAAAAAAAAGTCAACTTTCAGTAAGGAATTAAGCTTTGCCTGACTGGAGTCATCCGCAGACAAAAAGCCTTTAGATTTTATGCTCTAAAGCATGCCAACAAACTTAATGAGTCTAGAAGCAGATTCTTTCCTCCAGGCTCAAAAAAAGAACCACGACTGCTTGACCCATTTAGCCTTGTGATACCATGAGCAGCAGACACAGCAAAATCCATGCTAACCTTCAAAACCTTGATGGATATTGTTTTTACGTCCTTTCATTTGTGGTAAGTTGTTATGACACCAATAGAAAACTAATATAGCTTGTATTCAACAGTGTCCTTCTATGTATACCAAGGGGTTTCAAAAGTTAGTAGACAAATTCCATTATCTTTCATTCCATTTTTCTGTGAATTTTTTGAAGTCCCTTCATATAACTCTCAAGAATATAATTCTCAGTGTTCAAATTAGACTTCAAAAGTTATGCCTACAATTATACAAATACTGCTACCACTATGACTAATATAATGAAGACTATTAGTGCCACTATTAATTGTACTAATACTACAAATTATAAAATAATAAGGATATTATTAGTAGTAAGAAAATAGCTGTTGAAATGTACTTGTTATGGGCCAGGAACTAACTAAGTCACATTTAGAAAGATTTAGATTTAATGGATTGAATATGGAAGTAGTCACCTGCATATTTATAAACACACAACTATACAGTTGATTCTGATTCATAGTCACCCTGCATAGGGTTTTTGAAATTGTAAATTTTCATAGCAACAGTCTTATCTTTTCCTGTGGAGTGGCTGGTGGATTTGAACAACAGATCTTGCGGTTAACATCTCAGTACCTAAACCATACTAATATATGATGAAAGTTAAGAAACCATTGGGTTAGAAATGGAAAGTCAGAAATGTTTAAGTAATTCCTGAGTTCACACATGAGAATTTAGAATCATACCATTTCTTTATGACTGTGAAACCAATACTTGGTTTGTTTTGCTCTCAGAAACTAAACAATCAATCTCCCTTTAAAAAATATTCTTTCTTTGTAGCAATCAAAATTTCATAATAATAAAGCAATGGTATGATTTATGCAAGTTAGTTGGATGTCAGCTACTATTACCACTCCCCAAACACACACAGAAAATAAGCCTTTTCAGTAACTGAATATCTGATGTTATTGTTAATTGCCATCAAGTCAATTCTGATTCACAGCAACCTTGTATAGTGTTTTCAAGGAGCAGCTGGTGGGTTCAAAGCACTGACCATGTAATTAGCAGTCCATTGCTTATCCTAAAGAGCCACACCAGGACTCGAATAGGATTTAGGAAACTGTACAAGGAATTTTCAAGTAACATGTCTCTTGTATCTATTTTTAATTCAGTACCAAAATTTGATAACAGTATGAAAATTGACAAGCACAGGAAAGGAGTATTTTATACATTAAGTAGGAGAAACATTTAATTTAAAAAAATCTGTATTATTTTATTTTTGAAATTGAGTTGTCATAAGCTATAGAAAATACTAAAATAGAGAAAATGGAAATGCTTTAAATAATAATTAGAATGGCATTTTTGCTGAAATAGACAATTAATTAAAAAAATGTAGTGCTGAATTACATCACTTGGAAAAAAAAGTAAGGCAACCATGGAAAAAGCATATTGTTTAATAGATACAAACAATATT
>NW_006408526.1:13597252-13602987 GCF_000296735.1 Chrysochloris asiatica
CAAGTGTCTATTTTACAATAGTAGGCAAGGGAAACCAATACGACAGTCAAGGATCTTAGTATTTTTCCCCTCTTCCAACTATGACTTGATCCCTGTATCACAGAACCCTGTTGTTCCAAGGTTGAGTATGCATCACTATTTATCTCTGTTCCACTTAGCCCATGCCAACCTGTCTCAGTGTTCCCCTATCTATCTTGTTCTTCCACCTTCTCCCCCTCCTTGTATTGCCCTCCCAACACCTGAACTATGATGTAGCTAGAGCCCTTTTTAAACAACTACTGATGAATCTGGAGGACTGGTATGAAGTTGTAAGATAAACACTGGACTGAAAGGTCAGTAAGACCCACAAGGCCATGGTTTCAAATTCACCAGCAGCATCTTGGAAACCTTATACAGAGTTCCTATGAGTCAGAATCAACTCAAAGGCACTTAACAATAAAAACAACTGATGAATATAGGAAAACCTAAAGACCAAAAGTCAGCCAGTAAAAAACAAAAGTCAAGATGAAACAGGTTCTTAAGAATCAAATTGCTGAAAGAAAAAAAGCTTTCAGAGATCATTAGCAGGCAAATTGAAAAGAATCAAAATAGTCCTGATTTTAAGTAAACAGTAGCAGTATTCAGTCTTTACTAAAACAATCAAATGGTTCATTTGCTGCTGTTGTTAAGTGCTATTGAGTTGGTTCTAATTCACAGTTACCCAGTATAGAGTTTCTGAGGAGCCTCTGGCAGATGTGACTGACTGACCTTGTGGTTAGATCCAGTGCTTACCCTACAGTACCACACCAGGACTCCAAATGGTTCATTTGTTGTTGCTGTTGGTAAGTGCTGTCCAGTGGATTCCAACTCATAGTGATTCTGTACAGGGCTTCCAAGGAGCAGCTGGTGGGCTTGAACTGCTATTTAGAGGGCAAACAAAAAGCAAAATCCAAAAAGCTGCTATTCTTTCTAAGAGACAAACTCCTATGATATCAGTACCAACTATTGGACTATAAACATTACTAGCTGGCCAATTTTTAAATTCAGTCTATTTACATAAGATAGTCATGCTCCTTGTATGAGTATTTTTGAAACTGTTTGTTGTTCTTAGTGCTGTCTAGTCAGTTCCAACTCATAACTACCCTGTATAGGGTTTCCAAAGAGCAGCTAGTGGGTTTGAACCACTGACTTTGCAGTGAGTGATCCAGTGCTTATCCTACTGTGTCACACCAGGACTCAATTTTGATGCTAAGCAGAACGAATATTGATTATGGAGTCTTTGTTAAATATAAGTAAGTACATATAATGACTATAATACACATGCAATATTCTAGTTATTGAACTATGCTATTGGTTAATGTCTGAAATATTTCTATTATTCAAAATGAAATCAGGATTCCAAAATCTAAAGGAATCAGTGTTTCAAACAGCCTTTAAAATATTTGTAAAATGCACCAGGAATAGGAGAAAAGGCCTATTACAAGGAGTTTTGCAAACTGTAGATGGCTATACAATTTTGTTATTTAGGAAGAAAAGGCCATTTTATTTCTTCTTACCCTGCCTTCTGTATTATAATTTCATCACTATAGAATTGTTTTATCTAAGAGAACCAGAAGCATCTTTTTGAATAAAATCTTCACCACATAGAATCCATTAGATATAAAAGGGGAAACTTCAGAGACAGTACAATCATGAAATGCCAGAAATGTTGGCAATGAATCCAACAGGGTTTACTTGGGGAAGCAAAGCTGTATGAGTATTATGGGAGTGTTATTAAAGGAAGTAGAAGACTGGAAGAGGAAGTTGGACAATCAGAGAAAAAAGCCACTAAGCAGTCAGCAAGAAAGATCAAAGTAAGTTGTTTAATTGAAGCTCTCAAGGAAACCAAAGAAACACAGCATATTGAGACATCAAAGTAGGACTCTGAAGGAATAATATGTGAGAGATCTAAGACCAGTTGATGTTTCAGTGTAGCTACCATATCTCTGGCTCCATAGCTGATTGTCTGGTGATTTTCGAAGTCACTATTTTTCAGCAGGGCTATAATTGGGTAGACAAGCTTGAGGCAAAGCAAAGGAAAGTGAGGTTAAGCTGGATCTTGCCAAGTTCTGTGTATCTGTCCATCATCTTATTGAACAACAATTATCAATTGAAATTAATATTTAATTGTCATCTTACTATTATAGCTTGCAACCATTCAATGAATGATATTCTGAAAATTGTAGTTCACAGCCTTAATCAGCTTGACATAGAATGATCATGAACAGGGAAGAAAGATACTAGCTAGACTCAGGTTTTTAAATGAAGGTCAAAGGAACTCAAGGGTTTCCATAAATTAGCCTTAAGGTATTGTGAAAATATAGACAAGATACTGTAGGTATGTAAATATTGTGTACTAGTAGAATATGACATAAATTCAGATTCATGTGTTTGAAAGTCCAGTTTTTTTTTTTTTTTTCCTCATTTATTAGCTGTATGACCTTGGACGATACATTAATCCCTTTGTGCTTCAGCTGTCTTGTATGTGACATGAGGAATATAAAGCAGTTTGTCTTAGTGTTGTAGCTTTTGTGTTTCTGTGATGTTGAAAGATATGCCACCAGTATTTTAAATATTTGAAGGGTCACCTATATTGAACAGGTCTTAGTGGAGTTTCTAGACTAAGACAGGCTAGGAATAAAGGGAAGCAGACCACTTCTGAAAGTCAGCCACTGGAATCTTATGAATAGCTGTGAAACATTGTCTGATATAGTGCCAGAAGATGAGCCCCTCAGGTTGTAGAGCACTCAAAATATAACTGGGGAAGACCTGCCTCCTTAAAGTAGAGCTGACCTTAAAGACATGAAAGGAGCAAAACAAAAAGATTGAAATCCTAGGTACTAGTGAGCTGAAATGGACTAGCATTGGCCATTTTGAATCTGACAATCATATGGTTTGGGAATGACAGATTGAATAGAAATGATGTTGCACTCAACATTCGAAAGAGCATCTCAAGATCTGTCTTTAGGTACAATGCTGGCTGTGATAGTATAATATTCATACAAATACTAAGAAAACCAGTAAATATAACTATTATTCAAATTTATACATCAACCACTAAATCCAGTGATAATGAAATTGAAGAATTATAACAGCTTCCTCAATATGAAATTGTTCAAATGAGCAATCTAGATACATTGATTGATAATTACTGGTGATTGGGATGCTACTGGAAACAAAGGGGATCAGTTATCAAAACATATGGGCCAGGTGATAGAAATGATGCTAGAAATCACCTGATATAATTTTGCAAGACCAACAACTTCTTCACTGCAAATACCTTACCTCAACAATATGAATGGCTACTTTGTCTCTCATACTTCAGACATATTGTCAGAAGGGACCAGTTGCTGGAAAAGGATATCATGTTTGGTAAGGTGGAGGGTCAGAGAATAAGAGGAAGACCCCCCCAGCGAGATGTATTGGCAAAGTAGGAACATCAATGGGCTCAAGTATAGCAACAATTGTGAGGTTGGCCCAGGACCAGGCAGTGTTTCATTGTGTTGTGCTTAGGGTTGTTGTGAGTCAGTACTGTCTCGATGGCACCTAACAACAACAACTACACACATGGACCTCATCAGATGAAACACACAGGAGTTATATCAACTACATCTGTGGAGAGACATAATAGAAAAATTTAATATCATCAGCCAAAACAAGGTTAGTAGCTGATGGTGGTTGCTCATATAGAAGTTCAGGTTCAAGTTGAACAAAATTGAAAACAAGTGTACGTGTACCAAAATATGAATTTAGAGATCACCTCAAGAAGAGACTTGATGAATTACACATTAATGACAAAGACCAGAGAAGTTGTCGGATGACAACAGGAACATCATACATGAAGAAATCAAAAAGTCATTAAATATAAAGACAAAAGTGGATGTCAACATTTTGTAGCAAAAGGAGGGGAGTGGTTGACTTTACCGTCCAGGAGCGGAGGTCCGGAGGTCCCTGGGACCATCAAAGGAGAAGAGCGGAGTGCGGGACCCTACCCAGAGAAACAGTAATGCCCGAGGTGGAGGCAGAGACGATGATGTGGAGAGATGGAGTGGCTGGGAAGTTGACCCAGAGAGGGAGAGGGGCTGTGTGCAGATGACCAGGGGGCAGACTTGCAGGGTGTACCCTTTGGTTGGTTGATGGTGCATGGAAGGTATTGTAACCATGGGAACGTAGTGATATACGATAGGATGAATGTAAAGCTAATTTTCTCCCATGGAAACTATCACATAATTCACAATAAAGTATTTTTTTTTTTATGTGGATGTCAAAAGATATTCTAAAACTTGTTCTAAAGAAGCTAAACAACTGGAAGAAATTATAAAGGAAAGAACTAAACAGAAAATCTCAGAGAACTGTTCCAGAAGATAAATTAAAGTGTTACAGTGAAATGTGTAAAGACCTGAAGTTTGAAAACCAAAATTAAAGAACACACTAAGCATTTCTCAAGCTCAAAGAAATGAAGAATATATTCAAGTCTCAGGTTGCAGTACTGAAGGATTCCATGGGCAAAATAGCCAATGATGCAGAAAACCTAAAAATAAGATGAAAGAATAATAGTCATGTACCAAAAGAATTAGTGTTCAACCATTTCAGGAGTTAGCATATAATCAAGAAATGATGGTATTGAAGGGAAAAAAGTCCAATTTACACTGAAGGCATTGAAGAAAAACAAGGATTGAAAAAATGACAGAACACCAGTTGAAATATCTCAATAAACTGATGCAAAGCTGGAGATATTCACTTGTCTATGCAAAGACATTTGGAAGACGACTAAATGTCCAAAGAACTTCAAGAGATCTATAGTTGTGCCAATTCCAAAGAATGACACAAAAAATGATGTAGGGGACCATGGCTGACCTCCTTTAGCTTTACCAGGAAGATTTAGCTTTACAAGGAAGATTTACAAGGAGATTCACTATCAATCAGCTCAAGACCAATTTCTATGAAGCAGAGGTCAGACAAGACTTCACCCTTCAACTTTCTTTGTCTTATTTGGACACCAAGCATCTCTGCCTTGCTTGAGTAAGGGTTACAAAGTTCCTTCAGCACTGTCTGTAAACACCCAAATGACACATTCTGCAAGTCAGCCTCCTACCCGAAGACATTCTGTTTATCTTGGTCCCTGGGCCAGGAAGTCAACTTCTTCTGCTGCTGTGACTTTTCTAGGCAGGTATCTTGTGCTCTGCTCCTGGCTTTTCTTCCTGATAGTCCTAGATTGTCTGTTCTTGTTTCTGAGATGGTTCCTTTTCAACCCAGAGAATGACAAAATTGACCAATCCCCACATTAGAAACCTATACATCCTATTTGCATTGTCACACCTAGTCATTTAGTGAGAGTTACAAAGAAATACAGAAAAAGCCATAGTTCAGTGAACTAGGAAATCATTGAGCAATATCATTAATATCACATTAAAGTAAAATTTTGCTGAAGATAATACTAAAACAGTTGCAGCAGTGCATTGAAAGGGAGATGCTAGAAATTCAAGTTGGATTCAGAAGAGGACATGGAACAAGGGATATCATTGGTGACTTCAGATGGATCTTGATAAAAAGCAGAGAATATTGTTTCAGGGAGTACCAACCACATCTCCATCCTTTGAAGAGAAGGGTCTTGCCTTCTACTGATTAAGAATAGACAGGTGAGGCAGAGTTTCCTTATAAGCAAATTTTTATTGTAGGGAAGAGACTTGCAAGTAGAGATGGGAGCGCTTAACACA
>NW_006408526.1:13603585-13605669 GCF_000296735.1 Chrysochloris asiatica
TTATTCAGTTATATTTCAGATTTGGTTAGAATAGTATTCTTTGTGAAAACCACTGTATTCAACAAATATTTTTATTTTTAATCACAATATAAAAATTGTAAATATGTTGCTAAATATGGTAAACATAATACTTTCATATTGTAAGTAAAAATAAAAGCTCTTTCTCCAATCATTTTAAAAGGAGTCCTCCTGGTGTGGCATTGCAGGATAATGTGCTGGACTGCAAGGTTGGAATGAACACCAAGGTCGGTAGTTCAAATTCACCATCTGCTCCTCGGAAACCCTATACAGGGTAGTTGTGTTTTGGAACCAACTCCATGGCACTTAACAACACCAACAATAGTTTTAGTTAGGGAGTCTTGGTGTAGCACTGTAGTATAAGTACTGGATTGCTAACAAACTCATCAACCGTTCAGTGGAAACCCTATTTGAGTCAGAACTGACTCAATGGTACGTAACATCAACAACAACAACAGTTTTAGATACAATTCTGGTAGTACAATGGTTAAGCACTAGAATGCTAACTGAAAAATTGGCAGTTCACATACACAAGTTCCTCTACAGGATAAAAGACGTGGGAAGCTGCTCCCGTTTGAAACCCGATGGGGCCGTTCCTGTATGTTGGATCTGAGTTGGAATCTTTTCCATTACATACAGCAACAGCTGCAGTTTTCGATAATATTCCTATCTTTTAAACCTTAAGTTTGAGTTCTATGCTAGAACCTCCTTCCCCCCAGCCCCCCCCTTTTTTTTTTTAATTTAAAATTTCATTATGGATTTAGTAAAAGTTTACGGGTCAGATCATCAGGTTACATTCAACAAATCTTACACCTTGTTTCATTACAATGATTATAATCCCCTCCATGTACCATCAGTTAACAGTGTTTCTCTCTATTCACTTTAGCTCTTTTTATTTTAAAAAATAGGCATATATAATAATTTACACCAACAAAGGGCACCTTCTGCAAGTTGGCCTCCTGGCCACCAGCTCTTAGTCCCTGGCCACCAGCTCTTAGTCCTCAGCTGCTCCCTCTCTCCATGTCCCAAACTCTGCCCCCATCTCTGGTGTCACTGCTTCTCTGGATAAGGTCTGGCATTCCATTTGTGCTCTTCTCCCTTGATGATCCTAGGGTCCTTCATTTCTGGACTGTAAGATTAACCATTCCCATGTTTTTGTTACAAAACTTCTACCTTTACAATTGTGACAGTCGCAATTAGTCATAACAATTACTCACTATTGAATCATAAGAATCTTATTCCCATCTCTTTTAACCAGACCCAACTAGACAAGATGAAAACTATTCAGCAGGGACTCTTTCTTTCCCCACATACTATTAAACTAAGCTCCCTTTTGAAACCTTGTAAACCAGTCACTTTGTGCCTTTATCGCCCCCTCATTTTAGGTAGCCAATGGCTAAGTTTCCCATCTCTATCTACCCTGTGTACAGAGGGGATAGCATTGATACTTGATGTGAAAAATACTTCCCTCTCTGTTGGTATTTAGAGTTACTACCTCCATGAGTATAGGTCAGGTTCATCAAATTGTAGCAATTTTCCCTTGTTTCCTTTATCAAAAACACATTTTTCTTTCTTTCTTTCTTTCTTTCTTTCTTTCTTTCATTTCTTTCTTTCTTTCATTTCTTTCTTTCTTTCTTTCTTTCTTTCATTTCTTTCTTTCTTTCTTTCTTTCTTTCTTTCATTTCTTTCTTTCTTTCTTTCTTTCTTTCTTTCTTTCTTTCTTTCTTTCTTTCTTTCTTTCTTTCTTATTTCTTTCTTTTCTTTCATCTTCCTCTAGTCGAGTTCTGATTATCAAGCAATTGATACTAGGTCAGATGGGTACTATCTGCAAGTTACGGTGTTCCTGTGCATCTCCCCTCACTTCATCATATCAGTTAAATGCTTCATTCTCAGCTCTAGCCCTATGTGGCTATGTCCTTGTCCATGGTCCCAGGTGTCCCCAGGTCTCACCACATTTTGGACAAACAAGCCCTTTCTCTTCTCTCTTTCATCTCCAAGTCAACAGGAGACAATGGACTGTGGTTGAACTCAGCCCATTTCTTCATTGCTGCCTTTCCCGCTCTTCC
>NW_006408526.1:13612059-13625431 GCF_000296735.1 Chrysochloris asiatica
TAGGCAGGGGGATTTCCAGGAAATGGCCAGGTGAGGAGGGGCCATGCTAATTGGGTGCATGTTCAACATTCTTCAAGAGGGATTCCACCAAAAAGGCTTCTGGTAGGAACAGACAGAACTTATTCTGGATGTTGAGCATGTGTGGTTTTTCAGGACTCTAACTCAGACTCTTACCAGTGGCTAGCATTCTCCTTTGCCCTAGTATAATGTTTGTCCTTTAACATTATGCCTAGGGCACTAGGTAAACCAGTCTGGCCTATAAAATAGGAAGTAAAAATACAGACTTTTTTATGGGTGGTCTTCCTTAGTGCCAAGTCCCATAGAATATGGAATTTCTTTATGGGTGGTATTTCTTAATGGCATGTCCCAAGATGTGGATGACTTACTATGGCTCTGGGCATGTCTTGCACATATTTGAAATTGACAAGGAAAGAGGGATATAGACCTCAGCATTTCTCAAGACTTTAATTACAAGAATTCAACTACTATATGGCTCATATCTAATCCTGATCTCTGGACCCTCTTTACCCCCTATGTCAACAGCAAAAAGATACTTACTTGCACTTTATTGACTCTGCAAATGTATTCAACTGTGTGGATCAATACAAACCACAGATAAAATTGTGAACAATGGAATTGCAGAACACTTAGTTGTGCTCATGAGGAACCTGTATAGAAATCAAGAGGGAGTTGTTTGAAGAGAACAAAGGGATACTTGTTGTTGTTGTTAAGTGCTGACATGATATCAACTGACATGATATCAATTCCCACTCATACCAACCTTCTTAGGGTTTCCATGGAGAGGCTGGGGTTTGAATCACCAACCTGGTGGGTAACAGTTCAGTGATTAGCCTACAAATGCTTATCCATATCAGGAATCCAAGGGGATACTAAATATTTTAAAATCAGGCAAGGTATGTAACAGGGTTATATCTTTAATCCTACTTATTCAATCTATATACTGAGCAAATAATCTGGTAAACTAAATTAAATGAAGATGAAGGAGGCATTAAGATTAGAGGAAGATTCATCAAAAATCTACAATATGCAGATGGCACAATTTTGCTTGCTGGAAGAGAAGAGAACTTGAAGTACTTATTGATAAGTATCAAAAAATACAGCCTCAGTATGGATTCAAACTCAATGTAAAGAAAAAGAAAATCCTTACAACTGGACCTATAAATGACATCATAATAAATGTAGAAAAGATGAAAGTTGTCAAAACCTTCATTTTACTTGGATCCACATTCAACTCTCATGGAAGCAGTGACCAAGAAATCAAATATATATTACACTGCATGAATTTGCTGCAAAAACCTCTTAAAAGTATTAAAGAGCAAAGATGTCATTTTGAGGACTAGGCTGTGCCTGGCCCCAACCAGGGTATTTTCAATAGCTTCATAGCATGTGAAAATTTGGCCACGAACAAGCAAAACCATAGTCTATTCAATGCATTTTAATTATAGTGTTGGCAAAGAATACTGAAAGTACAATGGAATTCCAGAAGAACAACATATCTGTCTAGGAAGAAGTATAGCCAGAAGGCTGCTTAGAAGAGAGGGTTGGAAAGACTTCATCTCTTGTACTTTGGGCATTGTCAGGATGGATGCTTAGAAAAGTGTAGGGTCAGGGTACAAGAGGAAGACCCTCAAGGAGATGAATTGATGAAGTGGCAGGAGTAATGGGACTCAAACATAAAAAAAAACAATTGTAAATTTTCTTCAGGGCAGTGTTCATAATGTTAAGCATAGGGTCACTGTGACACGTACAACAACATGGCTTAGATAAAGTATGTGACATGTAAAGTCATTATTTACCCATAGCTTGTATTTTAATGCTTAAGGAATATAAAGAAAGCTAACATCAATGGATATTAGTGAAAAGGAGAAAAAGTGCTGCATAATAAGTCCAAAGCATGGATAGAATACAGAGCATGTAGGCCTTGGGCATGGACTAGTGTTTGGGTTTTTATTCTAAAGAGTGAGTATGTTCTAGACATTGAAGGATTAAATGTTGGGCTAGTAAGCAAATTGTTGGCAGTTCAAACTCACCAACTGCCCGATGGAAGAAAGATGTGACTGGCTGCTTCTGTAAAGATTAACAGCCTCAGATCTGGGAGACAGCAGGTAGGGGAGATGGGCCAACACTGGAAGTAGAGTATCAGTGAGGAACGTCTGAATGAATGCAGAGGCAGTGACAGGTGTACAGCTAAGAATTCTACATGAAGTGTGCTCATGCTGGGACCAGTCATGGAATGAGGAGATGAGAAGGGTATTACGGGGGTCCTGGTATGATCATGTGAAACGCTGGTGGAGGAAGAAAGACAGTCACCTGATTCTCTATCTTTTCTATGAAGAAATGATCCAAGATCAAAACGTAAAATTAGAAACGTGTGGAATTCCTAGAGAAGAACACAAAAGAAGAGATTTTAGACAAAATTGTCTATAACACTTCATTTGATATGATGAAAACCAATCCCATGACCAAGTATACAAATGACAATAAACTGAATCACGCCATTTCTCCATTCATGAGGAAAGGAATCATAGGAGACTGGAAAAATCAGTTCATTGTGGCTCAGAACAAGAAATTCAATGAAGATTATGAGAAAAAGATGGCTGATAACTCTCTGTCATGCTGCATGGAACCCTAAAGATGGCCGATACCTCTCTGTCTATCTGCATGGAATCCTAAGAAGCAGAAGGCAAGGACAATACTGATTCTTTCGCCGTTCGATCTCTGTCACTGGAACGAGATGTTCAAATACCAAATAAAAGTGATTTGTGAGACAAAAAAAAAAAGATTAACAGCCTTAGAAAACCTTGTTCTATTCTGTCCTATAGGATCTCTATGTATTGGAATTGACACAGTAGTAATGGGTGGGATGCCATGATCTGAGAAAAAAAAAAGGAGAGCATTTTATGAATGGAAGAGATCTTGCTTCAGTAATTTCAGTGATCATTTTTGTGTGGCCTGCGGTTAAGTACATAACGTACATAAATTATGATTTCCTGAGTGGTATACACATTTAATCTATTTGCCTATTAACTGAATGATTGGAGGTTCAAGTTCACCCAAGAGATGCCTTGGAAGAAAGTTCTTATGATTGCCATTCAAAAATTATCTATTATAAACCCTATAGAGCAATCACAGGGCCATTTTCTAAATTAAAATTTCTTTGCTAAGTAAGAATAATGAAACAAAAGATAAAGCTTGTCATGCGGGCCAGGAATTTATTTATGAAAGTGAAATTTCCTTGAAAGGGGAGACAGCTCATGTCTTTTTGTCTAACTTTCAAACATACTGGTGTGGCACTGTAGGACAAGCACAGGACTGCTAATCATACTTCTTTCTAAACCTATAAAGAGCTCTGGTAGCTTACTGTGGTTATGAGTTGGGCTGCTAACCTAAAAGTCAGAAGTTCAAAACTACTGTAGGAGAAAGATGAGGTTTTCTGCTCTCATAAAAATTTATAGTCTTAGAAACCATATACAGGGTTGCTATGAGTCGGAACTAACTCCATGGCATACCACCACCACATATTTTATAGGCTAAAATATAGTTAAACTCCTGTTAGAACAAATGTCTCCTCAATCATTATTTTAAACCAACTAGTCTTTCCTTGGAAACCCCATACATAATCTCAGTGAAATGGAACTGGCATGAAAGCACTTAAAAAACAAAGGAAAGGGGGAATTAAGAAACTGGGTGGTTCTTCCTGGAATTTACCCAATTAGGAGGGGTTGTGACAACTGATTCTGTTGTAAGGGCATCTTAGATGCTGATCATCACTTATTATGGGATAGGTTTAACTCCATCCTCCTGGACTGGGTTGGGTTTGGAGATTCTGTGCATGCTCTGGATCATGTTCAAGTTGGTCTTGACCACAGAGGTTTCTGAAAAACAGCTTCAAGTTTTCATGAAAGGACAGGGCATAACTTATAGTATTTCAGGATGCAAGTAGGGTTTTGAGGTTGTTCTTGAAGCCAAAGATTTTTGTTCATGTGACAGCTAGATCTTCAGTTTCCTCGGCAAAAATGTTAGGACACTTTTGATGGTGGTGGTGGTGGTGTGCCGTGGAGTTGATTCCAACTCATAGCGACCCCTCATAGGGTTTCTAAGGCTGTAAATACTATGCGAGCAAAAAGCCTCATCTTTCTCCAGTGGAACTGCTGATAGTTTCGAACTGCTGACTGTGAAGTTAGCAGCCTGACTCATAACCACGACTCTACCAGAGCTCTTTTTGGACACTGTTAATTGTTTTTATTCTTGATGTATTCTAGCCTACCTCAAAGCACAGTTCTATTCTGACACACATATGGTCACTATGCATCAGAATCAACTGGATAGCAATTGGTTGTCCACAGGGATAGAAGATAGCCTGGCAGCCCTCAGCAATTGACTCTAGGTGCTTTGAGCCATGGAACATCACCTTATCATGGAGACAAAGGGAAAGCTGGTGTTGTTAAGTGCTGTGGAGTCAGTTCCGATTCATAGCAACCTTATATAGGTTTTCTGAGGTGAGTTTGAACAGCTGACCCTCCTGTTCAACTCAACCTTGGAGTTCAGTGCTTACCCTATAGCACCACACCAGGACTCCAGGGAAAAGGTAGCATCCAGTTTAAGAAGTCAGACCTTGAAGAGTTATTAATCTTTATGCTAGATCTAGGCCAAATATAAGGTCACTATGAGTCGGTACCGACTCAATGGCACCTAACAACAAAAACAACAACAGGTCAAATAGAAAATCAGTATTAAAATTACTAAAATTTTATTTGATGACTCAAAGTTTCTCAAGGATCTTGCTGCTTAGCTTTTTTTCTGGTAATATATAAAACACTTTACTATAAATACCTATCAATTTTTGTAAATTAAAGAGCAAGCAAGGTCTGTAGTTAAACTCATAACTTTTATAAAGAAAAATGATCATATTACTTTAATATTTATATGTTCATTTATTTATTTTTAAACTTACAAATCACACAAAAAGAACCAGCAAAAACCTCTTGGTGACTAGGAAGTTGATTAATGGTTTAAAATAATTTCAGCTTGATGAAAACATTAAAAATTGTTAAGACTTATTTCTAAGCCTGTATTTTATAGGTTAAATTATAGTTGAACTCCTGTTTAAAAATGTACCCTCTATCATCCGACACTAATTGGCAGAACTGTTGAAAATTTTAGCAAAGGATCTAAAGGAGCAAAGGGGGAAGTTCTTTGCTACACATATAAACAATATGGAAGAGCAAAACATCTCTGGCCTATCTACTAATGTGTTTATTCTTTGCTTTAAAACTAAAAATCGCTGGGGAAATGGCTCAAAGGAACTTAACAACAGCAACAACATGTATCTGAATCTATGTGTTTGTATTGAATCGGATATAAGAAACACATTTCTAAGGTAATATAACAAGCACATTCATTGTGATTACTTTGTTTTTGCTCGTTTTTTTAAATATCTAAATACTCTCTTGTTAGGAAATGTCTAAATGGCTGGAAATAATTGAGTTGACTTTTCTAAACCAGAATAGCTAAGCTCAAATTGATTACGTTCATGCTCTGAAAATTCTGATTGCTTGGATCCATTTACTGTAACCAATTGAAGAAACCCTACTTTTTAAATGTTAGATATTGTTCATGACAAAATTGCCCCAGAAATTTGCACATTTGTTTAAATTCATTATGGGCACATAATATATCTCTTTGTTGACAGAAATATCAACTATCGTAATTATAACAATAGAGTTGTATTTAGGTTGTTGTATATATTCTGAAAATATTAAGATATCTGGCAAATTGCAACGTCAGTAGCTTTAGCTATAATTAGATGCATCTCTCAGCCGTCATACAGTCATAGAGAGAAGAAAACCAAAAAAGCTGGCCATTTTTTCCTCAAGAGCAAAATTGTAAATCTTTTTTAAATTTCATATACAAAAATTTCAAGGACCACATAGAAAGTTATATTTAATAAAACATATGAAAATAATCCCCAATTCACCTTCACTCGGACAAGAAAAGCAAAGCTAGACTGTTGTGACAAAAAATCCCTTTGCTTTGCTTAATGCACTCACATCCACATGCATTTTCTACTAGCCACTGAAGCTAACTGACCTCAAGAAACTCAACTAATGACAAACTAAAATTAGCAACCACATGCCCTTTGCCTAAAGCAAGCAACAGCTGAAGGGTGAGGAATTAGAAACATAATGAAGACTCCTGTAACTTGAAATTGTAACTAGTTGCTTATTCTTTGAATACCCGATATAAGCATTCAGTTCTACTATTGCATAGACTTAACAAAGCTTCACAAGGCTAATCAAGCCTTGAGAGTTTAAGAAATCCTTGTTCCTGTCTCCAGGTAGGGCAGTTATTACATTATAAAAATATTATAGAAAATTTAAGAAACTACTGAGCACTGCTTGTCTCCCTTTAATGCCAGTTTTCTTTGTAAATTCTTAGAGGAATCAGTAATCAATATAGAAAACATCAAACACTTGGGGGCAATTATGAACCATAAGTAGAAACATTTGTATACCTGATAGGTATTTCAGGCTTTGTCCCTTATGTAGCCAACTAACTGAGAAGCAGCAGAGAAGATTGCTTCTGACTCAAAAGAGATAAAATCCACTGAAATTTAGTTGAAAGCCAAGTTTCAGGTCTACATAATTTGGTTTGTTGACCCTGTGGAATAACCACTGGATGGCAAATAACAGATAGAGTTCTAAACAAATGGAAGGAATGAGTAAGTTAAAGAGCTGATCAAAAATTTTCAAAGGGCACTTCTAAAAAATAAAATCAAGTATTTTAATGATATATGCTTAGACCTGGAGTTAGAAAACCAAAAGGAAATATCAGAAAGATGTTTAGTTGTGCTTTCTTGACTATGCAAAAGCTTTCAACTGTGTGGATCATGACAAATTGTGTACAACTTGCCAGGAATGGACACTCCAAAACATTTAATTGTGCTCATGAGGAATCTGTACATAGATCACACAGTAGCTGTTAGAACAGAATAAGAGAACACTGAATGATTTAAAATCACGAAAGGTGTGTGTGAGAGTTGCATTCTTTCACCAAACTTTTTCAGTCTGTATGCTGAGCAAATTCTGCCATTTTGAATGGTATGGGCTACTTTGAAAATGACAGTCACATGATTTACTATGCTTGGAAACAAACAGAAGAGGAATGGTAACACATTCATCATTAAAAAGAACATTTTAAGATATTTCTTGGAGTACAATGTTGTCTGTGATAGGATAATATCCATGTACCTATAAGGAAGACCAGTTAATAGAACTGTTGTTCAAACTTATGCACCAACCACGAAAGTCAATGATGATGAAATAAGAATTCTACCAACTTCTTCAGTGTAAAATTGATCTAACATGCAATTAAGATATACTGATAATTAGTGATGATTAGAATGCAAAGTTTGGAACAGAGGAAGGAGCAGTGGTCGGAAAATACGGCCTGAGTGACAGAAATATTCCTGGAGATCTCATGATGGAGTTATGCAAGACCAATGACTTCTTCATTGTAAATACCTTTTTTTTTTAAACAACGTAAGGGAGGACAGTGCTTCTTGTGTTGCTCTGTAGGATCAGCACTAGACTGTAAACCACAGCAACGGCAATTCAAACCCAGCAGCTTCTCCTCGGAAACCCTACAAAGGATCACTTTGAGTTGAAACCTATTCAACAGTAATTAACAACAAGAACAACATACATATGGACCTCACCACATGGTTGTTGTTGTTAGGTTCCATAAAGTTGGTTCTGACCCATAGTGACCTTATGCACAACAGAATGAAACACTGCCTGATCCTGGGCCAAACTCACTACTGTTGCCACACTTGAGTCCATCAATGATGCCACTTGGCCAATCCATCTCATTGGGGGGGTCTTCCTCTTTTTCTCTGACCCTCCACCTTATCAAACATGATATCCTTCTATAGTGACTGATCACTTCTGACAATATGTCTGAAGTATGAGAGACAAAGTGTGGCCATTCAGGCCTCCAAGGAGCACTCTGGCTGCACTTCTTCCAAAACGGATCTACTGGTTCTTTTGGCGGCCCATGGCAGTTTCAATATTCTCCTCCAACACCATAACTCACAAGCATCAATTCTTCTACGGTCTTTCTTATTCCCTATCCAGCTTTCACACGCATATGAGGTTATTGAAAATACCATGGCTTGGGTCAGGTGCACCTAAGTCCTCAAGCTGACATCTTTGCTTTTCAACATTTTAAAAAGGCAGAAAATTTGCCTAATGCAATACATCGTTTGATTTCTTGACTGCTGCTTCCATGAGTGTTGCTAGTTGATCCAAGAAGAATGAAGTCTTTGACAACTTCAATCTTTTCTCTGTGGATAAGAATGTTGTTTATTGGTCCAGTGGTAAGGATTTTTGTTTTCTTTACATGGAAATGTAATCCATACCGAAGGCTGTGCTCTTTGATCGTCATCAGTGTTAAGTCCTCTTCACTTTCAGCATTCAAAGTTGTATCATCTGTATATTGCAGGTTGTTAATGAGTCTTCCTCCAATCCTGATGCCACGTTTTTCTTTATAGAACCCAGCTTCTCATATTATTTGCTCAGCATACAGGTTGAATTAGTATGGTGAAAGAATACAAACTTGTCACACACATTTTTTAATTTTAAAACATTCGGTGTTCCCATTTTCTGTTTGAATAACTGCTTCTTGGTCCAGGTACAGATTCCTCATAAGCACAATAAAGTGTTCCAGAATGTCCATACTTCACAATGTTGTCCATAGCTTGTCATGATCCACACAATTGAAAGCCTTTGCATAGTCAATAAATCACAGGTATGAATCTTTCTGATATTGTCTGCTTTCAGCCAAGGTCTGTCAGACATCAACAATCAGAAATCAAACTGACTACATCTGTGAAAAGAGTCAGTGGAAAAGATCCATAACATCAGACAGAACAATACCAGGAGCACACAGTGGAACAGATCATCAATTCCTCATATAAAAGTTCAGGCTGAAGTTGAAGAAAATTAAAACAAGTCCACGAAAGTTAAAATATGACCTTGAAAATATTCCATCTAAATTTAGAGATTCAAGAAAAGATTTGATGAATTAGACACTAATAACCGAATATCAGAAGAGTTGTGGGATGACATCAAGAACATCATACAGGATGAAAGCAAAAGGTCATTAAGCAAACAAGAAAGAAGGAAAAGAGTAAAATGAATGTCAGATATTATAATGAAATGTACAAAGACCTTGAGTTATAAAACCAAAAGAGAAGAGTACATTCAACATTTCTCAAGCTGAAAGAACTAAAGGAAAAAAGTCAAGCCTCTAGACTTGCAATATAAAAGGATTCTATAGGCACAATGGAGCCCTGGTATGGTGCTGCAGGATAATGCACTGGGCTGCAAGGTCAGTTTGAATTGCAAGTTCAGTGGTTCAACCCACCAGTCACTCCTTGGAAACCCTATACAGGGTTGCTATGAGTCGGAACTGACTGGATGGCACTGAACAACAGCAATAGACACAATATTGAAAGATGCAGGAAGCATTAAAAGAAGATGGGAGTAATTTGGTTCCTCGTCACTGAACCAAAAAGAATTTGGGTTCAGAACCCAAAAGACTTTTGGATTCAGAACCAAAAAGTAATGGTCGTTGTTCAACCAATGTAAAAGTTCGCTTATGATCAAGAACCTTCCAAGAAGGAAAATGTTGAAGCTATGTTGACTGCATTGTCAAAGAACAAGGCTTCAGGAATTAATGGAATACAAATTGAAATCTTTCAACAAACTGAATGCAACAACAAAGGCCCTCACTCATCTAACTTATTGGAAAAAATCCGTATTTGTGCCCATTCCAAAGAAAAGTGACCCAATGAAATGCAGAAATCATGGGACAATAAATCATTAACACTGCATGCAAGTAAAATTTTGATAAAGAAATTTAAAAAACGGCTACAATAATACATTGACAGGGACCTGCTAGAGGTTCAAACTGGATTCAGAAAAAGTCATGGAATGAGGGATATCACTGCTGGTGTCAGATGGATCTTGGCTGAAAGGAGAGAATACAAAAAAAGATGCATACCTGTGCTTAATTGACTATTCAAAGCTTTCAATTGTGGGGAGCATGACAACCTAAGGACAACATTGCTGAAAATGAGTTTTTCAGAACACTTAATTGTGCTCATGAACCTGAACATAGACCAAGAGGCAGTCTTTTGAACAAAACAAAGGGATATTAAATGGTTTAAAAATCAGGAAATTTGTGTGTTTGGACTGTATTTTTTTAACCACAATTATTCATTCTGTTTGCTGAGCAAATAATCCAAGAAGTTGGATTATATGAAGAACGTGACATAAATATGATATGAAGACTCATTAACAACCTGCAATATAAGTACGATACATCTTTGCTTGCTAATAGTGAAGAGGACTTAAAATACTTAGCTGATGAAGATCAAGACCACAGTTTGTTGTAGGTTGCACCTCAGTGTAAAGAAAACAAAAATCCTTACCACTGGACCCACAAATAACAACCATATAAATGGAGAAACAATTGAAGTTGTCAAAGACTTCATTTTGCTCAGATCAACACTCATGGAAGCAGTAACCAAGAAATCAAATGATGTATTGCATTAGAGAAATCTGCTGCTGTACAAGACCTCTTTAAGATGCTCAAGAAAAAAAGATGTCAGTTTAAGTTCTAAGGTGTGTCTGACTCAAACTATGGTATTTTCAACCACCTCATATGCATGTGGAAATCAGAAAATGAAAAAAGAAGACTGTAAAAGAATTGATGCATTTGAGTTATGATGTTAGAGGAGAATATTAAAAGTATTGTGGACTGCCAAAAGAACAGTCACAATGAGTTTTAGAAGCCATTATGTCCAGATTTTTCTCAAAGTTTGGACATATTATCTTGAAGGCTGAGTCCCTTGAGAAGGATATCATGTTTGGTAAAGTGGAGGGTCAGCAAAAAAGAGGAAGGATTCCGATAAAATGGATTGGTACAGTGGTAGAAGCAATGGATACAAGTGTAGCAAGGATTGTGAGATTGAGGCAGAACTGGGCAGTGTTTCATTCTGTTGTGCATAAGGTCTCTATGAGTTGGTACCTACTCAAAGGCACCTAACAACAACAACAATGCTGAGCAAATAATCAGAGACGCTGGATTATATGAAGAAGAGCATGAAATCAGGATTGGAGAAATACTTATTAACAACCTGTGATATGCAGATGATACAACCTTGCCTGCTAAAAGAGAAAAGGATTTAAAATATTTATGAAGTATCAAAGACCACAGCCTTCGGTGGATTGTACCTCAATGTAAAGAAAACAAAAATCTTCACCACTGGACCAATAAATATCATAATAAATGGAGAAAAGATTGAAGTTGTCAAATACTTCAGTTTGCTCATATCAACCATCAACACTCATGGAAACAGCAGTCAAGAAATAAAACAATGTATTGCATTAGGTAAATCAGCTGCACAAGACCTCTTTAAAGTGTTCAATAGCAAAGGTATCATTTAAAAACTAAGGTGCCTGACCCAAGCCATATTTTTAGTAGCCTCAAATGCATGTGAAAGATAAACAACAAATAAGGAAGACCATAGAAGAATTAATAAATTAGAGTTTTGGTGTTGAAAAGGAATATTAAAAATACAAAGAAACAAATCTGTGTTGGAAGAAGTGCAGCCAGAATGCTCTTAAAAGTCAGGATAGCGATATTTCTTCTCTCATACTTTGGACATATTACCAAGAGGGACCAGTCCCTGGAGAAGGATATCATGCTTGGTAAAGAGGCGAGTCAGCAAAAAAGAGCACATTAGCAGCAGCAATGATCTTAAACTTAATAATAATTATGAGGATCTTGCAGGACTGGTCAGTGTTTGGGTCTGTTACTATGAGCCGGAAGAGATTCGACAGCACATGCCAAAACAAGCAAACCACAAGTTTTGTGGTTTGAGCCCAACAGCCATTCTGTGGGAGAGAGATGGAGATTTCTGCTCCTGCAAAAATTTTCAGCCTTGGAAACCCTCTAGTGGGTGACTATGAATCCGAACCTACACAATAGCACTTAACAACACTTTTCTTTTAGCTTAACTTTTATGAAATCAATTTGTAAATTGCTTATTAGCATAAAACATTTTGGAAATATGCAAATTAATATGCTGTTCTTTCATTCTTGTCTTAATCATTGACTATACGTTGTTGTTGTTGTTGTTCAATGCCTTTCAGTTTGTTCTGACTCATAGCAACCTTTCATAGGGTTTCTGAGAATTTTAAAAATCTTTGTGGGAGCAGAAAGCATCATCTTTTTCTCACAAAGCAGCTGGTAGGTGAACTTAAACCATAGACCTTGTAGATCATAGTCCAATGCTTATTATATGGAGCCAATGCACTCCCCATTGACTATAGATCAAAAAGTATTCCTAAAAAAATCATAGACACTTTTATGAAACAAAACTATGAGAATATGAAACTATTATGTCTTGACATATCCTCCATTTAGGACATATATACTGCTGAACGTAGTGTTTTCATTCGTCTGATCCTTCCTAGAACTCTACACTTTTTGATTTATACAACTTCAAAACAACCATGTTTGCATCTTTGAGAGACTCAAATCCTATAACTTTCAAATGTTCTCTGAGTTTGGGGGACAAAAAGATGTCTGAGGGGGCAAGATTAGTGCTAGAGAATTGATGGGGCAATGTTTGCCTATGAAATTCTTATGGACCATCTGTTGCTCCTCTCAAAGAAAAAGCAGGAGCATAATCATGATGGAAAAAACTCCTCAGCACAACTTCCCTAGCTTTCTTCTCATCAATACAGTTTTCATTTTTCTTAAATCCTCTTCATAATAATTCCCTGAGTTGTCCCACGACCTTCAAGAAATTCTTTGTAGATTACATTTCTATTTACCTAGACCGGGCCTCAAAGTCTTCAGCCAGATGGTGTGGAATTAGCTACTAATTGCTTTCATCTTACAAAACCAAGTCAACTACAAAGATATAAATGACAGACATCTAAAAAATATAGTTAATTATGTTAACTAGACTCCAAATTTTACTTGTTTTCTTGTGGACACTTATTATGAAGCTTTTTATGCTGCGTCCCATGTAGCATATTGCTGTTGTTGTTAGGTGGTGTTGAGTTGGTTCTGACTTATATCAACCCTATGCACAATAGAACAAAACCCTGCTCAGTCCTGTGCCATCCTCACAAATTTTGTTTTTGAGCACACTGTTGCTACCACTATATCAATCCATCATGTTGGGGATCTTCCTCTTTTTTACTGACCTTCCACTTTTCCAAGCATGAGGTTCTTCTTCAGTAGCTGGTCCCTCCTGATTATATATCAAAGT
>NW_006408526.1:13627881-13629248 GCF_000296735.1 Chrysochloris asiatica
ACAATGTTTCTCTGCTATTCATAGAGTTTTCAGTGACTAGCGATTTGAAAGTAGTTTGTCACTCTTTCTTCCTTGTCTTTCTTTGTCTGGAAGCTCATCTGAAACTTGTCCACCATGGGTGACCCTGCCGATCATTTTAAATACCAGTGGCATAGCTCTCAGAATCACAGCAACTCAAGCCACCATAGTACGACAGACAGATGAGTGGTAGCCATTTGGTTTTATGTTGATACTGTCACTTTAAATTTCTATGTCAATCCTGATACAACCCTGAGGAAAGTCAACTGTTTTGACTATAAGGAAAGGAGGAAGATCTCATTTATTTCTAAGAGGCATTTTCAACTATGGAAAACTGTAGGTAGATTTTTAAACATACTAATAACTGAATGTCACACTTGTTGTTGTTAGGTTCCATTGAGAGGGCTCTCATTCATAGCTACCTTATGCACAATAGAACAAAACACTGCCCAGTGCTGTGCTATCCTCACAACCATTGTTGTGTTTGAGCTTATTACTATTGTTATTGTGCCAATCCATGTCATTGGGGGACTTCCATTTTTGCATTGACCCTTCACTTTTTTAAGAATAATGCCCTTCTCCAGGGACTTGCCCTCTAGATAACGTCCAAAATATGAGAGATAAAGTCTCACCATCCTTGCTTCTAAGGAGCATTCTGGCTGCACTTCTTCCAACACAGATTGTTTGGTTCTTCTGGAAGTCCATGGTATTGTTAATGTTCTTTTCAACACCATAACTCAAATGCATCAATTCTTCTACAATCTTGCTTATTCATTGTTCAATTTTTACATGTATTTGAGACAATTAAAAATGCCATGGCTTGGGTCATGTACACCTTAATCACACTAAGAAATACTAATTTAATAGGTTTTGATTGGTATCCAGTCATCTGTAACTTTTTTTTTGAAGTTATGCAGGGGCTTCAAAACTATAGTCAGGGTTAAGGCTCAGTGTAACAGAATATAAATTGTGACGCTTTATCTTTGTTATGGGATGGATTGTGTCCCCTTAAAATAGATATTGTAAATCCTAACCTCTATCCTTGATGTTAGAATTACGGCACTGTAGGATAAAGCACTGGACCCCAAGGTTGGTTTGAACCACAAATTGAGTGGTTCAAACTCACCAACCACTCCTTGGAAACACTATACAGAGTTGGTATGAATTGGACCTACTCAGTAGCACTTAACAACAACAATAATTTAGGAATGAATTTTATTCTTTGCATTAATTAGGCAGGGTTATTGTTGAATGTTGCCAAGAAATTTGGAAGACAACTATCTGGCTGACTGATTGGAAGAGATCCATATTTGTGCCCATTCCAAAGAGAGGTGACCCAATGGAATGCG
>NW_006408526.1:13630488-13654680 GCF_000296735.1 Chrysochloris asiatica
ACAACAACAACAACATTGTTGAATGTATCTTTTGAGATCTAATAGAGACTAAACAAGCAACCAAGGAAGAGGTGGGGCAAGGGAGAAGCCAACCCAAATGAAATCACTCAGGAGCAAAAGTTCAAAAGATAAGAACTTTTCTCCAGAGAAAATAAGGCATCTCCTAGAACTGCAACCCGGAAAATAAATATCTGTTAAAACCACTCTTGTGGTAATTCTGTCATAGCAGCACTAGATAACTAAGGCAATTGTTTTAAACACATCTTACAAATACTACAAAATCTAAAATCCTTCATCTTGGTGGTGGTTGTGTGCTTTGGAGTCAGTTTTGATTTATAGCTGTAAACCTTTATGGGATCAGAAAGCGTCATCTTTCTCTAGCAGAACTGCGGGTAGTTTTGACTGTGAGATTAGCAGCAGGACTTGTAACCACTATGTTACCAAATCTCCTGAAACTTCTCTATTTTAGCACTGCCAAATATCAATGGCAATACTTCAATGTTAATTTATTCATTGTTTTTGGTGGTTATAGCAACTTTTGCGCAGTGAATTAAGAGTGAGTATTGTTGTTTTTCATTTCTATAAATTTTGTTAATGTTGTTATTGTTTCAATTATTTACAGATTAGAAGGATAGTAGTTTTACTTGAAGATCTTGTAGTAAATGTCCCACCTTTTCTACATTATAAAAATACACAGAATAATGAAAAGATGGGTAAACAAAAAAGAAAGTGTTTTGCATTCGCGTAGACTTGGGATTTAATACCATTTCCTGAATTTCCCCAGCCATGTGATGTTGCACAAAATCCTTAACCTCAGTGATGATTTCCTCTGGTACAAAATAGAGATAATAAAATATCAACCCAATAGATTTCTTTATTCTGTTGTTGTTAACTCCAACTGGATTGATTCTTACTCATAGTAACCCTGTATAGGTTTTCTGAGTAGTCACAGCCGTGTAGTTCAAATCAACCTTGCAGCCCAGTGCTTATCATACAGCACCATACCAGGACTCCAAAGCCTGCCAAAGCAGAAATGTTCATCTTTCTCCTGTGGAGTGGCTGGTAGACTTGAATCACCCACCTTGTGGTTTGAAGTCCAACGCTTATCCTATGGAGCTACCACATTTTATATGTTTAGGGATTAAATAATATTGTCTGTATTAATATATAGCCTAGCCCTGGAACAGAACAAGCCCTCAAAAAAAAGTTGCCATTAGGTATTATAACATAATTCATCATAATGAAAAGGAAAATAGAGGTAATTCACGGGGCTTTATGTGAGCATAAACAAAGGAGCATTGGAGGAGGAAAGTGTCTTGGAGGACCTTCTGTTCACTAATTCAGAAAGTCTGAGACAACATCCCTTGTTGTATCTCTAAAGTCAGCTTGCTGAAGTATGCCTTTAATTATGAATATACTTACATGATTTTCACCCTATGCTTATTTTCCTAGTAGTGTGCAGCTGTTGAGCTAAAAATTATACCATCTATAAAACTCTTGACCCAATGTGACCTCATATACTGCCTATAGAACTGCAGAGAATGAAGAAATAGAAATGAAATGAAAATGGTTATGAAACAATATATGATACTTATAAATCACACTTAAAGTTATTCGAGAAGTACCTCCTACAAATGACCCTTGAAGTCACTTGGTACATTATGCTTCATGACTTTTCCCAAATTAAGTGCCTTTCGGGTTGACTTTATTGTATCTATTTTATACCAAAGGAAATAGTCTCTGAGTGGTTAGGATCTTGTGCCATGTCACATGGTTGGGAAATTCATGAAAAGGTATTAAATCTCAGATCTATGCTACTGCAAAAAAAAAAATATATGAAAATTCTGTCAATACAGATTCTTTAAAATCAAGCCATTATAATGTATCACCAATCCTTTATTGTCTAAGTGTTGTGGAATAGGTTTCATATCAGAGACCCTGTATAGGGTCCCCCAGGGTTTTGAATATTTGCAGGAGTAGAAAAAGCATAAACTTTCTTCCACAGAGTGACTGGTGGGCTTGAACCATTGACCTGGTAGTTCACAGTCCAGTACTTATCCTATGGAACCACCACACTCCCAATCCTTTAGAAGGTTAAAAACAAAAACAAAACAAAACAACCCTGATACTTTGTTCATGAAGACTGAGTCTGTCTTACACATTTCTCAAGACCTGCTGCATAAATTGTTAGTTGTCAACTTGAGTAGAACTGCTCCACAGAGTTTTACAAGCTGTGATCATTCAGAATCAAATGGACAGCCCTGTCTTCTGAGATGCCTTTGGGTAGGTTTCTTAGGCTAGTTGTCATGCACCTAACCTTGTGTACCACCCAGGAATTCCTTATTAAACAATGGGAACAGTTTCTATTGTGTTACTTCTGACTCAGGTTGATAGCATTATGAGCTGGACTGCTAACCTCAAGGTCAGCAGTTTGAAACTACCAGCCATTCCGTGGGAGAAAGATGAGGCATTCTGCTCCTGTACAGATTTACAGCCTCTTAAACCCTGTCTAGGGTCATTATAAGTCGAAACCAACTCCACGGTACAACAACAACACCATTGATAACATTAAGGTAAGAAGAAACTAATTGATAGTTGCCCCTTCAAAAAGTGAGTACAGTAAGAAAATCCCCTTGTGGAAATTGCTATCAGAAATCCTGGTTCAAATGTCAGTTTAGTTAAGAGCTTCAGAATTCATTGTTCTTTTCTGTTCTCCATCAGGGAGTAAAAAGCTATGCTTACTCTGACAAGGTCAAAATAAGATCAAAACAAGAAAAAAATGGTATGTTGTTGTTTGATTTGTTTTGTTTTTTTCCTATGAAAGGGCAGTAACTTTTATTACTAGTAACTTTTTGTAAAAACCACACTAGACTTTTGTTATCAAAATAAAAACAGGCAGCAAAAGAGAACTGCAAGTAGAAAAGGTAGATGCTGTCTGCTTTTGTCACTCCAAACAATATAAACACAAGAAAGAAGTTAAGGTACATTCCAATACGGCAGTCTTCTTTCTGTATATAGTTCATTACTCTGTTCCGGGAACCTAGAAAGGAATCTAGCATGTAGTAAGTGCTCAACATTTTTTAAGTAGAGAAAATAAGTACTGTCACTGAGTGCAAAATAAGTAAATGCATTTTTAATGTTAAGAATTATTAAGGCCAGTTGCAATCTCATAGGAAGTGGACACTAAATTTTGCTTTGGAGTTTGATAGTTTTTTAATGGCATGGTATGCAGTTTGGTCTTGCCTGCCTCTTCAAACTTGTTTTACACCATTTTTCCTTTGCTATAGTCTAGGCAAATGGATCTTCTTTCAATTTTTTCAAAAACCTAAGCATTTCTCCACCTCATAGTCATTGTATTTAATGTTCATCTCAAGGTCTTTATGCAAATGTCCCACCTCCTTGGAAAACTATTTCCTCAGTTGTTAACACGGCTGACCCCTTCTCAAACTTAGTTCTCAGTATCAAGTTTACCCTTAGTGGCTCTGTGAAGTACCTACATCACCAATTGCTCTGTGGGTTAATGTGCCTGACTGCAAAGCAGTTTGAACTGCAAGATTGGTGATTACCAGCTACTTCTCTAAAACCCTATACAGGTTTGCTAGGTCAGAATTGACTCAACAGCACTTAACAAAAACAGCATCGTATCATCCTGATTATTTCCTTAACAGTTTTTACCACAATCTGCAATTATATGGCTAACTTATTTACCTATTTATTTCTTATCATCCTTGCTCTACATACATATATTGTGCCATTAATCCCAAATCATAGTGATGCTCAATAGGGTTTCTGAGGAGTGACTGGTGGGTTTGAACCACTGGCCTTGAGATTCTAACCCACTTTGTGGTCCAATGCTTACCCTGAAGCACTATACATACACATATATATGTACATGGTGTTTCACACCATATATATATGGGTCCTGGTGTGGCACTATAATATAAACGCCAGACTGCTAACTTCAAGGTTAGCAGTTCAAATCCTATAAGGGTCATTGCACATTAGAACATACTTGACAATATTTAACAACAATAATAGCAATGTGCATATACATGTTTGTGTTCATATGTGTATATACATCTTGCTGTTAGGAGCCCTGGTGAGATAGTTGGTAAAACACTGGACTGAGATTGTGGGTTAAGCAATGGACTACTGTCCAAAAGTCAGTCATTTTAAGTTCACCAGCAGCTCCTTTGGAGAAAGATGAGGTTTTCTGTTCCCATAAAGATCCACAGCTTTAGAAACCTAAAGGAGCAATCTACTGTCCTATAGGATTGCTATGCATCAGAATCGGATCAATGACAATGAGTTTGTTTGCTTTTATTTTTTAATATATGATGTTGTTAGGCACTGTTGAGTTGGTTTGAAACCAAAGAGATCCCATATCTAATAGAATGAAGCAGTGCTTGGTCCTGCACCATCCTCATTATCATTGCTATACTTGAAGCCATTGATGCTGCCACTGTGCCAATCCATCTCATTGGGGGTCTTCCTCTTTTTCACTGAGCATCTTCTTTAGCAAGAATGATGTCCATCTCCAGGTACTAGTCCTTCCTGATAATATGTCTAAAGGACAGGAGATGAAATCTCACCATCCTTGCTTCTGCAGAGTATTTTGACTACAAGTCTTCCAAGACAGATTTGTTATTTCTTCTGGCAACCAATGGAAAAGTCAATGTTCTTCGCCAACACCAGAATTCAAATGCAACAATTCTTAAGTCTTCTATAGTCACTTTTTAGCTTTCATGTGTTTATGAGGCAATTAAAAATACCATGGCTTAGATCAGGGATAACTGAAGTCCTCAAAATGACGTCTTTGTTTTTAGTACTTTAGAGAGGTCTTTTGAAGTTGATTTGTCCAAAGTAGTAATACATCCTTTGCTATCTTGACTGATACTTCCATGGGTGTTGAGTGTGGATTCAAGTAAAATGAGATTCTTGTCAATTTCAGTCTTTTCTCCATTGATCATGAACAGTCCACTTGTGAGAATTTTTGTTTTATGTGTGTTAAGTTGTGATCCATTCTGAAAACTGCAGCCTTTGATCTTATCAGGAAGTACTTCGAATCATCACTTCCAACAGGAAGGTTCTAATCTGCATATTATAGATTATTAATCCTGATGCCACATTCTTCTTCATGTAATCTAGTTAACCAGATTATTTGTTCAGCATATTGCTGCTGCTGCTGCTGCTATGTGCCATCAAGTCAGTTCCAACTCATAGAAATCCTATATAGGGTTTCTGAGACGGTGAATCTTTATGGGAATAGAAACTCTCACCTCTCTCCCACCTAACAGCTGATGGATTTGAACTGCTGACCTTACAGTTAGCAATCCAACATGTAAACCACTATGTTACCAAGTAGATTGAACAAATATGGTGAAAAGATATAACCCTGATGCACACTTTTCCTGAATCTCAACTATGCAATATCTCCTTGCTCTTTATTAAAAACTACCTCTTTGTCTATGCACAAATCACACATGACAAAATTAGGTGTTCTGGAATTCCCATTCTTCTCCATAATTGTCCAAATGCTATCCATAATTCATTATGATCCATGCAGTCAAATGTTTTTGAATGGTCAATAAAACACAAGTAAACACCTTTTTGTTATTTTCTGCTCTCAGTAGAGATCTATCTGACATCAGCAATGATATCACTTGTTCCACATCGTCTTCTGAATCCAGCTTGAAATTTGGGCAGTTCCTTGTCATTATTACTGCAGCTGTTTTTTAATTTATCTTCAGAAAACTTTACTTGATTATGTTATTAATGATATCATTCAATTATTTACACATTTTATTGATTCACCTTATTTGGAGTGGGCACAAATATGAGTTTCTTCCAGAAAGTTAACCAGGTAGCTGTCTTCCAAATTTCTTGGCAGAGATAAGTAAGCACTTTCAGCATTGTATCTATTTGGTGAAATAGCTTCCAACATCACATCACCATGCAAGCCACAACAGTATAGCAAACTAATAGAAAAGTGAGTACCTATGTAAGGATTTACACCCTCGGAAACCCTGTACAGGGTCGCTATGGGTCGACTCTGACTCGAAGGCACTTAACAACAACAACAACAATGTAACTATATAGCATTTAAACTATGGTAAGCTACACCCTCGGAAACCCTGTACAGGGTCGCTATGGGTCGGAACCGACTCGACGGCACTTAACAACAACAACAACAACAATTATTCCATAGGAAATATTTGACAAAATGTAGTGAATCACTCATCTGTTAGTTTATCATATTGTGGTGGCTTGTGTGTTGTTGTGAAGCTGGAAGCTATGTCATGGGTTCATTTAAGTGGACAGGTTTCATCTGAACTTCCAGACAAAGAAAGACTAAGAAAAAGGAGAGACAGACTACTTCTGAAAATTTAGTCGCTGAAAACCTTATGAATAACAGTGGAACACTGTCAATACCAGAATATTGAATGTTGAAACATGATGAAGAGCATTAAAGTTTTCTTCACTTCAGAATATTGTCATATATCATGCCAGAAGATCAGCTCCTCAGGTCGGGAGGCACTCAAACTATGACTGGGTAAGAATACAGTTGACCATGATGATAGGAATGGAGTACAGCATTCGGAACCTTCATTTGCTGATGGAGCACAACTCAAAATGAAGAGAAACAACTATAAGCATCCATTAATGATTGGAACATGGAATGTGTGAAGTATGAATCTAGGGAAATTAGAAGTTCTCAAAAGTAAAATGGAATGTATAAACATCGATATCCTAGCCCTCAGTAAGTTGAAATAGACTGCCATTAGCTATTTTGAACCTTACAATCACATGGTTTACTATGACAGGAATGACAAATTGAGGATGAATGGCATCACATTCATCATCAAAAAGAACATGTCAAGATCTGTCTTGATGTACCGTGCTGTATGTGATAGGATAATATCTATATGCCTACAAGGAGAAGACCATTTAATACCACTATTATTCAAATGCATACACCAAACACTAAAGCCAGTGATGATGAAATTGAAGAATTCTACCAAGCTCTTCAGTCTGAAATTGATCAAATATGCAATCAAGATGTACTTTTTCCTATATCTTAATAATTACTGGTAATTGGAATGCAAAGGGTGGAAACAAAGAGGAAGGTCACTCATCAGAAAATAATGGCTTTGGTGATGCTGGAGATCGCATGATAGATTTTGCAAAATCAATGACTTCTATATTGCAAATACCTTTTTTAAACAGCATAAAAGATGATAATTCACCTGTAACTCACCAGATAGAATACACAGAAAGCAAATTGACTATATCTATGGAAAGAGAGGAGTAGCGATAGTGTGGCAATGTGGGTTTATGTGCTGGACTACATAGTTGGTTTGAACCGTAAGGTTAGCAGTTGAAGCTCACCAGTTGCTCCTTGGAAACTCTATGCAGAGTCACTATGGGTTGGAACTGACTCATTGGCACTTAACAACAACAACAATGGAAAGAAATGATAGAGAAACTCCATATCATCAACCAAAACAAGGCCAGAGGGAGACTGTGGAACAGAGCATCAATTGCTCATATGCAAAATCAGGCTGATGCTGAAGTAAAATTTAAAAAGTCCACAAGAGTCAAAATATGACCTGGAACCTATCCCACCTGAATTTAAAGATCATCTGAAGAAAAAAATTGAAGCATTACACACTAAAGACCGAAGACCAGAAGTGCTGTGGGTTGACATCAAGATCATCATACAGGAAGAAAACCAAAGGTAATTAACAGGACAAATAAAAGAAAAGACCAAAGTGGATGGTTAGAAGAGACTCTGAAACCTGATTTCCAGTGTAAAGATGTTAAAACAAATGAAAGAAATGAGGAGGTAACAGAGCTGAATAGAAAATCCCAAAAGGTAGCTCGAGAAGACGAAGTCAAACATTATAATGAAATGTACAAAGGCCTGGAGTAAGAAAATCAAAAGGGAATAATACACTCAGCATGTCTCAAGCTGAGGGAACTGAAGAAAAAATTCAAGCCTCAAATTCAAATCTTGAAGGATTCTAAGAGCAAAATATTGAATGATGCAGAAAGCATCAAAAGAAGATAGAAGGAGTCTACCACATGAAGAGGTAGCATATAATTAAGAGCCAGTGACACTGAAGAAAGAAGTTTAAGGTGCATTGAAGGCATTGACAAAGAACAAGCCTTCTAGACTTGATGGAATACAAATTGAAATACTTCAATAAACTGATACAGTACTGGAGGTACTCACGCATTCCAAGAAATTTGTAAGACAACTACCTGGCCAACTGACTGGAAGAGATCCAGATTTGTGCTCATTCCAAAGAGAGGTGACCCAATGGAATGTGGAAATCATTGAGCAATATCATTAATGTGCCATGGTAGCAAAATTTTTCTAAAGATAATTTAAAAATGTCTGCAACATTGACAGAGAACTTCCAGAGGCCCAAGTCCAATTGAGAAGAGGACATGGAATCAGAGCTATCATTGCTGACATCAGATGGATCTTGGCTGAAGGGAGAGCATGCCAGAAACAAGTTTACCTGTACTTTATTGACTACGGAAAGGTTTTTGAATATGTGGGTCATGACAAGATATGGACAGCACTGTGGCGAATAAGTGTTCTGGAACATAGAACTGTGCTCTTGAGGTGCCTTTACATAGACCAAGAGACAGTTGTTTGAACAGAAAAAAACGAAAACTGGATGATTTAAAATTAGGAAAAGGGTGCGCCAGGGCTGTATTCATTCACCATACTTATTCAATCTGTATGATAAACATATAATCTGAGAAGCTGGATTATATGACAAAAAACATGGCATCAGAATTGTAGGAAGACTCATTAACAACCTGTGATATGTAGATGATACAACTTTGCTTGCTGAAAATGAAGAGGACTTAAAATACTGATGAAGATCAAAGACAACACAGTCTTTGGTACAGGTTGCATCTCAATAGAAAGAAAAAAAAAAAAATCTCACCAAAGGACAAACAAATAACATCCATATAAATGGAGAAAAGATTGAAGTTATCAAATATTTCAATTTTCTCAGATCAGCAATTAGCACTCATGGAAGCAGCAGTCAAGAAATCAAATGATGTACTGCATTAGGGAAGTCTGTTGCACAAGACCTCTTTAAAGTGTAGAAGAGCAAAGATGTCAATTTGAGGGCTAAGGGGTGCCTGACTCAAGCCATGGTATTTTCAATAATCTCATATACATAGAAAAGTTGCACAATGAATATGGAATATAATACAGGAATTGATGCATTTGAGCTTTGGTACTGGAGGACAATAATGAAAGCATCATGGGCTGCCAAATGAACAAATAGATCTGTGTTGGAAAACGTACAGCCAGAATTCTCCCTGGACATCAGGATGACTAGACTTCATCTCATACTTCATACATATTGTCAGGAGGGACCAATCACTGGAGAAAGATATCATACTTAGTAAAGTGGAGGATCAAAGAAAAAGAGGAAGATCCCCAACAAGATGGATTGGCACAGTGTCAGCAGTGATGTGCGCAAATGTAGCAGTGATTGTGACCTTGGCACAGGACCAGGTAGTGTTTCATTCTGTCACACATAGTGTCATTATGAGTCAGTACTGACTAGATGTCCCCTAACAACAACAGTGAATCACAAATACCCTGGTGACAAGAAAAAAATACAGAGGAGGATATTATTGCATATGTGGGTGTGATTTTGCAAATCCAAACTTTCAGGTGCCACAATTGTTGTCTATCTCTGTAAAAGTCATTAGAGTATTAACTGTCTAATACAAACATGCTGTTGTTGTGAATGTCTGCTTACTTGATTCTGACTCATAGAGACACATTTCTGATATTCTAGAAATCTGCTATATGTCCATTGGACAGGTCAAATTTAACATAGTGATATTTGAGAGCTTTTGTTTGTTCAGTTTTTTAGAAAAATAAAACAAAGACCATAGAAGCTTTTACTTTTCAAACAGAGTATCTGAGATTTCAAGGTACAATTACTAGAGAGAGAGAGTCAAGTCTTAGTTATTCATGATGATACAATGATTAAGGGTAGTTCAAATAGCCCCACAAAACAAATAATACACCCTTTTTAATTTGATTATAGCATGTACTTTGATTTGAAAGGCAAACACATTGCCTTCTTTCTTTTAGAGTAGGTGCAATCTTACAACTGTTGTTGTTTTTGTAAAGTTCCGTCGAGTTGGTTCTGACCTTGTGTAGGGTTTCAGAGGAGCAGCTTATGGATTTGAACTTTCCTACACCTTTCTCACAATCTTCAAGTTTGAGCCTATTGCTGCTGCCACTGTATTTATTGAGCACACATGTAATGAAAATTAGGAACCCTGCTTTATCAGAAATGGTTGTAGAGAAATCCACTTGGTGGAAAAAATAACAAATCTATATATACTTCAAAGAAAAAAAAATGATATTGTTCAGTCAGATATTAAGAGCTGACTATATTATGAAACTTTTATCTAAAAGAGTTGTTGTTAAGTGCCTTCTGGTTGGTTCAGCCTAATAGTAACCGTGAATAGGGTTTCTGAGAAGTGGATGGCTGGCTTGAACTGGCAGCTTTGCAGTTAGTAGTAGAGTGCTTATCCAACAGCGTGACACCAGGATGCTTAAAAATAGACTAATGAGCATTAATTATTGGTACAGTGAAGACTAAGCCAAAATAAAAAGAAACTATGAAATCCTACCTCCTCTAATGTATATCAAATAATTTCAGCTTTATTAAAGTTCCTCATCCATTTTTACATTTTGCAATTGCTTCAAAGGCCATATCTTCCCTGAAGAACATATTTGTGGTGGCAGTAACTCCCAGGATTCTTTATTTTGAGAGTCCTATAGCGTAGTGGTTACGAATCGGGCTGCGAACCTTAAGGTCAGCGGTTCGAAACTACCAGCTGCTCCGTGGGAGAAAGATGAGGTTTCTACTCCCGTAAAGATTTATACCCTCGGAAACCCTGTACAGGGTCGCTATGGGTCGGAACCGACTCGACGGCACTTAACAACAACAACAATATAAATAAATGGTTACTGATATATGGAGACTTCTGTACTTGGAAATTTCTATTATTGAAGATAGTTTATCTGGCCTGTTTTCAACTCACAAAGTGAAAGAGTTTTGTACACAGCAGACAGGATCATCTATAATGCTTTTGCACCCCAATTTGTCAAAGGGGTTGAAACAGTAGTAATATGCTCTGACTTTGTTTCCATCTTCTGGGATGCTTCCTCAAACCACAATAAACTTTTGATGTTTGCCATTCAGAGCTACTCTTTAACTTACAGAAACATGGATCCAAATGTCCAAATGTTTCTGCAAGTAAAGAAAGGGTTTTGCAGTGAAATATTTTTTTAGGTAAAATGTGGGAAATTGATGTAAATATTAAACAGTAAGCATTCTTTTTTTAAAAACTACTTGCTCATATATTGTCTCATTTGATAAAAATATCAAATGAAACCAAAAAAATCAGCATTATGATGAAGAATACATAGTATTGTCTCTCATAGTACTATTAAAGGAACTGTGAAAGACATGTATCAAGGTGACTGACATATTCATCCAAATCTGAGGGAACTACAAAGTTATGTGCTCTGAGACTTCTGGCCTCCCTTGCACAATGTATACTTGTAGCCCACAGGAGACAATGGATAATAATGCCAATAGTTTCATAGAGTTCAGACAGCTTTGGAAAGCTAAGAATCAGCAAGATGATTACTTAGAAAATTAATGGAGTCTGGCAGCAGTCTCATACTAATTAAAATCAAGTCCAAAGACAGTTAATTTGTATATGGTGGTAGTGATGGTTTTTGCCATGGAGTCAGTTCTGACTCATAGCAACCCTACATAGGGTTTCCATAAGGTTGTAAATCTTTATAGGAGTAGAAAGTAAGTTTTTGATATTTCATTACAGGTAAAATAAAATAAAATATTAATGTCTGTATTTATGTGTTGTTGTTATTAAGTGACATCGAGTCAGTTCTGACTCATAACAAGCCTATACAGGGTTTCCAAGGAGCAGCTGGTGGGTTTGAACTGCCAACCTTGTGGTTTGCATTCTAATGCTTTCCTAGCAGTGTCACACCAGAACACACATACATATTTATATATGAACACATATGCATACAGTGTAGTAGGATAAACACAAGATTGGCTGTTCAAACCCACCACATGCACTTCAAAAACCCTATACAGGATCTCTATGAGTTGGAATCGAATCAATATCAAAGGCAGTTCACAACAACATGTGCATATTTGTATATACATTCATGTGTGCATTTTATATACATATGCATTATCATACTTAGGTACATATGTATGCATTCATACATGTTGTATATGTGGTTGTTCTTGCTAGTTGCCATTGCCATCAACTTGGTTCTGACTCATAGAGATCCTATGAACAATAGAACAAAACACTGCCCAGTCCTGATTCATCCTCAAAATTTTTGGTTTAGTATCTATTATGAATATAAATATATGTGGGGAGTGTGGTGTGGTGGCTCCATTAGATAAGCACTGGACTGCAAACCACAAGGTCAGCTATTTGAACCCACCATCTGCTCTACGAGAGAAAAATCAGGTTTTCTGCTCCTGCAAAGATTTTTTTTTTTTCAAAAATCCTCTGAAATTATATAGAATCACTATTAGTCAGAAGTGACTCAACAGCATTTGACAACAACAGCAGTGTTAAGTATATGAATTGTAACATATTCTCTCAACCTGACTAAAAGCATTTGTTTTTCAGTAACTACCTGGTATATGTAAATAAAAACAATAATATGCCACTGAAATGTCAAATTATTTATTAAACACAATAAAGCAACGAAAAATAATAGAATATTCCTTTTTAGTCTTTATTTCATTCTCCCTCTCATGGAAAAGTAACTATGAAATTTCAGTGTAAATTAATGAGGAAATATATTCTGAAAACGATGGGAAGAATGAGAGCTGAAGGAGAAGTCTTAAGTATTACATTCTTTCTAAACCTGCTGTTCCTCATGTAAATTGAAAAGGCTATTGTTACTCCACTGGAGGTCTATTAGAATATGAATAGATAGAGATTCCCAGAGAGTTTTATCCATGGATACTATTTTTTTCCTATTAGTACTCTAAGGCTATGATTCTTTGCAAGTCTGAGATAGGTTGAAGCTTTATTGCTGTCCACAAGATTTCATATATATGTTGTTTATTATTAAGTGCTGTCAGGTTATTTTTCACTCATAGTGACCCATGTGTAGGGTTTCCAGTGAATCAGAACTGTGGACCTTGTGGTTCAAACTGACCTTGCAGTCCAGTGCTTATCTTACAGCAGCACACCAGGACTCCTTCCTTTATATACTAGTGTGAAAATACAGATGTTTTCTTTTCCCCTTGGTCTCAAGACCCTTGAATTTCAACATGCACCAGTTTAATCTGAGACACATACTAAATTTATAGGTTTCCAGACACAACCCCAGAAGATTTCAGCTCATTAGATCTGGGGTAGTTTTTGTTACTGTTGCTAATTGCCTTTGAGTCCATATGAGCCACTGAGCTCCCAGATCTGAGATAGGGAATCAGTATTCTGCATTTTTATCAAACTGTCAGGGGATTCTGATTCAGGTGATCAATAGTTCACATTTGACAAACAACTATTTAATCAATGACTTCCCAAGAATGAGTACAAAGCTTAGTGCTCAATTCCCAATGTTAAACAAATTAACAGGACGTGATAGCTAAACCAGAGGCAACCATTTGCCATTTCCTAATCATGGACTCCTTGGACTCCAGGTTTGCGGCTGTAGGATCAGCACTGGACTGTGAACTACAAGGTCAGACGTTCAATTCTACCAGTTGTTCCTCAGAAACTCTATTCAGGGTCACTATGTGTTAGAATTGACTCAACAGCACTTAACAAAAACAATCCCTAATCCTATCAGTGGAGTCTTTGTAGGAACTGGACTGGACTGTTAACTGCAAGGTCACGGGTTTAAACCCATTAGCTGCTCCTCCAAAGCCCTATACATGGTTTCTGAGAGTAAGAATTGACAACAATCATATCAGTCATACTGACTCCATGATTTTTAAGTATCAGTTTAAAACTGTCCTCTCAATGATAACTTCCCCAACTCTCATCCTCATTCCAGGACAAAGTCTCTCCTTTTATACTACCATTAATGATTTTTATTCACCACCCTATCTCCAATACATCACAACCTGCCCCAAAATTTAATTGATTTAAAATATGCTTTATAATTTCCCCATAATACAAAATATTGTCAAATACAGATAAATATGGAGTCCTGGTGTGGCACTGTGGGCTAATGCGTCAGACTGCAAAATCAGTTTGAACTGCAAGGTCGCTGGTTCAAGCTCACCAGCTGCTCCTTGGAAATCTTATAGAGGGTCGTTATGGGTCGGAATCAACTCGATGGTACTTAACAACAACAACAACAACAGATAAATATAGTGACTCTGTATAGGGTTTCTGAGGAGTGGCTAGTGGGTTTGAACTGCTGACCTTATGGCTAGCAGTCCAATGCTTACCCTATAGCACCACACCAGGAATCCAATAACACTATGGTGGTGTTGTTATGTACAACAGAACACAACATTACCAGCTCCTGCGCCACCCTCACAGTCATTGCTACACTTGAGACCATTGCTTAACTGTGTTAAGCCAACTTATTGAAGGTCTTCCTCTTTTTCACTGACCCTCCACTTTACCAAGCATGATATCCTTCTCCAGGAACTTGTCCCTTCTGGTAATATGTCCGAAATATGTATGACAGACAAAGTCTGGCCATCCTGGCTTCTCAGAAGCATTCTGGCTGTCCTTCATCCAAGACAGATTTGTTTGTTCTTTTGGTGGTCCTTGGTACTTTGAATATTCTCCTCCAACACAATATCTCAAATGCATCAATTCTTCTATAGTCTGCTTTATTTCTTGTCCAACTTTCATATGCCTATGAGGTTATTGAAAATTCCATGGCTTAGGTCAGGTGCACCTTAATTCTCAAGCTGACATCTTTGCTCTTTAACACTTTAAAGAGATCTTGTGCATCACACTTGTCTAATACAGTATGTCGTTTGATTTCTTTACTGCTACTTCTATGAGTGTTGATGGTTGATCTGAGCAAAATAAAGTGTTTGACAGTTGTAAACTTTTCTCCATTTATATTAATGTTATTTATTGGTTCAGTGGTGAGGATATTTGTTTTCTTTATATAGAGGTGCAATCCACACTGAAGACTGTTGTCTTTGATCTTTATCAGTAAATATTTGAAGTTCTCTTTTCTTTTACCAAGCAAGGTTGTCTCTTCTGTATGTAGCAGGCTATTAATGAGTCCTCCTCCAATCCTGAGGTCATGTTTTTGTTCTTAGAACCCAGCTTCTCAAAATATTTGCTCAATGTACAGTTTGAATAACTATTCTTAATGAAGATTATATGCCTGCCACACATATTTACTAATTTTAAACTATTCAGTGTCCCCTTGTTCTGTTAGAACAACTGCCTCTTGGTCTGTGTACAGGTTTCTCATGAGCACAATTAAGTGTTCCAGAATACTCACTTTCTGCAATTGTTATCCATATCAAGTCAAGATCCACACAATACAAAACCTTTGCATAGTCAATAAAGCACAGGTAAACATCTTTCTGGTATTCTCTGCTTTCAGCCAAGATCTGTCTGACATCAGCAATGATATCCCTGGTTCCACATCCTTGTCTGAATCTGGCTTGAACCTCTGATAGTTCAATGTAGCAATCAATGTACTGTTGCAGCTGTTTTATTAAATATCTTTAGCAAACATTTTCTTGCATGTAATATTAATGATATTGTCCAATGATTTCCACATTCTGTTGGGTCACCTGTCTTTGGAATAGACACACATATGGATCTCTTCCAATCAGTTGGCTAGGTAGCTGTCTTCCAAATTTCTTGGTATAGATGAGTGAGCGCCTCCAGTGCCACATCAGCACTTAGTATTCCATCTATCCAGGGTGACTGTTCTTTGACAATGCCTTCAAGCACTTTGGACTTCTTCTTTCAGTATCATAGTCTCTTGATCATAAACTACCTCTTGAAATGACTGATTATAAACCATTTCTTTTTGGTCCAGTGACTCTAAGTATTCCTTCCATCTTCTTTTGATGCTTTCTGCATTATTCAAAATTTTGCCCACTGAATCCTTCAATATCAGATTCAGCTCTTTCACCTCCTTACTTCTTCCAATTGCTTTAACATGTTTATACCTGACAACAGGGGTCAGGGATTCCTTTGATATCCATTTCTTCTTTCTAGCTTTCTTAATGACCTTTTGCTTTCTTCCTGGATGATATTCTTAATGTCATCCCACTGCTCTTCTGGTCTTCAGTCATTTGTGTCTAACTCATCAAATCTGTTCTTGACATGATCTCTAAATTCAGCTGGGATGTGTTCAAAGTCTTATGTTAGCTTTCATGGACTTCTTTTAATTGTTTCCAGCCTCAGCCTGATCTTGCATATGAACAATTGATGGTTGGTCCCACAGTCTGCTCCTGGCTTTGTTTTGGCTGATGATATGGAGCTTTTCCACTGTCTCCTTCTACAGATGTAGTCAATTAGATTTCTGCATATTTTATCTGGTGAGGTCCATGTGTATAGCCATTTTTTTATGTTGTTTATACAAGGTATTTGCAATGATGAAGTCATTGTTCTTACAACATTCTATCATGAGATATCCTGCATTGTTTCTATCACCAAGGCCATAATTTCCAATAACTGATCCTTTCTCATTGTTCCCAACCTTTGTATTCGAATCACCAGTAATTATCAGTACATCTTTGCATGTTAGATTAATTTCAGAATGAAGACGTTGGTAGAATTCTTCAATTTTATCATCACTGGCTTTTGTGGTTGGTGCATAAACTTGAGTAGTAGATGTATTACTGGTTTTCTTTGAACTCTTATAGATATTATCCTATCACAGACAATGTTGTACTTCAAGATAGATCTTGAAATCTTCTTTTTGATGATGAATGCTATGCCATTCCTCTTGAATTTGTCATTCCCAGCATAGTAAACCATGTGATTGTCAGAATTAAAATGGTCATTATCAGTTCTCTTCAGTTCACTAATACCTAGGATGGAGTACTGGTGTAGAGTTTCAGGATAATGTACTGGATTGCAAGGTCAGTTTGAATCATAAGGTCAGTGGTTCAAGTCCACCAGCTGCTACTTAGAAACCTTATCCAGAGTAATGGGTCAGAACTGATTCAACGACACTTAACAACAAGAATGCCTAGGATATCAATGTTTATAAATTCCAGTTTTCCTAGATTCATAATTTGCACAGTCTGTGTTCTAATTATTAATGAATGTTATAGCTGTTTCTCCCCATTTTGAGTTGTGACTTCCAACAAATGAAAGCTTTACTCTATTTGAGTCTTCATAATCAGCTCTACTTTGAGGGGGCAGCTCTTCCCTAGTCATACTTTGAGTCCCTTCCAGCCTGAGGGACTCATCTTCTAGCACTATATCTGACAATATTCTGGTGCTCTTCATGATGTTTCAATATTTGATGTTCTAGTGCTATCTGACAGTATTCCACTGGTATTTATTTCAGTGACTATATATTCAGAAGTAGTCCATGTCTCCTTTTCCCTACTCTATCTTAGTCTGGAAGCTCAGCTCCATCCTGTCCACCATGGATGACCCTGCTGGCATTTAAAATACCCGTGGCATAACCTCCAGTATCAAAGCAACACTCAAGCCACCACAATAGGGCAAACTGACAGATGAGAGGTGAACTAATTGTGTACAACTAAATTAATTGCTTATGTTGCTTTGTAACAGAGTAGATATGTATTGGTTTGGAAGATATATTTTTTAAAGTCTTTGTAAATGTATAAATGGATTGCTTTTCACTAGACAAGGAAAAGAGTTAGGATGTTTTTGTTTCAACTAGTAAAGACAGTATAGAATCAAATAGAGATGAAAAGGTAACCCAGAAAGATAGGAAAAGTATGCATTATACTATGTGATAGTGTTGGTCCTGTTGTGGCTTTGTGAGTAGAAGCTATTTGGCAGGAGAGGCTGGTAGACAACATGAAACTGACTTTAAATAAAAGAGACTGTGTAGATTTAACTTCGATTTTTAATTTGAGATGTCTTATGGTGTGTGTGAGTGTGATGATGATTATATTTTCTATGTAGAAATTAATGAATGAGCTTAAAGTCTAATTCCAAACTACCCCCTTAACTGTTACTCTGTAGTCCTTCAATTCTTTAGTAAAGTTGGCATGTGTGATAAATATTCATATTTTCCACCAACCTTAAAATTAAAGACTCAAATCAAGATTAATTAATATCTGAACTCAGAACAATCTCATGAGGTCTGTAACAGAGAAATATAATTAATCCCATATTTCTTTTATTTTTTCCCTTCAGGAATGCATCTTGATGCATAAAAGAATATCAACAGTGTAATAAAATATAAATAAAATATGTAAGAAAATACAGCATCCGAAAATTTCACACATTTTGGTTAGCTAATAATACACTTAGTCTTTCTGTATCCTTAGTGATAAAATTCTTTCTCAACTCCATTAAAATGTACTGATAAGCACTATCTACTAATTATAACTTAATATGTATTAAAAACTCAGAAAGGAAATATCCTGTCTAGAATCATCAACTAAATATCAGTGCAATAGCTATAAATTCAAATGATAATCTAGACTGTAGTAGAGGTCAATACAATTTTATTATTTTTTTAAATAAGAAAGAAGTTTTTTGGAAAATCACTGACAAGGCTAATTTTTAATGTATATATATTGTGTGGGTGTGTGTGTGTGTGTGTGTGTGTGTGTGTGAGTATGTTTTTGGGTTTTTTTTTCATTCCTAAGAGGAAAACAATACTGTCATGTAAAGGTCTCTTTGATTTAAATAGCAGTCACACTTGAATATGCTTTACTTGTTTTATTCCGTTAAAAGCACCTGGTTTTGTTGTTAAGTGCCAATGAGTCAGTTCCACTATTAGCAAAACTGTATAGGGTTTCTGAGGAGAAACTGGTGAGTTTGAATTGCTGACCTTGTGGTTCTAAGTCCAGGGCTGATCATACAGCACCACACCAGGAGGCCAAAGTGTTAATAAATAGGACTAATTTGAAGACAGGTCATAACAATACAAACTGCTTATAAAAAGTTGATTTATTCAAATTAAAGCCTTCTGATATCCCTATAAACAGACCATTAATTCACTCATTCAGTCAGCAAACATTTACAGCATGCCTACTTTATGTTAAACACCAAGAAATAAAGATGAATATGACAAAATTTCTGCTTTCCAGATGCTCCTAGCCCACAGTGATGATAGATATGTAAATAAAAAGAAGTACACCAGTACATGACAAGTGCAGTAATAGAATTATAATTGGCATACAGGGAAAACACAAGGAAAACAAATAATTGTCTAAGGGAAATGACGAAGTGATATGCAGCTAAGTAGAAATGAATTTGGCATGTGCAAAAGGAAGGAGGGTCAGCGGGTGTAAAAGAAATGAAACACTGAAGGCATGAAGGTGTAAAGCAGGGGTGGGGAACGTGTGGACACCCCCCCAGGCTGTATTGTTGTTGTTGTTAAGTACTGTGGGTGGAGTCGGTTCCGACCCATAGCGACCCTGCACAGGATTTCCAAGGCTGTAAATCTTTATGGGAACAGAAAGTCTTCTTTTTTCCCCCGCCTAACGGCTTGTAGTTTCAAACTGCTGACTTTAAGGTTAGTAGCCCGATTTGTAACCACTATGCTAGCAGGCTGTACGTTGTTGGTATGTGCTGTTGAGTCGGTTCCAACTCATAGTGACCCTGTGCAGAGTTTCCGAGGCTGTAAATCTTTACCGGAGTAGAAAGCCTCATCTTTTTCCCCGCAGAACAGCTGGTAGTTTAGAACTGCTGACCTTGAGGTTTGCAGTCCGGTACGTAACCACTGTGCTACAAGAGCTCCTTACCAGGCTGTATAAGGTTCGTGAAATCATTCGGCCTGGTCTTGCTAAGATAACTGCAGGAGGACTCAAGATTCAATAAATCTAGAAGATTTTTTCATAGCAACATAAATTTACATTATATGAATCATAATAATAATGTAAATTTTGAGGAACAAGCAAGGAACATCCAATACAGGATTGACAGGACATATCCGAGGACATGACAGCACAGACATGTATACTTCTCGTCGGCTGCCTGCAGTCTATTTGCCTGAATTACAGTGACTCAGAGGACAGTCAATGCCAAGCAGTCTGGGAGTGTACATGTGGCAAAAGTGTTAACACACTGTAGCAAAACCATGGCTATCTGGTGATGACGAAACAAGATGTGATGAGATGATTCCTCCCCACACTGACGACCTTGTCTCGGATGATTGACGATGTTGTCCAGTTCTTTGAAAACACAGATGATACCTCCAGTACAATCTCTGTCGACATATCCACTATCAGCAATCCTTGCAAAAACTGAATGTCAGATAAAGAATAAGGAAATTAACAGTACACAGAAAAGACCTCAAGAATCGATGATACGTTCCAAATCCAAGATGCAGGATTAGAACAGTAATCAAAGCAAAAGAATTGGCATCACTAGGAACACACACAGAGGAGTTTAAGTTATTAAAACCTAAGTGGTGTGACATTCTACAAATGATGACTACAAAAAAAGAAAGAAGAATTGATGCAGAGTGTCGATCTTTCCAAAAGAAATGGATAAATGATTTTTTGCTGTTGACGTAAAATGTAAACTTCTATGCCTAGTGTGTAGTGATACATTAACAGTAATGAAAGAAGTGACTCTGGAGCACCATCACAACTCAAAACGTGCTAAACTTAATGAATTGGGAGACCAATATTGGATAAAACCAATGCTATTCAGCGCACTTTGGAATCACAAGCTGCTTTCACCAGGCTTCCTTGTGACAGACACAAGGTTATTCAAAGGAGTTACTTAGTGAGCAAGCTAATGTCAGGGAATTTGAGGCCTCAAGTAGTGGGAGAGTTTGTGCAAGAGTACATGGTAGCTACTGCAGAGTTGTTAGCTCTAGACAAAGTAACGTTGTTTCACAATGAGACCTGTCTCAGATTGGATTTGTGATTTAGCACAAAATATTGAAAAAAAACTTTGAAGGATTCTGCAGGAGATTTCCAGTTTTTCTCTCTGGCTTGTGATGAGACAACAGACATAACAAATACGGCCCAACTGGCCATTTTCATTTGTGGAGGAACTGTAACTGCAGAGTTTGACATGTGAAAGGAGCTACTGTCACTGGAAGCCATGCCTGGCACTACAAGAGATGAGAACTTGTTTCATCAATGAAAAAAACTTTTGAACTAACATTTGAAAAGGTATGATTGATTTGTATAAAGGGTTAATTGCATTAATCAATAAAGAACTGAATCATCTTGAGCCAAGTGATTTAATTATATGCCACTGTATCACACACCAAGAAAGTCTCTGTGCACAGTCCTTGCAGCTCAACAATGTGATGTCACCAGTAGTGTCATGCATAAATTTTGTCAAAAGCAAAGGGTTTAATAGTGACAAGTTTGAGGAGTTACTGAAGGATCTTGACTCTGGGTACAGTGATCTTCTTTATCACTATTAAGTGTGGTGGCTGAATTGCAAGAACATACTCATGAGGTTTTACAAACTGTGGGATGAGGTCAGCAGTTTCAGGAGATGAAGGGAAAATCTGTCAAGGAATTCAATGATTGCAAGTGGCTGCGTGATCTAGCAATCGTGGTGGACACTACTGAGTACTTCTCAGAGCTGAATGTCAAACTATAGGGCCCCAACTAGCTTCTCAGTTCCCTGCTTCAAACGTGGAAGCATTTGAAGCTAAATTGAAGCTGTGGAAAACGCAACTGGAAAGGAATAACACAGTGCATCTCCCCACTCTGGAAGAACAAAAGCCTTCTTTGACACTTGAATATGCTGGTGAATGTGCGAAACTAATTGAGACATTTAATGATAGATTCAAGGATGTGAAAAGTAAACAAATAGAACTGAACATTCTGTTATACCATCCAATGTGGAGCCAGCTGATGTGCCTAATAACCTATAAAATGAAATCATTCCTCTATAAAGGGATGATGAGCTGAAAGCTAGGAACTATAAACCCAACTACTTGACTTCTATACATGTTGCATAAGCAATGATGAATTTCTCACTTTGAGGAGACATGTGTTAAAATATGCATCTGTTCAGAACAACTTATTGCTGCGAGCAGTTCTTTCCAAAACTTACCATCACAAAGAATCTACTGTGCTCTAGAATGACTGACCCAAAGTTGGAAAAGTAGTTTGGAGTAGCAACATCATCAATACCAGCCTTGCCAAAGAGAAGCAGTTGCAGCCATCATGTTAGGGGTGAGTTAATTACATGTTTGGCCAAATATTGCAGGCTGATTTTTAAGTTGATATTTTTGTATGGTATGTGAATGATGTGATGAATATCCAAATGGACCCTGGGAGTAAAAAGGCTCCCCACCTCTGTTGTAGAGACTAGTGACTTCATGATTCATCATAATGGCAGGAAAAACAAACAATAAAATTTGTCCCTATTTGTTTGTCATGAATTTGACTAGTATCAACTCAAAAAATAACTATCATTTGATCATAATGAAAATAGCTTATTGAATACATATGACAATTTTGTCTATAGATTTGAAGTCATCGTATATGGATTGGATTCCTGTAGTTACACTTTCTTCAATGACATTTGTTTCTGAAGTTTGAATACATGCCTATAAAGAAGCTGCAATGGAACTCAAGGACCAGAAAATAAAAATAATAAAAAATAATCATTTACACTGTTTGTCTCTAGACAGTGTATGCATGGTCCAATCTACACATCTTTATTAGTGAGCTAAAAGAGGGTGTAAATAACACCACCTTAATGATATTCACAGATGATAACAGATTGGAAACTGTCTTACTGACACCACTGCTGACTGTGAAGTAGCATCAGGGAGACAGAATAGCTTAGAAATATTTGTATACAAATAAAGTATGAGAAAACACTTTAAGTCTTAGGTAGGAAAAGGAACACTTCAACAGTCTGAAGAGTAAGAATAAGATACACAGAAAGTGACAATGTCAAGTTTTAATAATATACAAAAGCAAGATGTCATTGTTTAAAATCTCTAAGAGTACCTCCCAATGTTTTCAGACATTCCAAATATTTAGTAAATTAATAATTAAATAAATGTTTGAGTCTAGAAAAGCATCTAAAGTAAGTTACAACATTGTGAATAATATTGCAACAATAAATATCTATAAAATGAAAGGTGAAGAAAGTAATTAACTGCCTGTGGTGTTAAAAATAAGATATATAACATCTTTTGTTGTTAAGTTGTTAAGTGCCGTCGAGTTGGTTCCGACCCATAGCGACCCTGTACAGGGTTTCCGAGGGTGTAAATCTTCTACGGGAGTAGAAAGCCTCATCAACATCTACTTCCCTAAAAATGTCAAGATTTTGGAGATGATTTTTTTTTTTTTATCAGCATTAATATAAATATTTCAAAAAAAATGAATGTTGGTCATACATTTTGGGATAAAACACCCCTCAAAAAGAAGCATGTTTTAAAGTAAAAGTGACAAATGTCTCTGCACATATTTAATCTATACTGATAGATGCTCAAAATCTACAAATATGAAACAAAATGCTGCCTTGACAAAGAGATTCAATGCCCTCAGGAACACTAGGCCTCCACCCTTCTCACTCTCCTAGTCATTAAAGGGAAGGCCGGATTATGACGTTAGTGCTAGCAGAAGCCATCATAGGCATTTAAAGAAGAGAAACATGCTAGAACAAGGAAGCACTCATGAGTGTATGGCCATTGGTAAGAAAGAGTAACCCAATTTATTAGGTTATGTAAAGTGGATTAATAAAACATGAAGTTGGAGAGATTGCATCTGTATATGTGTCACATTGAAGGTCAGGTTGAGGACTTAAAACTGAATATTTCTGAGAAAAAAGTTATTGAAATAAAGTACATTAGGAAGTTAGATCTGGTAGAGGTGCATATAATACCATTTTGAGAAGAGTAAGAGGGCAGATGAGTTTGTCAGTTATGTTAAGCAAGATAGAATTTTTCAAAGGCTAAATTGGGGACTATTATAAGGAGCTCTAGTAGTGTAGAATTTTTGCAGAATTCTATCATGCATTCTCCAGCATCATTTCTAT
>NW_006408526.1:13656960-13689311 GCF_000296735.1 Chrysochloris asiatica
GGATTACATCTCAATGTCAAGAAAACAAAAATCCTCACCACTGGACCAATAAACAACATTCTTATCAATGGAGAAAAGATTGAAGTTGTCAAGTACTTCATTCTTCTTGGATCAACTATCAACACTCATGGAAGCAGCAGTCAAGAAATCAAATGGCATATTGCATTAGGCAAATCTGCTGCACAAAACCTTTTTGAAGTGTTGAAGAGCAAAGATGTCAGCTTGAGGGCTAAGGTGCACCTGACCCAAGCCATGGTATTTTCAGTAACCTCATATACATGGGAAAGCTGGACAGTGAATAAGGAAGACTTTAGAAGAATGATGCTTTTGAGTTATGGTGTTGGAGAAGAATATTGAAAGTGCCATGTGTTGCCACAAGAACCAACAGATCTGTTTTGGAAGAAGTGCAGCCAGAGGGCTCCTTAGAGGCCAAGATGGCCAAACTTCATCTCTCATACTTCGGACATATTTTCAGAAGGGAATAGTCACTGGAGAAGGATATCATGTTTGGTAAGGTGACAGGTTCAGAAAAAGAAGAAGACTCTTAGCGAGATGGATTGGCCTAATGGCAGCATCAATGGACTCAAACGTGGCAACAGTAGTGAGGCTGGCCCAGGATTAGGCACTGTTTCGTTCTGCTGTGCATAAGGTCACTATGAGTAGGTACTGTCTTTATGGCAACTAACAATAACAACAAAGTAGTATAGTGGTTACGAGTCAGGCTGCTAACCTCACGGTCAGAAGTTCGAAACTACCAGCCATTCTGCAGGAGACAGATGAGGCTTTCTACTCCTGTAAAGATTTATTTACAGCCTTGGAAACACCCTGCAGGGTTCTATGAGTCAGAACTGACTCGGCAGCACACCACCACCACCACCATAGGGGTCACTATGAATCAGGATTGAGTCAATGGAAGTGGGTTTTTAATAAGCAGACAGGAAGTTACTATAGTAGTCAGGGCATATCTGATAGAGGTTTTGTTGGGGATATCGCTAAGAAACGGAATACAATATAAAATGTTTCACTAATTTCCTTTACCAAGATGGAATTTACCTATAAAGGTGAAACACAGTTGGATAGTGGAGTTTTTCTGCCCAGAGGGCTAGGGGTGGGAAGCTTTTTATATCACACACATCAGGGCAATTAAGGGTGGTATGAAGAATTAGGAGCAGCAGGAAAATCACAAGGTGAGGGCTGCCTATCCCCTGCTATGTTGTTGTTAAGTGCCGTCGAGTCGGTTTCGACCCATAGCGACCCTGAACAGGGTTTCTGAGGCTGTAAATCTTCACGGGAGCAGATCGCCTCATCTTTCTCCTGCGGAGCAGCTGGTAGTTTCAAACTGCGGACCTTGCAGTTCGCAGCCCGATTCATAACCACTACGCTACCAGAGCTCCTGGTAGAGAACAAAGAAATTCAGCATGCATAGTGAGAAGAGGAGGATGACAGAGCCTTCCTAGAATTGCTGTTGTTGTTAAGTACTGTCCAGTAGATTCTGGCTCATTGCAACCCTGTATGGGGTTCCCAAGGAGTGGCAGGGGTGTGTGTACCACTGACCTTGTACTTAGCTGTCAGTGTTCATCTTAGAGCGCCACACCAGGAGTCCTAGCATATGTTTAACAACAATAATTTCTGAGTTTTCTCTCTTCATTAAAGTTTTAACATCTGTTAGACCCTGGAAATATTACTGTAAACGATATATTGAAAAACATAGAACAAAGTGCCAAGAATCATGTAACTCTAATTAGAAACTTTAAGTGGGAGGAAGTTTTCTAACTTTTGAGATAGTCTTCTGCTTATTGACTATACTCAATGTATAATGGATACTTTATAAAACTGCATTAAACATTATCTCACTGTAACATCCATCAGTTCTTTCTAGTACATAATACCTTCTGCTTTATAGATTAAGACAATTATTGGTAATGGAATGAATAGATTAGGTGTGATTTTTAACTTCAGGATCAAAATAATAAAATGCACAAAAAGAACATGAAGACAAACTGTTCTAAGGAAAGAAGTTATGTACCACAAGCAACAGAGCAGGAGTAGAAATTCTAAAGAAACAGCAGAAAAACAGTGGTAGTTAGAATCAAAAACCAATTTCTTTTTATTTTTTCTAGAAAATTCACAATGAGAGGAGGAAGCAAATACACTGAGGATAAAGATATACTTTTGATCACGCTCAACTTCCATGAATGCATGTGTAGGATGAATAAGAACAGAACTTAAGACATTTCAATTCTCCCTAATGAAAATAAGGGAAGAGGCTTCTCTCTTATTTTTTCAGAATTCATTTAGATAAATTGTAATTGTAAATTGTTTATCTGTCTGTTCAAAAATTATGCTGATCAAAGATGTTTTCTAAAAGACCTTGGAGCTATCTGTCTTTTGAAATTAATCGTCAAAGAAGATCCTATTCTTATTTCACAGTTTCCTGGAAGAAGAAAAACATAATCTCAGGTATCCTCCTATAAAGATGCTAGAAAATTAGCAATTTTATCATAACAGCGTGAATATAATGGGTTGTAACTCAGCTGTATTTTGCTGTTAGGCTTAATACCATCTAGTTGATTCCTGGACTCTTGGTCTGACACTATAGGGTCAGCACTGGACCATGAACCACAAGGTCAGCTGTTCAAACTCATCAGCTGCTCCACAGAAACCCTATACTTGGTCGATATGGGTCAGACTGACAGTTTGAAATGTAATGTCAGTGATTCAAATGCACCAAACACTTCTCAGAAGCACAATTCAAAGTCACTATGAGTCGGAATTGACTCAATAGCACTAAACAACAACAATATTTAATGGACAGTTTTGTTGAATATATGATTCTTGTTTGTCAATTTTTTTTTTCAGTGTTTTATATATGCCATTCCATTGTCATTTTGCCTGCATGGTTTCTGCTGAGAAATTAGAGCTTAATATTATTAGCTATCCTATGTAGGTAGCTTCATTTTTCCTGAGACTCTCTTAAGATTCGTTCTTGATTGTTGGTTTTGAAAAGTTTAATTATAATATGTCTTGGTGTTTTTCTTCTCAGGTAGGTCTATGCTGTTTGGAGTTTGTTTAACTTCTTGAAAAGCTATCTTTTTTTCTTTCATGATGCTAGGGAAGTTTTCTTTCAACTACTTTTAGACAATATTTGCTATGTTTTGAGATTTTTTTTTTTTTTTTGGTCTCTTACTGTTATGGTATTCCAACCACACATCCCATATGAATCTTAGGCTTTCTTCAGATTTTTGTTTTTTTTGTTTTTGTTTGTTTGTTTGTTTCTAATTGTTCCTCAAACAAACAAATACTGAGAGATTTTTCTTCAAGCTCAGTAATTCAGTCTTTCATTGCTTCAATTCTACTTCTTTGCCCTTTCAGTGTATTATCAATTTCTGAAGTCTTAGTATTAATCTTCTGGCTTTCTAAGTGCTGTTTTTGTATGGTTCCCATTTTTTCAGTTTTTCTCCTGAAATTTTCCTTAGTTTTCTCTATATTTTCCTTGTTTCATTTGTAATTCTCTCAATCTTTTGAAGTTGCATAATTAGCATTCTTTTAACTTCCTTATCAGATAGTTCTGATACCATTTCTGGTGTTGTATTTTCTGATTCTGCATTTTGGTCACTTGTTTGAGGTACTCTGTCTTGTTTCTTTGGGTAAACTGAAGCTGTCTGTTTTTTTATGAGATATTGTGGAGTTATTTCTTTTATGATTATATATTGGGTTATATTCTCACACTTTCACCTGTCTCCTGGTGAATGTGGTAGAAACTGAAAGTTAAACACAGATCTCTGTTCAATATTTGTAAAAAGGCTGGTTCAGGAAGGGTTCACATACCTCTAGAAGTAGATGCAATGCCAGGCACAGAAACACAGGGAGATGATGTGCAGGAGGGGATGCCACTGGCCACTGGGTGGCAAGGGAGGGGACTGGCCATACCCCTAGCTATCAGAAAGGTATGGGAACAAGGGAGAATTACACACCTTATCACCAACCTCCAGTCAGGCCTGTGTCTACAGCCTACTTTATCAACAGCCACTTGCAAAACATTAGGATGGCAGTGTTGCTCCACACCAGCTCAGTTGGCCAGTTTTTCTTCTTTCTCACTGCTAGTTGCCTTTTCTACTTGACCTTCAATCCACTTTTCTGCCCTATTCCCTAGTGCTCATGACTCCAGGACCAACATCTATATCTGTTTCACTCAGCCTCTCATTGCTTTGTTGCAGAGGTCAGCTTTGTGTGTCTGCTTACTCTGTCATCTTGCCCTGGACTCAAAATAGGCATTTCTTATTCTATTTTTTGATAAAGTTGTTTCAGAAGTAAAATCTATTACCTAAAATCCCCCATCATTTGAGATGTGCAGGCTAAATATAAAATAATCATGTCATACAGGGAGAAGTAAGTTTTGGAGCTATTTCTAATGTGTTATCTGAACTTAAGAATGTTGCTTTTGTTGTAAGTGCCATCAAGTCGGTTCCAACCATTAGTGACCCTGTAAGGGTTTCTATACAGAGCTTGAACTGCCAACCTCGTGATTCAAACTGACTTTGCAGTCCAGTGCAATAACCTACAGCACCACACCAGGACTTGGACCTTAAGAATGAGGGGGCTTTTAAAAGTTGGAAAAATTCTGTTATCTTGTCATCTAATTTTCCCAGAACTTTTGAAGTCCTTTCACATTCTTCTGTCTTAATTTTGTAGTGTAGTGGTTATGAGTTGGATTGCTAACCTTAGGGTCAGCAGTTTGAAACTACCAGCCATTCAGTGGGAGACTAAATGATGCTTTCTGCTTCCCTAAAGATTTGCAGCCCCGGAAAGCCTATGCAGGGTCACTATGAGTCAGAACCAACTCCACGGCACACAACCATCAACTATAGGGTCATTAGGAGTCCTGCTGTGGCACTGTGAAATAATGCACTGAACTGCAAAGTTCGTTTTGAACTGTAAGGTTGGGGATTCAAGCTCACCAGCCACTCCTCAGAAACCCTACATATACAGTCGCTATGGGTCAGAACCGACTTGATGGCACTTAACAACAAAAATAGGGTCATTATGGGGTCTTGGCTTGGGGCTGTCAGATAATTTTGGACTGCAAGGTAATTTTGGATTGCAAGGTTGGCGGTTCAAACTCACCAGCCGCTCCTTGGTCAGCCTCCCCATACAGAGTCTCTATGTGTCAGAACCGACTTGACATCACCAAATAACGACAACAACGTAGAATCATTGTAAGGTGGAATTAACTCAATGACAGTGGGTTTTTTAAGTGGGGGTAATAATGTCAGTGAACAGAAAAACTTGCACTGTTTGAAATAAAAGCAAAGAGGTTTATTTTGAAATAAAACTCACCAATTGGGAAACCGGATTGACATTCTTTCAAACACAGTGCTATATACTTCAGAAGCCATATTTGTTGTGGTGGTTAAGTGCTGTCTAGTCAGTTCCTACTCATAGCAACCCTGTATAGGGTTGATCCAACTTGATAGCACTTAACAACAACAACAACAAACACTGGTGAGGAGTCCTGGTGTGGTGCTATAAGGTAAATACTGCATTGATAATCACAAGGAGTGATGGCTCAAACCCAGCAGCCTCTCCTCAGAAATCCTATATAGGGTCACTATGAGTTGGACTTGACCCATGCCACTTAACAACACTTAACAATAATAGCAATAACAACAAACATTGGAGAAAAACATAACTTGGAGTTTGAACTTTAGTTAAAACTGAAAATGGAGTTAAGACTCAAATCCTGACACATAGTTTTCCTTCTTTTAAACTATTCAGTGGCTCCTTGTCCTGTTCCAACGACTGTCTCTTGGTCTATGTTCAGGTTTCTCATGAATACAATTAAGCATTCTGGAATACCCATTCTTAACAATGTTATCCATAGTTTGATAGGATCCACACAATTGAAAGCCTTTGCATTATAGGTAAAACACAGGTAAACATCTTTTTCATAATCTCTGCAGTCAGCCAAGACCCATCTGATGTTAGCAATGATAGCTGTCATTCCATGTACTCATCTGAATCTATCTTGAGCTTCTGGAAGTTTCTTGTTAATGTACTGTTACAGCTGTGTTTAAATTATGTTCAGCAAAATCTTACTTGTATGTGATATTAATGATATTGTCCAATGATTTCTGCATTCCATTGGGCCACCTCGAATGTGGATCTCTTCCAATCAGTTGGATGAGTAACTATCTTCCAAATTTCTTGACATAGATGAGTGTGTACCTCTAGTACTGCACCAGTTTTTTGAAAGATTTCAATGTGTATTCCATCATTTCAGGAGCCTTGTTCTTTGCCAATGTCGTCACAGTTTGAGAGAAAGAAAATGGAGAAAATAAGCAGAACTAAGGGTTTTCACAAGAATAAGGACAGGCAAGGATACAGAAGAAAACTAACCACATAGAGTCAAACATTCTTTACATCTTGTTTATTTTTCTTTAAATGTTTACATTATTTTGCTTTGTCAATAGAATGCACCACATTCTCTATAATGGCATTATAATGTGGAGGAATGTAAGAAAAGAAAGTTCTAACTACATGCAAATGAAGTCAATATTAAGATATATATATCTGCATGTGGTTTTAACTTGCAGGATGGTCTGGGAAGTATGTGGAGGAGGGTTTCTTTCAGAAAATATTAGAATGGGGTTGAGTATTAATGCTCAAAATTGCTTTTGGTTTCTTCTGACTTTGGGGTTGTTTTTCTTAAACTCGTGTAGTTACACATTTACATTGTCTTTTATGTTCTACTCATCCAGAAAAAATTTGTAAAGAATCATGAACTTGTAAAATGTGGAAACTCATTGGTTGGATCAGTTTCTGACTTGAGGAACTTTGGCAGCCGATTTGCTGCTTAGATGATGTTGTGGATTGAATTGTGCCTCCCTTCTCCCCACACCCCAAAGAAATGAAGTCTTAACTACCCTTGTATCTGTGAATATGTCTTTGTTTGGAAATATGGGTAGTTCCTAGCTTACAACCTCACTTTTGACTATTCTTTTTGTTGTTGCTGCTGCGTTTTGGTAAATCTTGTTGTTAGTAATATGTTGTAAACACTTTGCTGATGTTATTATTCTCACTCAGATATAAGGCTTTCTGCTCCCGTAAAGATTTACAGCCTCGGAAACCCTGTACAGGGTCACTATGAGTCGGAACCAACTCCACGGCACATAACAACAACAACAAATTCATTTCAAGATGCTTAGTTATATGATTTACCATTTCAATACTGTTGGATTTATAAAATTACTGAAAATAAAACTCAATAAAAATGAAAACTAAAAGGAAAATGAGTATTGAACTTAAGTCATAACCGATTTATGTTGGAGTCCATGGAACAGAACCTCATCATAAGTTGGGTCTTTGAAGAACTAATATGAAATCATACTGGAGAAGGGTGAAGTCTAAGGCAATCTTACTGATGCCGTTAGAAAGAAGAGAACTGAGACAGAGCTAGGTGGAGACAACCGTGTGAAGAGTCATCTGCAAGCCGAGGAATATCTGGGGCTGTCAGAAGCTGAGAGAGTAAATTAAAAAAAAAAAAAACCTTCTTTTAAAGTATTTGGAGAGATCATGGATCCATAGGAAAGACAAAAGGATCCCTGGGATTTTCAGTGACTGGTTTCACTAAGGGTGTTTTCAGGGGAATTAAATAGAACAGATCAATATAAAGCTTCCTTGGGGGAAATGTAAGTGACAGTTTACTGTAGGTGAAGAGGAATATTATGAAATATAAAACCATAATAAACTGCAGAATTGTTCAATTCTTTGTATGGCTACAAAGCACATTTTTATTGCAGACAGTTTATATATCAAAATTGAACACAATATACTTATCTATTTACCAGTAGACTAATTGGGGAATGTTCAATTTATTTGAACTATTTTACCAAATTGTGTTGTGAAGAACACTAGAATCCATCCTTACATTCTTTAGTCATAGAAGTCCAAATAAATTTTTGGCTACTGGTATAATTAATTCTATACCTAATTCAAGCTCTATCTCTCTTGCTTCTTTCTTACACAATTTCAGTGAAAAGTTTATTTCGGATATTAGTAAAATGCTTATATATTGCATTATTTTTACTAATATGGATTTTCAAACTCTGATCAAATTTTGCTCCATGAAGAATCTTGAGATCCCCCTAGCTGGAAACTCCATTTCTTTTTTTTTTAGAGTTCCACAAGCATTTCAAAAAATATATTGGATGAATTTATTAAACACTTCCTCTCTGCTACCATTTTCATAGATATTGTATCTGTTCTGTGCACATTGATATTAGCAACAAAATGAACCGCAACACTCTGATATTAGCAAAACAAAATTATCTCAGTTTACTTTTACCATGCCCTAAAGATAAACAGCAGTCCCGGTATGGCCTTGTCTGAGAAGTTAGGCAATTCAAAGCCCCAGCTACTCCTTGGGAACCCTATACAGGGTCAGTATTAGTATGAACCAACTCAGTGACAGCACTTAACAGCAAGAACAAGGATTAATAAGGTGCTAAAACTTAAGATTCATAATAAATTAAATCTAGGGGTCAGGGGGAGTCCTGATGTGGTGCTGTAGGATAAGCACCAGACTGCTAACTACAAGGTCAGCAGTTCAAACCCACAAATAGCCCCTCAGAAACCCTATACAGGGTCTGTATGAGTCAGAACAACAACAAGGGGCTAAGTAATTTCCTCACAACAAGGAAGAGACCAAGAAATGAAGACTGTATCCCAGGTTTTCTGGTTTTCAGTCTAGTTTTCTTTGTGCTGATGACTTACTAATTATTAGACTGACAAATTTAAATCAGAGCCGTTTTCAATAATTTCTGGGTATTAAGAATGTATTTTTAGAGTCAACAAAATCTGTAGGAGAAATGATTAGAAGTTCATAAATGCAAACCAGACCAAAACCCAAACCCACTCCTACTGAGTCGATTCTAACTCACAGTGACCATATTTATTTAGGTTTTCTGAAACTGTAAATCTTTATGGGGTCAGATAAGCTCATCTTTCTCCTACAGAGTAGCTGGTGGGTTTTGAATCACTGACTTTGCAGTTAGCAGCTCAAAGCTTATCTTATAGCACCAGTGACACAGGGTTGAGAAAAATGAAAAAAAAAATTTAAAAATTTATAGGTAAAAAGGACCCCTGGTGATGCAGTAATACAGTGGCTGCCAAACAAAATGTTAGTACTTAACCACCATTCACTATACTGAAGAAAGATGTGGTGGTCTGCTTCTATAAAAATCACGTCTCTAGAAACCCTAGGTCACAATTCTAGTCTGTCCTCTGTAGTAACTATGAGTCAGAATGCACAGCAATGTGAATGAGTTTATATTAAATAATATGCATATTTCTCAAAGGGTTCAATGAACATATACAATACATTTATCTAACAGTCATTACTGAACACCTGGAAGTGATAACTAACTAATAAGGCCCAGAACACTTGGAAGTGATAACTAAAGCTATTACATCCTTTCCTTAAAGAACATGAAATTCCAAACCCAGATGAGTAGTTTTCAAGTGTCAGTCTGTTATACATATGTATTCCATTTCCAGGGACTCAATTTTGACTCAAAGGAGAAACTATAGAATATAGTAGAACTGTCCCATAGGGTTTCCAAGATGGTAAATCTTCAAGGGAACAGACTGCTCCATCTTTCTCCTACACAGCAGCTGGTATGTTTGAACTGCTGAACTTTGAAGTGGAACTCAAGAGTCATCCCTATATCTGGTCTTCTTGATAATGATCATATTTTTCAATTTCCTGATTTTTAAAATATGAGGGGATGGGGTTTGTGACAGTAAGAGAAATAAGACATGTGCTAATGGGGTAAAACTCAAAATGAGAAGAAACAGCTATTGTGGAGTTAGTACTGACTCATAGTAACCCTATATAGGGTTTCTGAGGAGTGACTGATGAGCTTGAACTGCTGACCTTGAGGTTCAATATGACCTTACAGTCCAGCGCATTAACCCACAGCGCCACGCTAGGACTCCAAAAGCAAGTCTGTCACTCTTGCAAGGGGGCTGGTCTGCTACAGAGCGCGTGCTGGAGAAAACTTAGTAAGAAAGGCAGCTGTTGAGTTGGGCAGTCTCTCAAGACCAACAGAAAACACTGAAAAGGGATTTGGACTAAAGAATCTGTATTAAATCCTCTCCCTGAAGTCCATTTTAGTTACAAAGGAAGATGGAGAACCAACTACACAAAGCTTTGCTGTCTCTGAAAATCCATCTTCCAAGATGACGGATGAATGTGGAAAGGGTTAGAAGAAACATACTTGGTCTCTCTGGCACATAGGAGCATGCAACCTTCCTTGAGGATCATCAAACCCAGATGCATTCGAGCCTGCAATTTTTGGGCCCTGTGTATCCCACATGTATTCCCGGGTGCACGACAGAATATTTGATCTGTCCTTTTTTTGCATTCTGTTGTCTCCAGGGATTCTTCTAGAAAAGCACAGGTTTTAAGAGCTCCTTTACAAGCATTTTCATTTTTTATCTCTTGCTGCCTGAGTGTGAACTGACTACAGTTGCTCTTCTCCCTCAGGCTGTCATCCTCAGGCAGAAAGAGGCCTCTAGCTTTGTCCATTGCTGCAATGCCTTCATTGAGAATTAACTTCCAGTGTCTCTCTTGGGACACTCTGCTTTGTGCTCTGGTTCTTGATTTGGCTGCTGCTTCTCTGCCACTCCATGGATGTCACAGCTTTCTGTTCCTGCTTCAAGGAGGTTAATGTGCAGGTGTCCTGGGGCACAAAGGACCTACTCCACTCCTGCTCTTCTTTTACAGAAACAGCTGTAAGCATCCATTAATAATCATAACATAGAATATACAAAGTGTGACTCTAGAGAAATTAGAAGTTAGCAAAAATAAAATGGAATGCATTAAGATCAATATCCTAGGCATTAGTGAACTGAAGTGGACTTGTATTGATCATTTTGAATCTGATAATCATATTTTATACTTTGCTAGTAATGACAAATTCAAGAGGAACAGTGTTTCATTCATCATCAAAAAGAACTTTACATGCTCTGTCTTGAAGTACAGCACTATCTGTGTTATGATAATATCCACACGCCTACCATAATACCAGTTAATACCACTATTTTTCAAATTTGTGCTACAACCTCTAAAGCCAATGATAATTAAATTGAAGAATTGTAACAACTTTGTCAGCCTGAAATTCATCCAGTATGTAATCAAATGTATGGATAATTACTGGCGATTGGGAATCAAAGGTTGGAAACAAAGAGGAAGGATCAGTAGTTGGAAGATATGGCTTTGGTGATAGATATGATGCTGGAGATCACATGATAGAATTTTGCATAATATTCATTGCAAATACCCTTTTAAAACAACATAAAAGGTGACTATACATATGGACCTCACCAGAAAGAATACACAGAAATCAAATTGACTACATCTGTGAGGATAAGACAGTGGAAAATCGCAATGTCATCAGCCAAGACAAGATCAGGGGCCTACTGTTAAACAGATCATCAATTCATCATATGCAAGTTCAGACTGAAGCTGAAGAAAATTCAAATAACTCCATGAGAGCCAAAATATAACCTTGAACATTTACCACCTAAATTTAGAGACCATTTCAAGGATAGATTTGATTCATTAGACACTTATGACCAAAGACCAGAAAATTATGGGATGACATCACTCTTGACTCTTCTTCCTTTATGGTAGTCATTTCCCACTCCCTAATTCAGAGATGGCTCATTTTATACCCATGCTAGAGTTTTAAGTTTTTACAGTTATAATTGACCAAGTTAGCTTAGCAATAATTCACAACTAAATTATCCCATCCTATCAGCATTTTCTTCCACCTTCTTATGACCCATCAGGAAAATAAATTGTTTGATATGAGTTACAAATACTATGGGTAGAAAAGCCATATAAGGTAACTCACTGCATTGCACTTATTAACAATCTGTGATAAGCAGGTAGCATAATCTTGCTTGTTGAAAGCAAGAAGAACTTAAAGCACTCATCGATAAAGATAAAAAAACTACAACCTTCAACATAGATTAAACCTCAACATAAAGAAAATAAAAATCTTAACAAATGAATAGAGAAGTAACATCATGAAAAATGGAGGAAATATTGAAATTGTCAAGGATTTCATTTTACTAGCATCTACAATCAATACCCATTGAACCAGCAACCAAAAACTCAAATGACATACTACATTGGGCAAGTCTGCTGCAAAAGACCTCTTTAAAGTGTTAAAATAAAACAAGGATGTTGCTCTGAGGACTAAGGTGTGCCTGATAGAACCCATAGAATTTTCAATCACCTCGTATACATGTAATGAATAAGGAAGAGCAAAGAACGGTACATTTGAATTATGGTTGGTAAGGAATATTGAATATACTATATACTGGCAGAAGAATAAATAAACCTAACTGGGAAGAAGTACAACCAGAATGCTTCTTAGAAGCAAGGATAGAATAGTTCATCTCATGTAACTTGGACATTCTATAAAGAGGGATCAGTCACTGGAGAAGGAAATCATGCTTGATAAAATAGAAGGTCAGTGAAAATGATGAAGACCTTCAAGGAGATGGATTTACACACAGACTGCAACAATGGGTGCAAACATAGCAAGTGTGAGGATGGTACAGAACAGGACAGTGCTTTGTTCTGTTGTACATTGGTTCTTATGAATTGGAACTGACTGGTCAGCAAATAACAGCAACATAACAATATACTCAGTTTTTTAGTATATATATATCTTTATAACAAGAGATATAATAATTTAAATGTCCTTCTGCTTACTACTAGTCATTCAGTTAACATAGGTTGTAGTTATCATGCAGATTTCGGTTCTGCTTATTTAGGAACAGATCCAAAGAGTTGCAATATCTTAATGAAAAACAAAATATGAGCCATCATTCTCAGTAGCTAGAATATGGTATGTGTTTATTCTTTTCTCAATTTCTACACCTATAGGTAACGAATATGTAATTTTAAGGACTGAATAGGAAATACATTAAGAAGAAGAAAGCAAAATGTAATGTATTTCTCTCCTAGGCTTCAGATAATCATGATCAGAGACTAATGGAGTCTAGAGTGTACAGAAAGCTCCTGTTTTCATGGTATCATCTGAAGGTCAGTGTGGTTTTCTTCCTTTCCAGTACAAGGTTTATTGGAATTACTTGGGAACTTTATTTTCAAAATGCAAAGATTGCCCTTTACCCTGAAGATTCTAATGCATTACATTCATATGGAGTTAAAGCATGTTGATAAGGTCCTATAGGTGACTGTGATAACCCCACTTCCATTCTCTTACACTGAACTTAAAGTCACTATCCTAAAATAGTATTAAAGCTTCCTACCACCACTCATCTGTCAGTTTGTTGTACTGTGGTGGCTTGTGAGTTGCTGTGATTCTGGAAGGTAAGCCACGGGTATTTTAAACACCAGCAGGGTCACCCATGGTGGATAGGTTCCAAATGAGTTTCCAGATGAAGACAGACTAGGAAGAAGGAGTGACGAACTACTTCTGAGTATTTAGTCACTGAAAACCTTATGATGAGCAGAGAAACACTGTTAGATATATGAGCCCCTCAGGTTGGAAGGCATTCAAAATAGAAAAAGAGGAAGACCCCCAGCAAGATGGATTGGCAAAGTGGCAGCATCAATTGGCTGAAGCATGGCAATAATTTTGAGGTTGGCCCAGGACTGGGCAGTGTTTCTTTCTGTTGTACATAGGTTCGCAAAGAGTTGGTACCGACTACATGGCAACTAACAACAACAACAAAAACTAAACACTGGACCAGAAAGTCAGTTTGAACCGTAAGGTTGGCAGTTCAAATTCACCAGCCACTCCTCGGAAACTGTATACAGAATTGCTATGAGTCAGACCTGACTCAACGGCTCTAAACAACAATAGTAACATCTAACTAACTTCCTGTTACCTTCTGTCTGAACAAGTGCCCTACTGACACAATTGTAAAGAACTGGGATATTGAATGAAAGGTTGGTAGTTTAAACTCACTGGCTTTGTGGGAGAAAGCCCATAAAAATGACAACCTAGGAAACCCTATGGCTTAGTCTTCCTCTGTCACATCGGATCACTATGAGTCAGAACTGATTTGACAGCATCCAACCAATCTCTGTAATAATGCTTCCTTGAAATATATACTAACTCATTTTTTGATATTTTAAAAGTAAATACACCTAGTCCTCTCTAAATGATTATCTCAGTATCTGATACTTCACATTTATGACAATGGCAAAAAATCTTCTATCTGATTACTTTGCACATTAATGATGCAATTAACTCCAAGTTGTGAGGCTGTGTCAGTATTTATCAACATGACTGAGCCTTGATTTTCAGCACTTTGGCAGTTACATACTGTTATGATTAGGTAGTTACATAATAATATAATTTGACATTTATGTCAGGATGCAATTTGACAATTATATAATGATGTAGTTGTCTTCAATTTTGTGATCTGATGTGGTTATATTCCGTTTACACATAATGCTAATTTTTTTTCAGAAAAACGAGTTGTACTTTGGAATCTATCCATATTGATAAATGAGGAGTGAGTATATTTACTGACTTCTTGTGCTAGGCACTGTTACGCATATATGATCTGAGGTGAATACATTTTCAATATTTCCCTCCATAATGCTTCAAAACTAAAGGGTTCCTAAAAAAATCACTTTTCTATATAACATATTTATATATATCTTTAATAATTTCAAGCTAATTTTGTTTCTTAATTGATTCTCAATTGACAATTGCTTTTAACACTTTATTTTTAACCTTTTATTGTGAATTGAAGGAGCTCTGGTAGCAAAGTGATTATGAATCGGGCTGCGAACCGAAAGGTCAGCAGTTCGAAACTACCAGCTGTTCTGCGGGAGAAAGATGAGGCTTTCTGTTCCCATAAAGATTTACAGCCTCGGAAACCCTGCACAAGGTCTCTATGGGTCGGAACCAACTTCAGGGCACATAACAACAACATTGTGAATTGAGCTAAGGTTTACAGAGTACATCATTGCTGTTGGTATTAGGTGCCATCGAGTCAGTACCGACTCATAGCAACCCTATGTACAACAGAATGAAACACTGCCCAGTCCTGGGCCAACCTCACATTTGTTGCCACATTTGAGCCCATTGATGCTGCCACTTTGCCATTACTTCTTGACATATCATATATTTTGTCTCATTGCAATGATTGTAATCCCATCAACCATTATCTTTTCTTTTTTTCTTTTCAACTTTATATTGAGAATTGAGTGAAGGTTTACTAACAAGGTCATCAGTTTTACAGTCGATGAATCATATACTTTGTTTCATCTCAATGATTCTAATCCCCTCCATCCAACAACAGTTATCCTGCTTCCCCCCTGTGCTTCCTACTTCCATTCCATCCACCTTTCCATCCCTTCTCAACTCTGTCCTTAAGTAGATGTTACCCTTTTGATTTTGAGTGATTGGTCATTCCATGGTGAGCATTCCTTATCAGTGTATAATATATACATTTGTTGGACAATTCTAAAATAGAAGTACCCTATTTTTATATACAAAATTGATAATACAATGTAATTTGTTGTGTACAAATTTCCTGAGTTTCTTAGAATGTTTTATAACTAATTATGAGAGTGTGTGGAGAAATAAAATGTACAAACACTTCAGTACATTCTCTTGACAAACCTTTTTTTTTCTTTTTCTTTTAACTTTTGGTTCTCATTTCTTCCGCACAAATTAAATCTCGATGTGCTTATATTGATGCACAAATCTCATTACGTATTTTCCTGAACATTTTCCAATACCCATAACATGGCACATTAATTTCCTTTATCAAAAATATCCAGTTCTTGACTGGATAGTGTTCTTCTACCAAATGGAACATGCAAATCAAGGATTTTTGTAGAAGAATCCTGACAAAAAGGGATAAAATGCAGATCCATAATTCAAATTCTCACAGAATTCAGACTTTCTGGAGCCATTGAAGGTGGAAATTCCTGAAGCCATTACCATAAGAAAACCTTTACACTTTGAGTCAAAATTGTCCTCTGAAGTCATCTTTGAACCAAATGGCAATTCTGCCTAATTAGTAAATAATGTTTTCATAAACATTATACACTTTTCAAGAATTATCTATATGTGAACAAATTAACAACATGAACTCAGAGGATAGATAAGAAGCTGAAGACAGTGAGTTTGTGTTAATGATGTGTTGTGTCAATGATGGTGAAATAGTTTGGAAAAGGTTCCCGAGAAAGGTGCCACAACTTGAATATAATCAATTTCATGGACTTAAAGACACTGAAATCATTGAAGTGTTGTGTATTGTGTTGTATGTATTTTTAAGAAAAGTTTAACTAAAAAAATACCCTGTTCTTAGATATTATGACATTCACCATTCCATTTCTAAATATAAAAATGATGTTTTTGTTAAATATATATTATTGTGTCTAGAACTTGCCTCAAAATAATTCAGTGGGTAGTAAAACATTGGATTAGAGTTATAAATGAAATAATATCATCTATGAGTTGATTATTGAAGAAGGATGACATGCATATGGGATAGAATTATAGTATTTTATTTATTTGTGGGGTGGTGGTTGTGGTGATTATGTGCTGTTGAGTCAGTTCTGACTCATAATGACCCTTTAATGGGTTTCTGAGGCTGTAAATGTTTACAGGATCCGAAGGCATCATCTTTCTCCTGAGGAGCAGCTGGTGGATTCTAACTCCTTTATTTGCATATGTATTTGAAATTTTCTATTACAAAAGATTAATAAAGTAGCTTGGCTTTTATTCCATTAAAATTTTGTCAGAAGGTAAATTTCAAATCTCTGATTAAAGAAATAAAACACCCTCTGCCAAGATTGTGAAAGTAGTATTCTGTGGTTATATTCAATGCATACATTTATAATGGTAGAATCTTGGGCTTCATAGAAGATTTTTCAGATAAAGCATACAGGGGAGCTGAGCCCTTCAAGTCACTTATCAAAGACATCTGTGGTAAAGTTGACTCATCTCATTAAAATTTAAATTGTGAGAAAAAAAATCTAATATGTCAATTTGTCATCATTAGCTGCCATGTAGCCAGTTCCTGGCTCATGATGACCCAGTCCTTCACCACTCCCCTAATTGGTCCTAAGTCAGACCACTGTGATGAACAGGGTTTTAACTGGCTTATTTTGGACAGCTGATCACTAGGCCTTTCTTCTTAGTATGTCTTTGTCTGGAAACACCACTGAAACCTGCTCATTGCAACATGCAAGCTTCTATTGACAGCAGGATGATGGCTGCTCATGAGATGAGTTGTCTAGAATCAAACCAGGACTCCAGCTTGGATAGTGAGGATTCTACTAGTATATGAAAATCCATTATAAGTGTGACTTAGATGTAATTTGAAAGTTAAAACATCTTGATTTCACCTTTCTTGGCATTTTCAAAAATTATCTTATAGAAAGTCAGGAAATTAAGCAAGAAAACTCTATTTCTAGCAGAACTTGAATGTACTGAAGGACCTATAGTTGAAGGTCATGGTAATTAATGTAAGACAAGGAAATTAATGCTCAGAGAGGTTAAATATTTGCCTGCGATACACAGAATAAACATTATGTGACTGTTATGTTTTTAAAATGGTCTCACCATTAAAATCACATAGGATAGCACTTTTTAAAAGCATGAAAGCTTAACCAAACTAATTAAATTAGAGGGGAACTCAGTCTAATGTGCTTAGAAAATTTTTCCTAGGCCATCTTTTTGGATATGTTGAGTAAGAGTTATTATATCACTAGCTGATATTCTAAACCATTTGTTGTTGTTGTTAAGTGTTGTTGAGTTGATTCTGACTCATAGTAACCCTGCATAGGGTTTCCAAGGAACAGTTGGGGGGTTTGAACTGCTAACCTTGTGGTTCACAGTCCAGTGCTGAAACAGTGCCACACCAAGAGTTCACATATTGTAAACCATAGATCAGGGTTATTTTTTGTTTTATCTATCCATGTAATTTTTACGTTAGTAGTCAAGTGACCAAAAGGTCCACTGGAGAGCCTTCTCATTTTCCTTATTGATCATTATTGAATACCAGTGTAAGTCATGGTGCTTTCTACAATGCAAGCTTGATAAGTTCTTTACCATAGAGGTAAAGTTATACCATGCTATACTTTTGTTCTTGTCTTATGTGATTATCTTTTATTTCAAGGAAAACATTGCATCATATAGTTGATGTCTAACTTAAAAGATATTTCAGATGAATATGTATGGATATTCAGACTCACCTACTTGTCTATGTGGACCCTGATATCTCACCGAAATGGCCTTGGTTAAGATTTCAATGGTGACTCTGAAGAGAGTTTTAAAGGCCCTTATTTTTTAACTGCTCTCTCCTTACCTTTTCAATGTGTGGTTCCTGACTTAAACAAAAACAGACAACAAGATTAATAAAGCACAGGCATTGTAATGAAATCAGGTTTGGTACCAAGGCCTTTAACTTTCCAATCTGTTTTCCACCACTGTAAGTGCTACACAATCACTCTCAGCACCTCTCAGGAGAGCACAGACAGACCTTGCTTCTATCTCTGATCTGTTTCTTGTCAGTGGCAATTACCTGCAAGAAATACTTCACCAGAATTTATTTTTACTAGTACTATTGTGATACCAAGAAATAAAGTATGTTAATTCTCTTGTTTGAAATGGGATTTCACCTTGGATACTCCACCCTCAGTACTCAAGCAGTACATAATGTTATAAAGCCCTTGCTAGCTATAAATAATCAAAGATACTTCAAGAGAGCTAATCTCTGCCCTTTACGCCCTTATATTTAAGGCTGACAATACTACCATGGATAAATAGGGGCAGAAGAGCCATCATTGAAACAGCAATTGATTCACTGATAGGAAGGACTTTCACCTTATACACTAGTTTAATCTTAAGTATTTTCTTAGTTAACTAGTACTTCTATAACATAACTACTACAAGTGGATCACTTTAACCTACAGAAATTCAGGGTGCTGGCCCTAGTAGACTTGCTTCCTCTATCAAGTCTAGAAGAAGGTCCTTGTTTCTTCAGCTTTTTCTTCCTTATTCTTTGGAGATCGCCATGTGTCTTGGAATATCTCTTTCCCTGTCTCTGCCTGCTAGCTTTTTAATCTCTTTTATATCTCAAAAGACAGTGACTTAATATACATACTACAAAATGGTACTTAACAACAACAACAATATCCAGCCTCAGATAGTGTAGTGAACAAGATCAGTGTTTCAAGCCCACCGGCCATTCTGTGGGAGAAAGATGAGAATTTTTCCTTCTACAAAGATTTGTTGGTGACATTGTTAAGTGCCATTGAGTCTATTTCAACTCATAGCAACCCTGTATGGGGTTTCCAAGGAACAGGTGGTGGTTTTGAACCACTGACTCTGCAGTTAGCAGTCAAGTGCTTACCCTACAGTGCCACATCAGGTCTCCTCACAAAGATTTACAACTTCTGAAACCCTATTCAGGGTTTCTGTGGGTTGGAAACCAACTTGATGGTACTTAACAAAAAACAACTTTGCAGCTTATCCTACAGCACGACAACAGGCTATACCTATTGGGTTGTTAACGGAAAAGTCAACAGTTAGAACTCACTAGCCCCTCCTCAGGAAAAAGATGAGTCTGTCTGCTCCTTTAAAGATTTATAGTGTTGGACACACAAAGGGACATTTGTACTCTGTCCTACAGGGTCACTGTGTGTCAGAATCAACTCAATGGCAACGAGGCTGGTTTGGGTTTTTACCACTAACAATGCATGAGTCTCATCAGTGTAGTTAGGCCTTTTCTACCTCCCTGTTGTTGTTGTTATTGTTGTCAGGTGCCATCGAGTTGGAATCGTCTCATAGTGACCCCATGCACAGCAGAACGAAACAATGTCCAATCCTGGGCCAACCCCACCACCACTGCCACACTTGACGCCATCAATGATGCCACCTGGCTGATCCATCTCATTGGGGGTCTTCCTCTTTTTCTCTGAACCTCCATCTTACCCAGCATGACATCCTACTCCAGCGACTGTCCTCTCCTGACAATATGTCCAAAGTATGAGAGACGAAGCTTAGCCATCCTGGCCTCCAAGGAGCACTCTGGCTGCACTTCTTCCAAAATAGATCTATTGGTTCTTTTGGCAGTCCATGGCACTTTTAGTATTCTCCTCCAACACCACAACTTAAAGGCATCAATTCTTCTATGATCTTCCTTATTCACTGTCCAGCTTTCGCATCCATATAAGGTTATTGAAAATATCATGGCTTGGGTCGGCGCACCTTAGTCCTCAAGCTGACATCTCTGCTCTTCAATACTTTAAAAAGTTCCTGTGCAGCAGATTTGCCCAATGCAATATGTCGTCTGATCTCTTGATTGCTGCTTCCACAAGTGTTGATAGTTGAAAGAAGAATGAAGTCCTTGACAACTTCAATCTTTTCTCCATTGATAAGAATGTTGTTTATTGGTCCAGTGGTGAGGATCTTTGTTTTTCTGACATTGAGATGCAACCCATACTGAAGGCTGTGCTCTTTGATCTTCCTCCCTGGGGTACAATAATTTGGAGTCCTGGTGTGGCAATGTAGGATAAGTACTTGACTGCTAACCACAAGTTCACCAGATGGACCTATACAGGGTCACTATGAGTTAGAACCGATTTGATGGTACTTAACAGCAACAACAACATCCCACTTGGGCTACAGTCTCAGGTGGATGCCCACCTTAAATTTTTTTTATGAGAATAAAGTTTGCAATGTGTACTTAACTTTAATTAGGCTGTAAGCCAACAGCCAGAATGAATGATTAGACTTGCTAAATCAGCGGCTCAGTGTGCATTTTCCTACTACAGAACTACTGAAGGATAGAAAGACATTCAGAAATAAATCCTGCCCTCAAGGAACTTAGAACAAATTAAGGATGCATAGACCTAATCCTGTAGAGTGGATTTTGACTGAGAATGACCCTATAAACACAGTAGAACTAACCCATAGGGTTTCTAACACTATAAATCTTTATGGAAACAGAGTGCTACATCATTCTTCTATGGAGCAGCTGGCAAGTTAGAACTGCTGACTGTTTGTTTTCTAGTCAAGCACTTTAACCACTGTGCTCCTAAAAACACATAAAATTTAAAGTCATTGCTGTATGTAATCATTTGTTGTTGTTGTTGTTGTTGTTGTTGTTGTTATGAAGTGCCGTGGAGTGGTTGACTCATAGCAAACCTGAATGGGGTTTTTGAGGATCAGCTGATGAGCTTGAACCACCTACCTTTTGTTTCAAATTGACTTTGCAGTCCAGCGCATTAACCTGTAGCACCACACCAGAACGCCATAAATAATCATATTGTTGTTGTTGTTAAGTGCTGTCTAGTCAATTTCGACCTGTAGCCCTTATGTATAGGGTTTCTGAGGAGCAACTGGTAAGCTTGAACTGCCGACATTGTGGTTCAAACAACTTTGCAGTCTAGCACATTAACCCACACTGACACCAGGACTCCATAGGATGGATAAAATCTTGATATGGTTAATGGTGCAATGGATTGTTTTTTATGGCCGTTCATATCATGGTTTTATAAGTCCTACAAAAAATTGGGTGGGCCTATACAAATAAGGTGCATGTAGCCCACCAAGGAATTGGGCAGTTTTCTAATAATGCCAGTAAGTTTCATGGCACACTCGTGGTGGTATGACCATGTATATCAGTTTTGCCATCCTACTAGGCTGAGAATGAGCCATCCAAAATGGAGAAAGGGGTATTCACCCCCCAAAAAGAGTATCAAGAGGCTTGCTGGTGTAGTTGGGTGCCTCTAGATACTTGTCAGCTAAGCTGGGCTTGCTGACCCATGGAGTGAGAGAGCTGAATATCTTCGGACATGAGGCTTGCCGGTGGACACTTATTGATAGAGCTAAAGCATTTTGTAATACTTGTCTGAAAAGACTAAAGTGCTCAAGAGGCTCAAGGGACCAAGGGCTCGAGAGAACTGTCTGTGTGTATAACTAAGAAGAGGATGTCTTGATTAAAGAATTGTATCTTGAGTCTTCTGTGATCCTGAAGGGTAACCAATAACTTGCCTAAAAAAAATCATAACTGTAGGTATGGTCTGTGAGATGTGCATGGCTATTGCAATGAATTAGTAAACTCAACAGAAGAGTAGAAAGTCCTATGGGAGTGATGGCTGGTGTGATCATTGGTAAAAAGATTGGAGGATGAAGGTTTGTTTGACCTCGACCTCATACGAATCAATGTTAAGCTGATGCTGATAATGATTTTCCTCCCTCCTTATTATGTTAGACAGGGAGACCAGATGCCACCCTGTCATTTTTATAGTGATCAAAGAGGAAAGTAAGAAAAAGAGTACATCTTATGTTGTAATTCCATGCTAGTCCTGCTGTGGATAAGCACTGGACTGCAAGTTCAATTTGAACTACAAGTTTGGCAGTTCAAACTCACTAGTCACTCCTTGGAAATGCTATATAGGGTTGATATGAATTAGAACCAACTCAACAGCATTTAACAGCAACAACAAGTAATATATATATATATATTATTTGTTGTTGTCAAATGATATCATTTCTGACTCATAGCAACCCTGTTTAGGGTTTCTGAGGAGAAGCTAGTGGGTTTGAACCGCTGACCTTGTGAACCACTGAAATGCAATCCAGAGCTTATCCTACAGCACCACAACGGTACTTTTTATATATGAATACTAACTTAATCTCCCATAAAAATAATATAAATAAGTGTTCACACTTTACAAGAAAGAAAACCAAAGCTCATAAAGATTAAAATAATAACAATCATACTCAGGATTGAATTAAGGTCTCTTTGGCTATTTAATTATATTATATTCTTTTTAAAGTATAATACTTTTATTATGTTATACTTTGATTACTTTTCTTATAAAAAGTGATGTTACTTTTATTGTACTATGCTTTTAAAAATATATATAGCATAATAAAGATAATCCAAGATATGTGAATAAATATCTGATTTTGATTTAAGCCATTTAATCTTACTGAATTTTGGTTTCCTTTCCTGTAATATATGGACAGTTTTTCATGGGAAAATTGAAGCTCAAGTTGGAATAAGAATACAAAGATCTGAATTAGCAGACAGTAGTAGTGAGAATGATCCCTGGTGTGGTGCTATAGGATAAGCACTGAACTGCTAACCCCAAGGTCGGCAGTTCAAACCCACCATCCCATCTTCAAAAACCTTATACATTCAGAAACAACTCGACAGCACACAATAACAACAGTGGTAAGGCTTACTCCAGGCAGGGGAAAGAATTGAGCAAAGCACTTACGTTGTTTTAAAGGAAATAATGAATAAATTATTTTGTCTCATACAGTGGTTTCTTTTTGATGCTAATAGATAAACAAAATCAGTCACTGTTATTTGCGTAAAGCTTAACATTTGAAGAGGCCTTTTTCAAGTATTATGTTGTTTGCTGTTCATAATAATCCTGTGAGTTAAGTAGAAAAGTAGTTTCACTAACATCTCTTATTTTATAGATGAGAACCCTAACTTAAGATTTTAAAATTTTGAAAGGACCAGAACAAAAACTGAATGTCAGTCTTTTGGCTCTAAAGCTCATGCATTTTCTAAATTACTTTTGAAATTTCCCTGCATTTCAGAGTTTAAATAGACAGACTAGCATCAATCCAAGGAAATCTCAGAGGAAATTCTGTCCTTAGATAAGTGGTCTAGCAAAATGATTGCGGTGTCTACTAAGATTCCATGCTTCTGTTGCTGTCACATAAATATCACTGTAGCCAAAGTCAATTATTAACTGTTTCAGGAAGATTGCTCATGTAACAATTTCAAAATTGTTCAACAATCTAGCTAAAACTTTTTATCTTTGTTGTATATCTGTCGCATCAAGCATGAGGCTTACCATCTAAAAGTTACTAAATAAATAATAATGTTACTATCTGGCTACAAACTTTGGGTGTAATTATTAACATCCAAACCTGCCCATCCTCTCCCAGATCTCTTTCACTTATGATGCCTTAAGGTAGTTGTTGCTATTGTTAGGTGCTGTTGAGTCAGTTCCAACTTACAGAGACCCTGTATTGGGTTTCCAAGGAACAGCTGGGGGATTTGAACTGCCGACCATGTGAATCACAATCCAGTGCTAATCAGGGTTAAACACCAGCTTAATAAATTTCTTATTGAATTCAGAGTAAGAAAAAGAAAATGTTGGGGTGGAATATAAGGGATGAGACCAATACACACCCTTCTCTGGAACATCTAGCTTGACTCTCTCCCTCAAAGTTTTCTTGCCTCTCCTTCATTAGTTTTTCATCAGAAAGCTGGGGAAATGGACTGTTTCCCAGGCAAGGAATTGGAGTTCCTGCTTATGACTCCATAACTTTCATGAATATAAATAGTATATTGCTATATATGTGACATTTCCCCAGTTACCTTCTAAGGCAATGCAAGCAGGTCAGCATTTTGAATAAATGTCAGGTCTTTATAAATAAATAAAAATAAATTTCAGTGAGGTAGCTCCTTTTTGAGACTCTAGTTCATATCCACCTACATTTTTTAACACATTGTTATGATTCAATCATGTAAAATATGCAAAACAACATATTATAACTGCCCAAGATCAGATGTCAGGCTAAATTAATCAATACCTAACTCAGATCCTTATTCAATCTGTATGCTGAGCAAATAATCTGAGAAACTGGATTACATGAAGAAGAATGTGGCATCAAGATTGGAGGAAGACTCATTAACAACCTGTGATATGCAGATGGTACAACTTTACTTGATGAAAGTGAATAGGACTTAAAATATTGCTGAAGATCAAAGACCACAGCCTTCAGTATGGATTGCACCTCAGTGTAAAGAAAAAGAAAATGCTCACAATAAATTACATCATGACAGCTATAGAAAAGATTTAAATTGTCAAAGACTTCATTTGTTTGGCTTCACAATTAACACTTGTGGAAGCAGTAGTCAAGAAATCAAACATTTGCATTAGGCAAATCTGCTGCAAAAGACCTCTTTAAAGTGTTCAAGAGCAAAGATGTAGCTTGAGGACTAAGATGCACCTGACACAAGCCATGGTGTTTTCAATTGCCTTATATGCATTTGAAAATTAAACAACAAGTGTAGTCAATGCATTTGAATTATGGTGTTGAGGAAGAATATTGAAAGTACTACGGACTGCAAGAAAAAACAAACAAATCTGTGTTGGAAGAAGTGCAGCCAGAATGCTCCTTAGAAGTTAGGATGCAGAAACTTTGTCTTTCATACTTAGGGCATGTTGTCAGGAATGACCAGTCCATGGAATAGGACATCATGTTTGGTAAAGTAGAATGACAGAAAAAAAGAGGACAATGCCCAATGAAATAGATAGACAGGGTACAGCAACAATGGGCTTGAACATAACAATTGTGAGGATGGCATAGAACTAGCCAGTGTTTCAGTCTGTTATAAACAGGGTCTCTGTGAGTCAGAACTGACTCTATAGCATTTAACACTATATAACATAATAAACAACCCAGATTTTACTACACATATGACCTACAAAAACGGTTTGTCCAATATATGTTTAATTACTAGATTAGTATTCAAAGTAAAAGAAGATCCTTTTTTTAAAACCTGCACCATAGAGTAGTTCTGAAACATTTTACTAGATTTAATAATCTACTTGTAGATGCAATCCTATAATTTGGAATATAATTTTATTTCTTCATGTGTAAGAGAGCATTATCTAAACCATGACCAGAATTAGACAGGAAAGAGTATATTCTTACTAGATGCACAAGTTCAAGAATCTCCAAAATATGCAAGTTATAGTCACCTTTCAATAAGTGTTCACTGCCATCATTGTTTTATAAATTATTCTGCAGTGCTGTTCACATTTTCCAGGTTCCAAATCATATTTAAATTCTGGAAATCTGTGTTGGTTCATTACATCAGTGGATTCCTATTGCTTTCCTGTTCCCTTATTTCTCCAGTGTTCAAGAAGAATTTTGTTAAGTGTTATTCAAGGTTATTATATTTTTCAGGATGCATATGCTAGTGATTTTATCTCCAGAGGAAAGGGAAAGAAATTGAAGATGGTTAGAGGAGTCACTTGGTACTACTTGAAAAAATGTTAAGAATGAATACAACTTTGCAGGCTGACAGAAGTTTGAGGTGCATTAGACTTGAGAATTGCAAAAATAATCTGGATCATTTCCAACTTTTAAAAATATGTAAATTATAAACCCTTCTGTACTTTCATTAGCACAATATTATCCAGTTGCCCTCAAATAATCAACCTGTAGTATTTAATATAGAGGAAAATACATAGTGGAAGTACTGTACAAGGAAACTGAGCTTTGGAGCACATGTTCCTTCCTTTGACCTTGAGCAAATTATTTCTCAAATATAAACCTGAATATAATAGTATTTGCCAGCCAGCTCCTTTGAATGTTAAAAGTATTAAGGAAACAATGCCTAAGAAATAATTTGAGTTACCAAAAGAACAATACTAGGAAAAAGCAAAACTACTTTTTAGCATTCCACATTTGAATTTTCTAGTGCCCTCACATTAATCTGAATATGTACAATGGAAGTAGAGATACCAGGGAAAGAGAAACTATAATAGTAGTGAATAATATAATATTTTATTTTCTATTTACTGTCATCAACTGAATTCTGTCACAAGCACACAAATCAAGATTAGATTCAAAGGCAAGATGTGAAGATGAATACTTTGGAGAAAAATGTGCAATTTTCTTTTAGATAAAAGAAATGACAGTGTAGAACACAAAACGCTAACTTATTTACAGATTCAGTGAGTTCAACACAACTTGAGGAAATCCTACCCATTAACTTTTTTTTTGGTTAGTTCTTTTTATAAAAGTTTTATCACAAAGAAGATGCAATAGTAACTATACACATGAAGTTGATATAGCTAGTATTCAAATGACTTCATATAAATCAAGATTGTGAAATGAAAGAATTATAAGTATAGAACATTCCTTGAAAAGCAATACTGAGTGTTAAATATAGGCATTTTCAAACAATTGTCCTAAAATTGTTCATTCAAAGTATAGCAATTGTACTTTAGGTTCATTTTCTTTTATCTTATTTTTCTTAAAGTCAATGAGCCATTTCAAGTCACAAAATCTTCTTATTGAATCTCAGTGATTATTCCAGTGGATGCATGGGTAACTTAGAGATAAATATATTTGTTGTCTACCATATTGCAGTCTAATTACACACCTTTATAATTGTTTATTTAATCCCTTATGTACAAATATATGTATATATTTGTACACACAAATATCTTGGACATGTTATTAGAAGGAACTAGTCTCTGAAGGACATGATGCGAAAAAGAGGAAGACCACCCAACTAGATGTGTTGACATAGTGACAGCAGCAATAGTATCATACAGCAACAATTGTGACAATGGTACAGGATTTGCCCATGTGTGTGTGTGTATGTGTGTGTGTGTGTGTGCACAAGACAGTGGAAACTTTAATTACTGAACTATAAATTGGAGGGAGGGGCAGGGAGAGCGGCAGTCACGTCCTGGGCACCTGCTCTCTCTCTCTCTCTGTCCTCTTGTGCTTGAATTTTGACTTCCTCATCAAGGCACTCCTTTGCTCTGACCACCTTGGACTGCAGGTAAAAGGAGCCGCCCACAGATTTGTCGTTCACCTTGAACAAGTGTTCATAGTTCTTCTGATGTCCTTAGGGTTCAGCTTGGAAATGTTGAGGATCTGCTGGGCCTCCTGCAAGCTGAAGCCAGAGACTTGGAGGCAGCAGTTGACTGGTGCCCGGCAGGGCCTCGGGCATCAGCAGCTGCCTTGCTGGCTGCAAATTCCTGCCGCAGGGCCCAGGCAAAGGCCCTGTCCACCACCTGCACCCTCATGATGTTGATCTGGGCCAGGTACTTGGCCATGGTGGCCAGTCTGCCATGGGAGGGGAAACCGGCTCCAACGTCCCTGAGCCCGTGGCCCTGGCTCAAGGGCAGCTGGCAGGTCAGAGGTCAAAAATGTCTGCCATTTTTTGGGGGGGCTGGATAGTGTACTTTATTGATGGTACATGACAAGACTGGGCTCTCTAAGCCCCTCCCTTTCTCCAGGGGTTCTGGATGGAAACTATGAGGATGGGAGCTTCTCAGTGTGGAGAGGGATTAGACTTGGGGTAAGGACTCCCAGAAGCTGAGGGCCTCTCTCTTCCTCTAGTGCTGTTGCTGGGGCTGGTAGTCCAGGGGGCTCTTATTCCTTGGAGCCCACGTGGACCATAAGATCCACCAGCCTGTTGCTGTAGCTGAATTCATTGTCATGCCAGGAAATGAGCTTGACAAAGTGGTCGTTGAGGGCAAAACCAGTCCCAGGATCAAAGGTGGAAGAGTGGATGTCACTGTTAAAGTCATAGGAGACGACCTGGTCTTCAGTGTAACCCAGCATGCCTTTTAGGGGTCCATCTGATACCTGCTTCACCACCTTCTTGATGTCATTATATTTGGCAGCTTTGTCCAGGTGGCAGGTCAGGTCTACAACAGACACATTAGGAATGGGGACATGGAAGGCCATGCCAGTGAGTTTCCCATTCAGTTCAGGCATGACCTTACCCACAGCCTTGGCAGCACTGGTAGATGCAGGAATGATGTTCTGGGGCCCTGCAGCCATCACGCCACAGTTTCCCAGAGGGGCCATCCACAGTCTTCTGGGTGACAGTGATGACATGGGCTGTGGTCATGAGACCCTCCACAATGCCAACATTGTCATGGATGACCTTAGCCAGGGGGGGCAAACAGTTGGTGGTACAGGAGACATTGCTGACAATCTTGAGGGAGTTGTCATACTTCTCAGGGTTCATGCCCATCACAAACATGGGGGCATCAGAAGAAGGGGCAGAGATGATTACCCTTTTGGCACCACCCTTCAAGTGAGCTTCAGCCTTCTCCAAGGTTGTGAAGACACCAGTGAACTCTACAACATATTTAGCACCAGCATCACCCCACTTGATGTTGGCGAGATCTTGCTCCTGGAAGATAGAGATGGGCTTCCCATTGATGATAAGCTTCCCATTCTCAGCCTTGACAGTGCCATTGAATTCACCATGGGTGTAATCAAACTGGAACATGTATACCACGCAGCTGAGATCAATGAAGGGGTCATTGATGGCAACAACCTCCACTTTGCCAGAGTTAACAGAAATCCTGGTGACCAGGTGCCCAATACGGCCAAATCCATTGACTCCAACCTTCACCATCCTGCTCACGGATGCAGCTGGTACTGCAAGAGAAGCTTGTGTTTGTTGTGCATAGTGTTGCTATGAGCCAGAGCTGACTAGCTAGCCCTTAATAACAACATTTATACCAGTAAATACACAAATGGATAGATTGCTGTAATTTTTGTTAGTGCTATTGAGTGGGTTCTGACTCATAGTGACCCTATCTAGTGTTTCTAAGGATTTAAAACTTTGTGGGAGCAGAAAGTCTCATCTTTCTCCCCTGGAGTGGTTAGTAGCTTGAACTTTGGACCTTGTAGTTCACAGTCCAGTGCTTATCATATAGAGCTACCACACTCCCAAATGGACAGATATTAGTTTTTACTTTATCAATAATTGTCTATCACATAAAGCTTTCTATTACATAAACACTATACTGTTTTATTATATTATATTGTTATACATTATTACTCATCATATTTTTGTTGTGTACTGTCTAGTTGGTTCCTACTCATAGTAACCTTGTATAGGGTTTCCAGGAGTCGCTGTGGGTTTGAACCATCAATCTTGTAGTTAGCAGTCTAATGCTTACTTTACAGTGCCACACCAGGGCCAACATTATATATGTTGTTATTGCTGTTGTTAAATGCCTTGGAGTCTTCTGATGAATAATGTCCCTGTATAGGGTTTCCAAGGCTGTAAATCTTTAAGGGAGCAGAAAGTCTCATCTTTCTATGATGAAGCAGCTCCATCTGCTGACCTTGTGATTGGCATCCGGCACTTATCCTATTGAGCCACTGCACTCCTAACATTATATTGTCTGACAGTGGAGGCTTGTGTGTTGTTTTGGTGCTAAACAGGTTTCAGAGGAGCTACCATAAGACAAACTAGGAAGAAAGACTTAGAAATCTACAAGGGCAGATAAAATAGTATTGCTGCTTAGTTCCAGTTTATACATACATGGAGTGTAGTGCAAACGCAATGTGGTTAAACATGTTTCTGCTGTAAGTGGATGTATACAAATTCTGTCAGAAAAACACTTGTAGTCTCCTTAGGGTGCCTTCAAAAAATGATCCATTCAAAATAGTGGCTTCCAAGGGAATCTTCAGGGCCAGCTAAATTCAAAGCAGAGAGGCCAGCTCAGAAGGTTATGGCTACTGTTTTTTGGAACTTCAAAGGGGTAATCTTACAAGATATTTTCAAAGGACACAAAGATAATCATAGGGGTTAATATGAAGAAATATTGAAAAAATTGAAAAGTGCATTGGTGAGAAAAAGGCCAGAAAATTTGCACTGAGGAATTTTCCCCATCCTGACAATGCACGTTATCATTCATTGAAGGTAACATGGGTTGTTCTACAAGAATTTCATTGGGATACCTAACCCCCTCACCGTATAGCCCTGATCTTGTCCTTTCATATATTTTGTTTTGTTCACAAAACTAAAATTTTTTTTTAAAAAAAAAACATGATTTGAGTTCCTCCAGGATGTCAAAACTACTGTTTTGATATAGTGTAGAGGATATGTTGACAAACAATAGTTTCACATTTTGATTTTTTTGTTTCTATGATTTTATAGCCATACTTTTGACTTACCATTATACTGCCCCCAAATCAAGCCAATGAAATCCCTATGGATCACAGTGGTCCGATCTTCACCTGGTAGTATTTTGCTTAGGGTCACCATGGGTCTGGAATGACTTGAAGGTAGCTAACAACATGACTTACTATTGCACATACTTAATATTCATTACACATATTATATACACCAGGAGCCTACTAATGGCTACTGGCTACATTTTAAAGTCCCACTTTTGTACCTATCAAATTGTATTACCATCAATATTTCATGATCAAATATAAGTCCACAGTCTTTGCATCCTCATTTGATTCTGATCAGCTGATACCACCATTTTTATATTCTTAATGATAGATTATTTTAAAATTATTTTCCTTTTGAAAACATTTAATAATCTTATTTGTACCATTCATAATGTCATTTTAAAGACCAGTGATGAAATTTTAAAATTATTTTTAAAGGAAATACTTAAAATATATACATGCTATAAACTTTAAAGTTAAAATACTGAATTAAAGATAAGATTGGAAGGCAAACAAAGGAAAACCTCAAAGAAATCTTATGAAGTATTTTCGAAGTAGTGATTCTACATAATAAGGGGAAGAAATTGATTACATAGAGATGTCATTGAACAATATGAATACCATGGAGAAGGGACATAATTCTGAAGTTTCCTGACTTTTTTCCTAAAATGCATATAGTGTCTGTCAAGGTATTGATATGATTAATTAATGGGTTAGAGAATAGCAAATTCTAAATAGCCTGAAGATGTTTGAAATTGAAGGGGTATATTATTCTGAGTGTAATATCAAGGCTGGCTTAATTTTTAACATTTCAGTGTTTGCTGTTGCCTCTAGCAGTTATAGACACAATTATTATTTCCCCCCTCTTTTGATTCCTTTGTTCGTTTACAGATTTGGGCTAATTAACTTTCTCCTTATCATTGAGATTTGTCTGCATCTGTTGCTATGTTACAATGGGGTAAAATGTGTTGGAAAATAGACATATCTTGCCACTTGTTTTTGAAAATCTTTGAGAGGGAAAAACAGAGTTATACCCTGTTTTACAACACAGCTTTTCAAATGGAAACACATTAAATTGTTTCTATATAAATTCACACTTTAACTTGCTACAGTCTCTTCCATTTGGCAACTACTATCCAAAGGTACCAGATATATACACTTGTAACATTTTTAGATTTTTAGATTTTTAAGCAATTGAAAGAGGAGGATTTGGGGTAACTATTCGTAGTGATTATGAATCAGGCTGCTAACCTCAAGGTCAGCAGTTTGAAACTACCAGCTGTTTCACGGGAGAAATATGAGACTTTCTGCTCCCGTAAAGATTTACAGCTTCGGAAACCCTGTGCAGGGTCGCTATGAGTCAGAACTGACTTCACAGTACTTAACAACAACAACATTAAATACATATCCATCATCACTTTTTTTTTTTAATGATAAATATGTGACAATTTTATTTATTTATTTATTTAAATGTTTTATTGTGTATTGTGAGATAGTTTACATGGGGGAACATTAGTTTTACATTCATTCTATCATACATTGTTTCATTGCCATAGTTAC
>NW_006408526.1:13689832-13692308 GCF_000296735.1 Chrysochloris asiatica
AGGGGGTGGGAATAATTCTTGGAGCACGGATTTGTTTCCTCTTTTGAGCTACTGCATTTATAGGTGCAGGTCAAGTTTATCAAGTTGTATCAGATGATGCTTTTTTTCCCTCTTCTTTCTTTGGGTTGAGCTCTGTTCATCCAGTCATTGAAGCCAGGTCAAGTGGGTATCATCTGTAAATGTGGGTGTTCTTGTGTCCATCATCACTTTTTCATGGGATTAATATATTTACTTTTACTGAATTAGTCAATGTCTATTAACATAACAAACAGATAGAAACTAATATAGATATTAGTTATCTAATGTTGTTATAAGGAGTTCTGGTAGTGTAGTGGTTACGAATCAGGCTATGAAATGTAAGGTCAGCAGTTCGAAACTAACCAGCTGTTCCACAGGAGAAAGATGAGGCTTTCTGCTCCTGTAAAGGTTTATAGCCTCAGAAACCCTGCATAGGGTCTCTATAATTCAGAAATGATTCCACAGCACATAATCACCACAATACTGTTATGGAGTCCTGGTGTGGCGCTGTGGGTTAATGTGCCAGACTGCAAAGTCGTTTGAACTGCAAGGTTGGTGGTTCAAGCTCACCAGGTGCTCCTTGGAAACCCTATAATGGATCATTATGGGTTGGGACTGACTCGATGGCATTTAACAACAACAACAAATACTATTATAACAAAAATAGCACAAATGAAAGTTTTAACAAACAGAAATGCATTCTCTCACATTTTAGGAGACTGGAAGTCTGAATTCTAGTGCCAGTCTAGGGGAAGGCTTTCTCTCTCTCTGTTGACTCACAGTTTTGAAAGAAAGTCCTTGTCTCCTTTGAGCATATCTAGGCCTAGCATTCCTTGTAGATATCCATGTGTCTTGGCATCAATCTTCTCCCTGTATGTAGGAGGTTTCTAGAACAGGAAGTGAAAGGACACTTACTGCTTCTGGCTCTTCTTTCTTGGTGATAGTAGGTCCCTCCTTCTCTGTTGGTTTTGCTCTCTTTTCATCTCTTATAAGATAAAAGGTGTTGCAGATCCCAGGGAGACTCAGCTTACATTAGATCAGGGCTGTGACAGAATTAAGGATGTTGAATCCTATGATTAATCATATTAAAATTAGCATATTACATTAGATCATATCATGGAGGAATGTGATTCACTTAATTACTTCATATGTCCCTTCTAGTCATAGTCTTACACAAAATGTCCACAAAATGACTGGGCAGGACCTACACACTGAGTGTGCAGAACTCTAATGTAGACATTGGCCAGGTTTTAAATGAGCCATTCCACTAGGTTTTGAATGAGCCATATCAGAAGCAGTAATAGAAATCTCACTACTGTCAAGAGAGGAGCAGGAGTGGAGTGCATCCTTTGGATCCCTAACTTCCTATGGACTGAATCCCTTCAAGCCAGGAGATGGAGAGTTGTGACACCAGAAAAGTGGCAACAGAGTGGTAGTGGGCCATCAGGAGTAGAACTAAGAGTGTGAGACGGAACAATGAACTTCCCAGCACACTGAAGTTGAGTGCTCTGGGGCTGAAGGCTCTCTTGCGGAGTGGTGTACCTCCAAATACTAAGTGAGGGAACTAGGTTTGCTGACCCATGGATCTATAGTTGCGCCTTCAAGTTGAAACTTACTTAAGAAGGAGGTGAGTGCCTTTGGGGCATTTATTGGCAGCACTACAAAAGTTTGGTAACATTACCTGAACAGGGCAGAGGACAAGATGCCACATGGTTGAGAAACCAAGGACCAGAGAGAAGGTATGCCTACAGCCACGGCTGAGAAGAAGTGCTCCTCACTGAAGAATCGCATCCTGAACATTTATGATCCTGAATTGTAGTTTCTCTAAGAAACACCACACTTGTGAGTATAGTCTGTGAGTTCTGTGTATCCATTGCAGTGAATTATCCAACCTAGCAGTTAAGTAGAGAGAGACACAGGAGTGGTGACTGTTGTGAGAACTGGTAAAGAAGGTGGGAGGGTTAGGAAATGTCTGATCTGCTCTGAATGATCCCTCTGGGGCTGACGTTCAGTTTGATTCTCCTTCCTCCTTGTGAAGTCAGAGGAGATAAGATGGCATTCCCATAACCATGCTTGTTGTTGTTGTTGTTGTTGTTAGGTGCCATCGAGTCGGTACCGACTCATAGTGACCTTATGGACAGCAGAACAAAACACTGTCTGATCCTGGGCCAACCTAACTACCATTGCCACACTTGAGCCCATAGATGCTGCCATTTTGCCAATCCATCTTGTTGGGGGTCTTCCTCTTTTTCTCTGACCCTCCACCTTACCAAATAAGATATGCTTCTCCAGAGACTGGTCCCTCCTGACAATATGTCCAAAGTATGAGAGACGAAGTTTGGCCATCTTGGCATCCAAGGAGCACTATGGCTGTACTTCTTCCAAAATGGATCTATTGGTTCCATGGCACTTTCAATATTCTCCTACAACACCATAACTCAAAAGCATCAATTCTTCT
>NW_006408526.1:13693038-13697548 GCF_000296735.1 Chrysochloris asiatica
TTTCAGCCAAGATCCATCGGACATCAACAATAGCCCTCGTTTCACAGCCTCTTCTGAATCTGGCTTGAACCTCTAGATATCATTAAATGACTGTCAAATTACATAACTGCCAAGACAGTGAGAATCATGGCCAGACAAATGAATATATATTTATGCACACAGTTCAGTCAATAAGATAGTAATGATTAAAATAATTTATTTACCATTTGATACTTATTCTAAGTTACTGTCTTTGAGGTTTAATTTGAATGAGGCTACTTAATTTTGCATATAAGAAATTTATCTTCTGCATAGCACCAAGAAGACTCTGGATGGATTTCAGTTTAGGTACAAAAGTGGGTCCATGATTGCCAATGCAATCATCTGACTTCATTAAAAGATGATTACAGCTATTGTCCCTAAACACTCAACATATGTTCCACAAGCCTAAGAGCAAATCTGTGTTGAAAGAGAAGCCCTAATATGACAAATATCTATAATATTGATATAAAAAGAATAAGGCACTTTTCCCAATAGTCCTCAATGTAGGATTGTTAAAACAATAGTGCGGATCATCATCTTTAGTTTTCCAAACCTCGGTGGCATTTCTCATTAGCCTACCTTATGTTAGTCAAGTTACATAAGCAAAACAAAAATAAAGGATAATTTTTAAAAGGCTAAGGTGGCAGTACTAAGTGTGGTTTAATTTATTTTGAAGATTTTCTTTTTACACTTTAGAGATGTTATTCTATTATGGGTCCAGGTTAAGAAAAAAAGTGCTAACTGACTGAGCTATGACAAATTACAAAACAGTGTTCAAGAAATCTTATTTCATTCTCTAAGTGATCTAATTTCTTTCTTTCTTTTAGTTTTCACTTTTTAATTTCAGGTAATACTTTAACTAAAATATTTTGAAGCTTGAGATAAACTTTGATATTTCTTCAATAGCCTGATAAAATTGAATGAATTACTTACTGTTATATTACATATGGAGAAGAAAGTAGGGAAGAAATTCATGATTATTTAATAAATGTATGAAATATAGTAAAAACTTAATTACAACAGAGTTAAACTCTATTTTAAGGAATATTTGTACAAACATCTCTGCTTGTATAAATGTTCTGAAAATCCTTACTTCCTTTACTATAATTATAATTATAATTAAAAGTTATATTCTTATGTGAGTGAGATGCTTCAGTTTTTCTTAAAACATAACAAATAAAATTTCAAAAATTATATTATGATATTAAACTGTCTAGAAATTTCATTTTGCTTCCAAACAAGATGGAATAATGGGGAGGGAAGTTATCCTCCTTCCAGAATCAACAAACAAACAAACAAACAATGAGGATCTATTAAAAAATGGTGTTTAAGATGATGAACTACTGTCAATGGAGGAAACAAATGAAATGAGCCCTATAATTGCCTCAATTTACTGTCTTGCGAGAATTTCCAGGCCCCATTGCAGGGAGGAAGTAGACAAGAAGGGACAAAAATCTTTGTGAGTTGAAGGACAGATCTGAGAATTCACAGAGACCAAAAAGCTGGATTGTTGAAGACAGAACCCTGGAAAGTATGAAGGACAACACAAGAAGAAAACTATGAAGACTTGCAGAAGGTCCTCCTTGAATGTTTCGCTGAGTACTGATCAACAAATGCATGTGAGGAAACTACATAAAGTCAAGAAACAAACAACTTAGAAAGGATTAGAAGGAACTGTTCACATAAAGATAGAAGAAGTGTTCTTTCTTTGGGTAGAGTACATAGAAGTGTCTTACCCTTACCTCAATAGTATATAATAATAAACCCTAGTATAGATGATAGATAGATAGATAGATAGATAAATAGATAGATAGATAGATGATAGAGATAGATATTATATACTATTATAATTGAGGTATATATTATATACCTCAATAGTATATAATAATAAAACCTAGTCTAGCAACTAACCCTACCCTGCCTAACAAATCTTAAAAGCAGTACCTGAAAAAATTATAAATAATCTAACCTGATCTCACAAAAAAGCTCACATATATTTTCAACAAGACAAAAATATCCAACAACACTCAACAACATCATAAGATCTGGTATTCAATGAAAATCTTCTAGAACTGTAAAGAAGTCAGGAAAAATGGTTTCAGTTGCTCAATTAGAATTGCTATGTATAGTTCATTCTAATACATGGTGTTATTCAGTGCCACTGAATTGATTCTGACTTACTGAGTACAACAGAACAAAACACAATCTGGGTCATCTTCAAAATTCCTGCTAGATTTGAGCCCAATAGTCCAGTCACTGTGTCAATCCATCTTGCTGAGAGTTTACCTTTCCTCGTTGACACTCTAGGGTCCTGGTGCAGTGCTGTGGGTTAATGCGCTGGACTGCAAAATCAGTATGTACCACAAGGTCGGTGGGTCAAGCTCACCAGCTGCTCCGCAGAAACCCTATACAGGGTCGCGGTGGGTCAGAACTGAATCGATGGCACTTAACAACAACAACAGCTGACCCTCCACTTTACCAAGCATCATGCCTTGCTCCAGAAATTGGTCCCTCTAAATAACATGTCCAAAGTACTTGAGATGAAGTCTCTCCATTCTTGTTTCTAAGGAGCATTCTGACAGTACTTCTTACAATACCATACTTCACATTAGTCAATAATTATTTGATCTTCTTCTTTCATTGTCCAGTTTTGCAAGTACATGAGGTAATTAAAAATACTACTGTTTGAGTCAAGTACCCCTTAGTCCTCATGGTGATATATTTGCCTTTTAACACTTAAGAGATTTTTAGCAGCAAATTTGCCCAAAGCAACATGTTGCTTGAATTCTTAATTGCTACTTTCATAGAAGTTTATTGTGGAAAACAAATATAATGAGATCCTTACAAACTTCAGTACTTTCTCCATTTAGCATGATGTTATTTATTGATCCAGCTAGGATTTATGTTTCCTTTATGTTTAGGCATAATTTATACTGAAAGCTGTATTCTTTTATATTCATCAGTAAGTACTTCAAGCCTTCTTAATTTCCAGCAAGCAAAGTTGTATCATCTTTATATCACACATTATTAATATGTCTTCCTCCAATCTTGATGCAGCATTCTTCTTTATATAGTCAAATTTATTGGATTATTTGTTCAGCATACAGATTAAACATATATAGTGAAAGGATACAACGCTGATGCACACCTTTCCTGATTTTAAAACATGCAATATCTCCTTGTTCTGTTCTAAGGAATTCATCTTGCTCTATCTATAGGTTCCACATGAATACAATTAAGTGCTCTGGAATTCTCATTCTTCACATTTTTATCCATACATAGTGTGTTAATTCAATAACTTTGCACTGTCAATAAGACACAGGTAACCATTATTCTGGTATTCTCTGATTTCAGCCATGATCCATATAATATCAATAATAATAGTCTTTGTTCCATATTCTCTTCTGAATTCAACTTGAATTTCTGGCAGTTCCTACCTGATGTACAGCTGCAACATTTAAAAAATTTTTTCAGCATATTTTTTATATATAATATCATCAGTGTACTCAGTAATATCTGCATTTTACTAGAACATATTTCTTTGAACTGAGCGTGAATATGTATCTCTTTAAGTTCATATTCAAATCCATAGATCTGGCTGGCCAAGAAACTGTCTTCCAAATCTCATCATATAGATAAATGAACACTTCCAACATTGCATTCATTTGTTGAAACAGCTCAGTTTTAATTCAGTGAATTCCTGAAGCCATTTTTTCACCAATGCCTTCAGTATCATTTAGACTTCTGTCTTTAATTCCATTTGTTCTTGCTCATATGCTACCTTTTGTTCAGTGACTGTGTATTCTTTCTATCTTTTTTTGATGCTTCCTATATTGTTCAATATTTTGTCCATACAGTCCTTCAGTATTACAATGGAAGGCCTGAATTCTTTTCTTTGCTTCTTTTAGTTTGAGAAATGCAGAGTCTGTTCTTCCCTTTTGATTTTCTAACTGTAAGTCTTGGCACGTGTTAGTATAAAACTTGACTGTGCCAGTTTGTCAGTGAAATGGATTGAAGCAGTGGTTGCAGCAATGGACTCAAATGTAACAACAATTGTGAGAATGGAACAAGACTGGTGTGTTCATATGGTCACTATTATTCAGAACTTTTCTTCCCATTTTTACTCATGCTACAAAATTAGCTGAAACTAAATTTTCTGAAGTAAAGAATGCTTTAAAAAGATAATTTTCTACACAATTTTTCCTTGTCTTTTACTTAGCAGTGACTCAGAGATCAATTAAGAAATGCTTAAAAGAAGATCAGAGGATGATAAAGAGATCTTCAAAGGGGCTTTGTTTTATAAATAACAAATGTAGCATTTATTTTTGCAAAATTTTTCCAATCTACTTTTGTTTAATCTTATAATAAAGTCATCAAAGTGAAAAAGTAATCTTGAGAGTAATGAAGACAAATGACAAAATGTTCTAATTTTTAAAATGTAATTTCAGTTGAAAAAAGAATAAATATATTTTAACAGAAAAATAATGAG
>NW_006408526.1:13698025-13699919 GCF_000296735.1 Chrysochloris asiatica
AGCAGTTGGTGGGTTTGAACTGCCAACCTTGTAGTTCAAACTGGCCTCACAGTCCAGTGCATTCTCCTGCACTACCACAACATGTATTTCTCTTCATTAGTAGGCTTCTGCTTTCGTTAAGATGTAACAGTTTGTGGGAGAAGGATATTCATATGGAAAGCAACTGTTAATTCTTTATAAAATATTTATTTTTATAAATTTAGTGTAGTAGGCAGCGAGACTCCAGGGTTCAATAGTCTGCAGATAAATCCTCAAAGAGGTCAGCCTATTTACTGTCAGTCTTTTCCCCCAGTCAGTATTTATTGTTGATGCAATAGCAACCAGTTGACTGCCCACTGAAGTCAGTGCAGTTTCTCCACAAAAGAAAGATGTTGCCATCTACTTCTGTAAAGATTACTGCCTTGGATGTAAATAGAGTACTTAAGGGACCACTGTGGCTCTGTAGGAAAAGTTCTGAAACTTATCTGAACAAGGTTAGTAGTTTGAACCCACCAGCTGCTCCATGGGAGAAAATTTACAAGCCTCAGAAAACCTAAACAGAATCACTTTGAGTCAGAACCAACTCCACAGTCCATAACAACAGCAAAAACAGCAAAGTACTTAAAATAATTTTAAAAAGATTACTACCTTGGCTACAGCCTTGAAACCCTATGGGGAAGTTCTACTCTATCTCACAGGCTCACTATTACAAAGGACTCAACAACAATGGGTAATGGAGATCTACTGAGTCCCACAGTGTGGCTGCTGAGCTGAAGTATGATGATTTTTTGTCTCTCAAGAAGACATCATTCAAATTCTCCACAAACTTAGATTCAGTCTATCTACCACTCAGAAGAGAAAATGAAATGCCACACATCAACAAATAACATGAAAAAAAAATAAAAATAAAAAAGAGAAGGGGAAAAATATCCTTGTTTCAATATGACTCAGCTTATGTCTAAGCAAAAACAATCATGCTTGAAGAAAATAAAATAATGTCTTTGAAGTATGGAAAATAAATGACTACCAAGTAAGAATATTTTACCTTCTAAAAATACCTTTCAAAAGAGAAGTCAAAGTAAAATCTTCTAAGATAAATAAAATCTGAGAAAATTTGTTAATTAGGGACATAATTAAAAATAATACTAAAGTGAATTTTTCAGCCAGAAGAAAAGAAAAAAACAAAAACAGGTCCTATATAGAATTATAGAAATGAAGGAAGAAAAATTTAAGAGCAAAATAAAGAAACAAGTTTGAGGGGATATAAATGATCATTATCTGTAGAAAACAAGATGTTGTTGTTGTTGTTAGGTGCTATAGAGTCAGGAGCAACTCAATGATGTGCATAACATAATGATACACATATGCACAACATAACGAAACACTTTCCTATCCTACACCAAGTTCACAATCATTGCTACACTTGAGCCCATTTGCTGCTGCTGCTATGCAATCCATCTCTCTGGGAGGGGTCTTCCTTTTTGTTGCTGACTCCCACTTTATAAAGCGTGATGTCCTTCTCCAGGGACTGGAACCTCCTGATAAATTGTCCAAAATATGAGAGATGAAATCTGGTCATCCTGGCTTATAACTAAGGAGCATTCTAGCTATATGTCTTCCAAAACAGATTTGCTTGTTCTTTTGGCAGTCCATGGTACTTTTAATATTCTACTCCAACACCATAATTAAAATGCATCAATTTTTCTATGGTCTTTCTTATTCATTGTCCAACTTTCGTATGCATATAAGGTGATTGAAAATACCATAAGTTGGGCAGGTGAACCTTAACCCTCAGACTGATATCTTTGCTCTTGAACACTTAGTCAGATTGGCCTAATGCAATATTGCATTTGATTTCTTGATTGCTGCATCCATGAGTTTTGATCTTAGAAAAATGAAGTCTTTGACAACTTCA
>NW_006408526.1:13707954-13711434 GCF_000296735.1 Chrysochloris asiatica
GACATATTGCATTAGGCAAATCTGCTACACAAGACCTTTTTAAAGTGTTGACGAGCAAAGATGTCAGCTTGAGGATAAGGTGCACCTGACTTAAGCCATGGTATTTTCAATAACCTCATATGCATATGAAAGTTGGACAGTAAGTAAGGAAGACCACAGGAGAATTTATGGTTTTGAGTTGTGGTGTTGGAGGAGAATATTGAAAGTGCCGTGGGCTGCCAAAAGAACCAATAGCTCCATTTTGGAAGAAATGCAGCCAGAGTGTTCCTTGGAGGCCAAGAAGACCAAACTTCGTCTCTCATACTTTGGACATATTGTCAGGAAGGACCACTCGCTGGAGAAGGATAAGGTCACTATGGGTCAGTGCCGACTCAATGGCACAAAACAACAACAACAACCATGTCTTAATACCTGTATCACAGAGTCCTGTTGTTCCAAGATTGTGAATACATCATTATTTTCCTCTGTCCCATGTTGCCCATGCAAATTGCCTAATTGTTTTGTCGTCTGCTTTGTTTATTTCAATTATTTTTAGGCTCAATAATGTGTTTTCTTAGAAATATATGCTCTATCTAAAAATGAAGGGAAAACATTTTTTTGTAGACTGATTTTTTAAAAACTATAGACAAAGTATATAGGTATTTAATGTGTGTATATGCATGTGTGATTAATACTTATGATCTTACTGCATGAAAGTATTTAGTTGCAAGCCATGTAGTTTATACACAATATTTTTGCTTTATTTAGTCATTTATTGCCTGTCACATACCATCCATGGCTCATGTTACTGATTATCATTGAGGAGCTAAGGGGGGAAGAAGGAAAATGAAAAAAAAAACAATATTCAAAGCCTAATATTTTTCCAATGGATAAAAGTTAGGGTCATACCTGGACAGAGCTTATGAGGAGAGTACATTAATATATATCTAAAATAAAGATGTATCATATTATTGGATTGTCTACCTAAGTAATATGGTTTAATGAATATTTGTTATTATTGTTGTTAAGAGCTGTCATGTTGGTTCCGACCCATAGGAAGCCTGTATAGGGTTTCTGAGGAGCAGCTGTTGAGCTTGAACCTCAGACCTTGCAGTTCAAACGGCTTTGCAGTCTGGCACATTAACATACAGCGCCATACCAGAACTCATGAAAAGACTAACTGGGTTGATCACTACTTAGGTAGTAAGAGCAAGAATTTGTCCTTTAATCTACAATAAATAATAATCATTGATTACAATTTTTGAAAATTTGCAAATGTTTTCACAGATAGCTAGTGATGGGCCAGGATAAGAATCCAGGTTTGAGGAAATGACTCTTGAAAAAGCTACTGTTCTGAAATATTACCTTCTAAAGATGTTTGTTACATTGAACCAAAACAGAAAGTGTAAAAGTGAAGAGTATATGGGTGGTAACTCAACTCTCAGTGCTACTTAGTGAAATACATAGCCAGAAAGTGAAAACCCTCCTGAGGAAAGTGAAAACTAGATAGGACTACCTATAAAAGGAGTCCTGCTGTGGCACTGTGGGTTAATGCGCTAGACTGCAAAGCCATTTGAACTGCAAGGTTGGTGGTTCAAGCTCACCAGCTGCTCTTTGGGAACCCTATACAGGGTCGCTATGGGTCGGAACTGCCTCAATGACAATTCACAATAATAATAGTGTTGAGTCCTGGTGTGGCACTGTGGGCTAATGTGTCAGACTGAAAAGTTGTTTGAATTGCAAGTTCGGTGGTTCAAGCTCACCATTTGCTCCTTGGAAACCCCATACAGGGTCGCTATGGGTCAGAATCGTCTCAATGACATTCGACAACACTTCTAGTGTAGAGTCCTGGTATGGTGCTGTAGAACAAGCATGTGATTGCTAACCACAGTTTTGGTAGTTCAAACCCATCATCCACTCCTCAGAAACCCTGTACAGGTTTGCTATGATTCAGAATGAACTTGACAGCACTAAAAAACAACAGCTATGGTGTGCAGTTATTGTGCATCCCACTACTGGAATTTCGTTCCCAGCAATGCATCCCATATGCATAACCGTTTCTTATCTGCCATTGGAAGCTTGGGTGTGACTATTATGCTAGAGCTTCTAGACAAAGACAGACTGGGAAAATAAGCCTGATGATATATCTCTGAAACTCGGTCAATGAAAAACCTATGGATCGCAATGATTCTTTCTGCACTAATCATGAAGATGGTATAAGCAGCATTCCATTCCATAGGGCAAGGAAATATGTGAGTGGAGGGTGATTCCCAGATAGGTAAAAACAACAGTATAGTGTGGAGCAGAAGCAAAATAATCCCCATGATACATTGTGTGGAACAACACTGAGGAGAATGACTCGGGGATGAGGGCCAGGCATACCTCTCTGCAGGCAGGAAAGTATTGAAAAGTCTGAAGATAGGCTCACCTCTCCAAGGATTAAAAGAAGCTGCAAGCTGAAAGTTGAGTACAACTTGCAGGCGGCTGTCTTAGTGAGGCATTGTCACTGAGAAAAGACTAGGAGGAGTCAGTCCTTCCAGAAGGCAATAGGATTATACTAGCAGCTGTTATGTCCACTTAGTACATATGTTGAAGGTCACATGATACCTCCTGGGGGTGAACATAAGGCCTGACTGTAAGTGTTATCCTTAATAAACACAGGCTTGCAGATCTTTCAAAACCCACCAACTGGCCAGCAAGAGAGTTCACATCCCCAGAGGGTTTGGTGAAGAGCATCATTCTGTAGTATTTCTCCTTCATATGGCTTTGGGATGCCGTATAACTCATCCTTTAGGAATTTAAACTGCATCTCATGCAAGTCATGTTCACAGAAACCAAAAATGTCAGCTCTTGCAAACTGAAAAAAGAGTAGCTTTATCTCTCTTTAAGATCTAAGATAAGTAAAAGTAGAAATAAAGGAACTAGTGAATAGTTAGAGAAACATTCTGTCGATCAAGGTTGAAACAGCATTCTTTAGTATTTCCAGTTGCTTATATAATTATTTAATGTTATATATGCTACAAATGGTACTGTACATGGCCATCAAGTCAATTCTGACTTATATTGACCACACAGGACAGAGTAGAATTACCCCATAATGTTTCCTCTTTATAGATGCAGACTGCCATATCTTTCAGAAAAGTTACATTTGCACCCAATTTTCATAACTCCTCCCAACTGGGCAAATTTTGGATGAACTGCCTAGTTTTTTTTCCCCTTTTTCTTTATTATCATATCAAAAAAGTTACCTGCTTGTTTGAAACTTGTTTAGGGAGATGTGTTCTGCTGTGCCTTAGGTTCTCCCCTTACAAAGTACTTTGACTTCCACAAATGAATCCCGTGCCTGTGTGAAGAGCTTAAATTCTTGTTGCGTTATTCTTGAAAAAGAACTTTTAATCCAGGTAGGAGTCCGTGACAATATTAGATTATAATAAATCCAAAGAGAGAGGTCTATTTCCACAGGTATATTAATTACAGGAGAGCGTGGTGGCTCCATAGGAT
>NW_006408526.1:13711534-13715441 GCF_000296735.1 Chrysochloris asiatica
GTCCTTTCTGACAACATGTAAGAGACATCCTTAAAGATAAATGAAATGTCAAATAGTAAAGAAGATAAAAGTTACTATGCAAATACTATTTAAATAAAGCTGAAATACTTATGTGAATATAAGAAAATGTAGAGATTTTGAGGTAAGAAACATTACTAGAGATAAAAGGAAGATTTCTTATAAATATGAGAACTATTTGACATCTTTAAATTTGTATGTAAGTAAGAAAGCTTCAAACTTATAAAGCAAAAATTGTTGTTGTTGTTCAGTACCATGGAGTAGGTTCCAACTCATAGTGACCCTGCACAGGGTTTCTGAGGCTGCAAATCTTTATGGGAGCAGAAAGCCTCATCTTTCTCCAGTGGAACAGCTGGTAGTTTCGAACTGCTGACCTTGCGGTTATCAGCCCGATTCCTAACCACTAGACTACCAGAGCTTAGTAGGCAATAAAAAATGGATTTCTGTTTGCTGTTATAGGATAAGTGCTAGACCACAAGGTCAATTTGAACTGCAAGGACAGCAGTTCAAACTCACCAGCCTCATCTCAGAACACCTACACAGAGTCGCTATGGGTCGGAACCAACTTGACGGCACTTATCAGCAACAACAAGAAAAGGAAAATAGAAAACTCCAGAATATTTGAATACATCACATTTAACAACTGAAATGGAAAGAACAAGCAAGCAAGCAAACAACAAAATCAACGACTAGAACAAAAAAATCATAAGGTACATCTATCAATCTCTACTTGTCTAGAGCAAAAGAGAAAAAAGGAAACCACAGACTAAACAAGAAATTAGTCTACAGGAATGATAACCCCCACACATTACAACCTCATATCTATCCTGAGGCCAGAAGAGCTAGATGTTTCCTGTCTACCACAACCTATCAACCTGACCAGGGAGACAACAGATAGTCTCTGATAGAGTGGAAAAACATTGTAGAATGAAATTCAGTTTTTTTTAAAGAAGATCAGATTTACTCAACTAATAGAGACTAAAAGAGCCCCAGAAACTATTGCCATGAGATGCCATTTAAATTTCACAATGAAACCACACCCAGAGCTTACCTTTCAGCTGAATAACAGGTTGGCCCCTAAGATAAACAATATCACCCATCAGCACTGTCCTCCTTTAAAAATTTCTTTATATGAGAACAGATGGTTAACATTTATTAAAGCACAGATCAGAAGATAAGGGTGAAGGGACAAGGAAGCTAGCTTAATGGAAATGGTGCAACCAGAATGAAAATAATGAGAATGTAGATACATTGTGAAATATTCAGTCAAATTCACAGTGCAATGTATATTGAAATTGTTAAGTAATGTGGTACTGGACTGCTAACCACAGATCAGCAGTTCAAACCCACCAACTATTCCTTGGAAACCCTTTAAAGGGTTGCTATGAGTCAGAACCAACTCCATGGCACTTAACAACAGTAGATATTATAATAATAAAGAACCAAAAAGCAGGAAAAACATAGAAAATCTGAATAAATATGGTTAGACATTCTTTTCAGGTATTCATTTATAAAAATTGATCATTCTTTGGCCTATTAAAAATTCCTCCTTCAGAAAATAGTAGAGTTTAACTAGAAAATAAAAACAAAAAAGATAGACAAATGTCCAAATGTTTCTTAAATAATTATTGCATTATAAAATTGCTTATGAGTCAAGTCTTTAATTTGTTAGTATTTGACCTAAATGATATTGATAATGTAGTATAGAAAAACTTGGGGGATCCAGCTAAGACAATGCTTGGATGGAAATTTATGAATAAGTACAAATAATACAATAAAAGGATGCAAATCAATGATCTAATCTTTAGCTATAAGAAGCTAAGGGAAGAATGTAGTATTGAATCTGAGATAAATGCTGGCAATGATCAAGAAAAGAGCAGAAATCAAGGAAACACAGTATCGCACATACACATAAGAAAAATCCACAGAGACCAACAGTGGTTCTATAAAAGATAAATAAAATTGGCAAAGTGAGACTAATAAAAAAGACCAAGAAACACACATACACTCACATGCACAGAGAGAGAAAGGAAATTGTCAGTATCATTTAAAAAACAACAAAACAATGTATAACCAACCACCTTATAGGACAGAATAGAACTGCCCCATAGGGTTTCCAAGGCTGCCATCTTTATGGAGGAGTCCTGGTGTGGCATTGCAGGAGAAGCACTGGACTACAAGGTCGGTTTGAACAGCTAGGTCAGTGGTTCAAGCTCACCAGCTGCTCCTCAGAAACCCTATAGAGGGTTGCTATGTGTAGGAACTGACTCAATGGCACTTAATACAACAACAAACAATAATCTTTATGAAAGAATATTGCCATATCTTTCTCTGGTGGAGCAGCTGGTGTATTTGAACTGCCAACTTTTAGTTAAAAGGCAGGCACTTAATCACTGAATCATTAGGGCTTGTTTCTAGGTCTGTGGCACCTACAAAATTCATTTCAGTTTAAACATTTTACAATATTTTATGAGTGAATCATATTTAGCATTATAGTTAAATGATCTTGGGGAGATTTTCAAACTGGATTAATGTTAATATGTAATCCTGGTATGGCACTGTAGGATAAGCACTAGAATGCTAGCCACAAGTTGAGTGGTTCAAACCTACTAGCATCTCCTCAAAAGTTCTACACTGAGTCAGTGTGAATCAAAACAGACTTTAGGGTACTTAACAACAACAACAGGAGCTCTGGTAGCGTAGTGGTTACGAATCGGGCTGCAAACCTTAAGGTCAGCGGTTCGAAACTACCAGCCGCTCCGCGGGAGAAAGATGAGGCTTTCTACTCCCATAAAGATTTACACCCTCGGAAACCCTGTACAGGGTCGCTATGGGTCAGAACCGACTCGATGGCACTTAACAACAACAACAACAAAAGTGTTGATCATTTAAAAGTTACATTTGGCAGTAGTTGTTATGCTTCAAATACATTTCTTTCATTCTCACAACAATCTTCAAAAATATTAATGTCCCTATTTTACAAATAAGAAATTAGCAAGTTTCAGAAACATCAGACTACAAACAACTGATGGAGCCAGAATACCAAACTTTGCATTTGCCAGGCCACAGCTTGTGCTCTTTCTATTAGGTTATAGTCCTTCTTTTATAAACCCAGTGTCTCATTGCAGAAATTACCCTAACTGAATATTCATTATCATTGTAAAAGCTAATTCAAAGAGGAAGCACTTAAAGCTTGCAAATATACTAAAAAATATATTATTAACAACTATGCTTATGTTTCACCAAATACTCCTTTTCTTAGTCTTAGTCTTGATAGCCTACAGCTAGAACTTAGTATGAAACAATTAGCCATTGAATAATAAGTGTTAATTTTCAAGTAATTTTTAATAAAGATATTCATATCTCTGATCTTTTTACACTTTCGCAGAGACTGGTTTTTAATTACAGCGCTGCTTTTCTCAAAGTTCTTCTATCATGCAATTTTGAGACTCATTATGGTTTAAACTCACCCTTAGGCTCTTCAGAAAATGTATTTAGTTGTTGAGGACACCTAAAACAACAATCTGATTGGCCTCACTTGTAGCAGAATCATTTTTTTAGTTCACAGAGCTAGGAGTGTTTTGCTGTGAAAATAGAATTGGCTGACAGGAGAAAAAAAAAAAAGACACTGACAAAATTCTGACATCTAAAAACTGTCTCATTAAATACAGAGAATATTGATATTAAAATTAAGTGTTCTAAATGATTAAAAAGATAAACCATCTTTCACATCAGGCTTCATGCACTTAATTCTTCTAATATTCTTACTGTGAAATTCAGTGGGCACAGCTGACAAAATCTAATGAAAAACCTTGCAATCTTAAATATATTTCATTTATTTATTTATTTTAATGTGAACTATGTGATAGTTTTCATGGGAGAACATTAG
>NW_006408526.1:13722317-13732777 GCF_000296735.1 Chrysochloris asiatica
TCTTTCTCCCGCGGAGCAGCTGGTAGTTTCGAACTGCTGACCTTGCGGTTTGCAGCCCGATTCGTAACCACTACGCTACCAGAGCTCCTTTAATGTCTTGGAAATCCTATGCAGGATCACTGTGAGTTGAAACCGAATCCATTGCGCTTAACAACAACAACAATATATTAACTAGAGTCTCTTGGTGGTGCAAATGATTAAACTCTTTGGGTGCTAAATGTGGTTGACAGTTTCAGTCTACCCAGAGTCACTTCAGAAAAAAGATTGATCTAAAAGTCCAATGAAAAAACTCTACTTTGCCATGAATAAAAAAAGACACAAGGGCAAACGTTTGTTCTATAGGTACTATGCCCACTACCACTACCCTCCAGTCAATTCTCAATCATAGTGACCCTGTATATAAATCTGTATGGAAACAGAAGGCTACATCTTTTTCCTGCAGAGCAGCTGGTGGATTTGAACTGCCAACCTTGCAGTTAGCAATCCAGTGCTTATCCCACAATGTAAGCAGGGTAGTCTCTGTGAAAAAAAAAAAAAAATGTTTGGGTTAAAAAATATATTGTAATCCATAAGATCACAGTTCTTGTAGTGGTGTGTATTCTGACATCACAAAGACACAGCACAGATCCAGGGTTACTGGTATTCTTTTTAAAATCACACAGGGCATAATGTGAGTCCTTAATATTCATTCACTCTGGATACTTTACATGTTCTCAAAGCTTGAGATCACTCGTTGGAGAAAACTAAGAGTGAAACTTCTGAGTCGAATAGATAAAGAGTTGGACAAACATGCTTAAAGTCTCAGTAACAAAACAAGAGAAGTATGACAAAAAGAAAAGGTAGGCAAACTTTTAAAGTCCCTCTAAAGGAACTCTGGTAGCATAGTGGCTATGAATCAGGCTGTGAACCGCAAGGTCAGCAGTCTGAAACTACCAGCGATTCCACGGGAGAAAGATGAGGCTTTCTGCTCCCGTAAAGATTTACAGCCTCGGAAACCCTGTGCAGGGTCTCTATGAGTCAGAACCGATTCCAAGGCACATAGCAACAACAACAAACAGAATCTTAATACTCTCTGACAGGTTTCTGCAGACCAGGCTGAAGGACACATTGATTAGCCCCAGTGCTAGGTCAGAGCCAACTTTGTCTTGTTACCATGGTGAACATGAAGGTACCAGTTTGAGTGCAGACTCTACTATTTATGAATGACCTGTGTAAAACATTATACAGCCATAAGGAATAGTAACACGTTTGGGTAGTATATATAGTTCACCAAAGTCCCATAAATTCTCCTAGAACTAAAATCAATTCAGTCATCATAAAATAAATGGCTATCCAAATTGAAGAAAAAACAAAATTTGATGCTGCTTAAAAAGGTACGTTGTTGTTTTGTGCTATTGAATCTGTTCAAACTCAATGATTCAAATCCTGCATAGGGTTTGTGAGAGTGGCTACTAGGCTTAAACTGCCAACCTTGTAGTTAATAGTCTAGTGCTTATCTTACAGAACTTAAAATATAAAGAAAGTAGATCCATTTTAATTGAAAAACAAAGAATAACCTCTTCAGAGAATGAGACTGGACCACTTAAGAACCTACTCCATTGCATAGGTCTTTTTGGGATTCAGATTTACAATGCATTTATTTTAAATACCAAATAAACACTTGATATCCTGTTTCAGCATAATCAATAAGTCAGTTTCTTAAATGTTGACTGTGGACGGTCTAGAGTTGGTGTGGTGCTATAGGATAAGCGCCAGATCACATGGTTGGTTTAAACCACAAGGTTGGTGGTTCAAATTCACCAGCTGCTCCTCAGAAACCCTATCCAGGGTTCCTATGAGTTGGAACTAACTGGACGACACTTAACAACAACAACAATCTCATTTCAACATAATCGTGAAGTCAGTTTCTTGAATGTTGACTGTGTACAGCCTAAACTTGTGTTAATGCAAGATAGTCATAATCCCTACACTCAGGGGAGTATCTGAGCATCTGTACCGGCAAACAATGAAAATAAAGGGGCATATAAGGCAATTCTCACGTCCTGGCCGAATATCCATTAGCAGTAGTTTACTGGCCTGCTTTGTAGAGCAGGCATAGTCTCCTGCACTCTGTGAAGGTCTATTTATGTAACAAAATCACTGTTCAGACACCACTGTCCCTGCCATTCCCTTTAGTTTTAAACTCTTAAGATTATTATTCATTTAATATTCTTTATTGAAATAAAATACACATGACATACCACTTCATCTTTTAACCGTTTTAAAGTATAAAATCCAGTGACTTTTAGTATAGTCACAATGCTATACCAACATAGATAATGTACAGTTCCAGAACATTTTTATCACTCCCAAAATCAACTCAGTACTCAATAAGCAGTAACTCTCTCCCATTTCCCATGCCCCTGGCAGTCAGTTTTCTGTCTCTATGATAGTCCTATTGTGGCTATTTCATGTAAATGGAATCCTCCTTATGTAATCTTTTGTGTCTGACTTCTTTTATTTAGCATAATGTTTTCAAGGTCTATGCATTTTTTAAGGTGGAATAATACTCCATTGTATGGATATACTGTATTTTGCTCATCCATTTGTGAATCCATGGACTTTGGGGCTATTTCTCCCTGTGGTTACTATGTATAATGCGGCTATGAACATTATTGTGTGTAAGTTTTTGTTTGAATAATTTGTAAAATTTTTAATGTCTCCTTTTTCATTTCAGAGGAACTCTAATGGCAAAGTGGTTAAGCACTCAGTTACTAACCAGGTCAGTTTAAGTCCAAGGGCAGTTCCATGGAAGAAAATAAATTGCAAACAGCTCTCAAAAGGATTTCAGCCTAGGAAACCATATGGAGCTATTCTAGTCCTTCTTTTAGAGTCACTATAAGTTGGAAAATATATGATGGCATGCAATCACAACATGGCTTTCTATACAAAGATTAAGCTATTCTGTGGCACTGTAGGATAAGCACTCAACTAAAAGGTCAGTTTGAACCACAAAGTTGCAGTTCAAACTCACCAGCCACTTCTCAGGGGAGCTATGAGTTAGAAAGGATTCAATGACACTTAACAACAAGAAGTGTGTTATTTCAGAGTCCTGGTGTGGTGTTCTTGGATAAGCACTGGACTGCTAAGCAAAAACACCAGCAGTTCAAACCTACCAGCTGCTTCTCAGGAACCCTATATAGGGTCACTATGAGTTGGAACCAATTCAACAACATTTAACAACAACAATAACTGTGTTATTTGATGCTATTTAGACTCTGCTTAACTTGCCAGGTTCTTCTGTCACCAATTCCCAATTTTGTACATATCTTTCTGCCACCCCCAAAACCTGTACAAATCTTATGACCAAGGTTGCCACACACCACTTTGTCTTTGCTTTCTGACTTAACTTTTCAAGAAACAGCTCAGGTATCCTATCCTGCTCAAATGCATTTCTGTGCTTCATATGTTGACTTCTACTCATCTAGTCAATGTACACATCAATTAATTGCATTCTAGTGCACTTACTTCTGTGAATATTTGTCTCTCTGGTAAAATGTGAGCTCCAGCAAGGAATAAACTGATTTACCTGCAAATCCTAGCAAAGGGTCTTGCCACATAGTAGTTACTTAATAAAATTGTGACTACATATACTAAATGTATAAGCTATTGTATAACATTTGCATACTATGTAGAAGGAGGAGAAGTAAGTTCTCTATAGTTCTTCAATCTTGTCTTTAAGTAGCATTAGTCTTTCAACTTTCCTCATCCTTCTTTATCTCATAGAGTCAATTAGTCTTTCAGAGTCAATTTTCAAGTAAGCCCCAAAGAAAAAAAGCAAGATCTAAATGAGAACAGTAGAAATGGTCAGGAAAGGTATGGAAAATGTATAACACTTTCAACCTTATCTTCCTGGGTTCGCATCAGTTCACTTTGCTTGCTAATTCTCTAAGAGAAACAAGAAGAGACTCGGGTATAAAATTGAAAGACTCAACATGAGTGCTGCTCCAACTCCCACATGCTGGCCATGTGATCTCCAACTACACATTTATTTTGACTCAATAACTTAAAATGTTCAGTGCTAGAGATTTATCAAGAGATTTTTTTTTAGCTACACACATTAAAATGCTTTAAAAATACACTGAACTCATCATCTACTCTTAATTGGCTATGTAAATAAGGGACGAAACTATATATTTAATTGAAGTGAAAAATGTTAACCATATCCTTACTCAACCAAATTATATGTTTGAGGCAGGATAGAACTTCAAGCATCACTTCTTCTGAGAGGTGATGTGAGCTATACCAGTCTCATTTAAATGTTCTTCTATCTACATTAAGGAACTCTGATAGTGTAGTGGTTATGAATCGGGCTGCTACTGTCACGGTCAGCAGTTTAAAACTACCAGCTGTTCCACAGGAGAAAGATGAGGCTTTCTGCTCCCATAAAGATTTACAGCCTCAGAAACCCTATACAGGGTCGCTATGAGTCAGAACCAACTCCAGGGCACACAACAACAACAACACATCTTCCTTTATTTGAATGTATTGAATAGGATAAACAATGGGCTGCTAACCATTGTCAGCAGTTCAAACTCTTTCCAAGGTCGCTATGAATCAGAATTGACTCAGTGGCATTTAGTAACAACAGCATTGTACCTCTCACTTGCCTTTCTCATAGGGAAGTCACATCTATGTGTTATTTGACTTTCTATCTTCAAGTTATTAATGTAGTGTGGGACTGCCAGTTAAGCAATGGACTTGTAACTACAAGATCAGCAGTTCGAACTCACCAGCTGCTCCTCAGAAACCCTGAGTCAGAACTAATTCGGTGACACTCAACAACAACAGAAACATACATACGATATGTCTATGTGGTACAAATAGCATTTGTCTGCTAAACAAAAATCGACTGTGTCAGTCCATGCAGAAACACCTCAGAGAAAAATTATCTGGTGATCTACTTCCAAAATACCAGCAATTGAAAACTTTGCAGAGCACAACTCTATTCTGGCACACATGGGGTCAGCAGGATTCAAAATTAACTAAAGATAGTTCATTTTTATAAGCAAGTAGGAGATCAATCAATATTAGTTTAATGAATGCTATACATATTTAATCAAACTTGATACAGATTTGATATTACTAGATAACAATGACCTGAGCCAGTAATGAGCACTGCATTATATTTCAATTTACAATTGATAACTCAGAAAACCCAAGAGACATTTTACCATTAAAACAAGGACTAAAATAAGGTTTTAGCTACCATTAGCACAGCGAGGCTGGGGATTCAGGAAGGCTGGCTTGTGAAGTGGTTTATAGAATACCATGGAGAAGAACTTAGGACAGGCTAGTTCTTGCTTTGATTTTAAATGAAGCCAGTGGTCTTAGTTACCTAGAGCTGTCAAAACAGCAATAGCACAACTGGGTGACTTCCAAGCACAAACATTTAGTTTCTCACAGTTCTGGAGGCTAAATGCCCATCTCATGGATCTAGGGAGAAGGACCTTCCTTGACAATCTTACCTTCTAAATGTTATTATTGTTAAGTGCCTTCGCATCTGGTCCAACTCATAGCAACCTTGTACAGGGTTTCTGATGAGTTTCAACTGGTGGGTTTCAACTGCTAACTTGGTGGTTCACAGTACAGTGTTGATCCTACAGCACCACACCAGGAGTCCTTACATTCTAGTTGGTGTTGTTGTGGTTAAATGCCATCAAGTCAGTTCTGACTCATAATGGCCCTATATAGGGTTTCCAAGGAGCAGCTGGTAAATTTGAATTGCCAACCTTGTGATTCAAACCAATGTGAGGTCAAGTGCTTATCCTATAGTGTCACACCTTCTAATGGTGTTGGTGTGCCCTGGAGTCAGTTGCGACCCTGTATAGGGTTTCCGAGGCTGTAAATCTTTACAGGAGCAGGAAGTCTCATTTTTCTCCTGTGGAACTGCTGGTAGTTTCAAATTGCTGACCTTGAGGCTAACAGCTCAACTCATAAGCACTACACTACCAGTGTTCCTTACACCTTCTAGTAGCTGCTATTGAACTTTGGAGTTCCAGGCCTTGTAGGTGCATCTGTCTCAATCATTTTCCTTCCTCTTCCACTCAGAGTGAAAAACATGTCATATTTCCAAGTATAAACAAAAACCCCATTGTTGTCAAGTCAATTTCTGTTGATAGCAACACTGCAGGACAGAAGAGAACTGCTCCTTAGGACTTCTGAGACTGTAAATCTTTATGGCTGCAGACTCTCTTATCTTTGTCCTCCCACAGAGTGGCTGGTGGGTATGAATCGCCAGCCTTTGGTTAGCATCCCAACACTTAACCCACCACACCACCAGGATGCCATTTATTGCTATATTTATTGCTACATTTATTGCCAACACATATTTTTGAGGAGTGCAGTTCAATCCAATATGTATGTGATAAATTTATTTCTCAAAGCTAAATAATGAATTTAATTTTTAAATAGTAATTTATTTCTATTTTTATATTAGGACTGTTTGGAAATAAAATATGCACTGTAAACAAAAACTAATATTGAGATGAACACAAATCTTTTTTTTTTTTTTTTTTGCCTTTCAACTCAGATGAATTTTAAGAACAACTGTATAAAATAAAACCAATTTTGTATAATTAGAAGAATCTATGTCATGGGCTTGATATACTACATAAATCAGAAAGGGTGATGTAACATAGATCGGGATAATAGCATCTAGATTTCTGTACAATTTTCTTAATCCGTAGAGTTCCAGAAAATTAGTCATACTTACATTTGTTTAAAAATTCTCTAAGATATGTGAACAGAAGCCCTATAATAGAATTCATTCTTACATTTAAAGTCTAAGAGTACTTACTCATTTTTGTTATGAAGGATATATGACAACTTGTTTTGTTTTGTTTTGGTTTTGCTGTCAAAGAGCTAGAAATTCATATAGTAAATATTTTTGCTAGGAGTTTATGCTGATATATGTAAAAGAAATAAAATTAAGATGAGGTAGACATAGACATTGTTGTTATTGTTGTTAAGTGCCATCGATTTGATTCCAGCCGATAGCTATCCTGTATAGAGTTTCCCAGGAGCAACTGGGGAGCTTGAACCACTGACTTTGTAGTTTAAACCAACTTTGCAGCCCATGCATTAATGCACAGTGAAATATTTTGTTTAATAAGTTAAGCCTCAGCAGAATGCCGAAGAAAAGGCATAATTTGAATAAACAAGATAAAGGTAAATAAAAGTACAAGTGCTTAACAGAACCTAAAAGATACTACACTCTCTAGCTACTGACGATATCTTGCTTGCTCTGGACCATCCCATCCCTGAGAGCAAACTTTGCTGATCCTCCAGCCCAAAAACACTGTTCTCATCCACTCATCTATTGAACTCATTATACAGGTTTTATCTTTAATGTTAGTTCCTCAATAAAGACTTCCTTTGAGAATACCATCCCCTTATTAAACAAGTTCCCTTTATTATATTTATGTAAAACCTATTATTTTCCTTAATAATACATGATACAAGTTGCAATTACTTATGTATTTAATCATGTGCTTACATATATATCACATTTTCCCATTCAACACTCTATGGGATCAGGGATTGTATCTGTTATTTTTCACCTGAATGCCCAGAATAGTGCTTGGCACACTGGAGGCACTCACTTAATATTTTTCGAATCAATAAATGGGAGAAAACAGAGCTCAAAAGAGTAGAGAAATGAGATCATTGCGATTTTACAAATTATCGTATAGAAGGAAGGTTATGGATTTTGGAGGCAGATCAGCTTTGATTTGGATGCTTGCTCTGTGATGTGCTGTGTGACAGTTATTGACCCTCCCTAAGATTTAACTTCCTCATAGATAAAATAGTACCGCTACCTTGTAAGCTTGGAGATTACATGAAACAGTAGGTATAAAATGGCTAGGACATTTTCTACCATACAATAACAGTTTTTGATCTTTTGATGCTAGTACTAATTATATGGAATAGTGGTGTGGCGCTATAGGATAAACACAGGACTGCTACCCATAAGTTTGTAAGGTGGCTGTTCAAACCCATCAGTCACTCCTCAGAAAACCCATATGGGATCACTATGAGTTGGAACCGACTCTATGGAACTGACCACCAACAACTAATTACAATATATGGTAGCAATAATACTTTAAAATAGTTAAGTTTAAAATGGGGTTCAATCCACACAAATGATTTAACAGGTGTTTATTCTTTAAGCGAAATGAAGTTTCTCCAAATCCTTTTTTTCAACAACCTAAAAATTAAGTCAATAAACACGAACTTGCGGTAGACATTTTTAATTTTTTGCCTAAATATGCAATTGTTGTTGTTGTTGTTGTCGTTGTTGTGAAGTGCCGTTAAGTCGGTGCCAACCTATAGGACCCTGAATAGGGTTTCTGAGGAGCAGCTGGTGAGCTTGAACCGCCAACCTTGCAGTTCAAACGGCTTTACAGTCTGGCACATTAACCCACAGTGCCACACTGTTGTTAAATTCTGTTGAGGCAGTTTTGACCCAGATCAACCTTGTATAGGGTTTCCAAAAAGCGTTTGGTGAATTTGAACTGCTGACCATGGGTTTCAAACCAACCTTGAGGTCAAGTGTTTATCCTAAGATGCTACACAAGGATGTCCCAAAATGCAGTTAGGTCACATATAAATAATGTTCCATTTAAAAATTTTTAAAATATATATACATAAAGATGACAGTTTAACCCAGGTTTCTGAAACTTGGATAGAAAAGTTATGTCAGATGATAACTAAGAATTGTGTTTGTATGTGAAAGTGAGTGTGTTGTGTGTTTCTTGTGAACATGTGACAACTATAATATTGATTCAAGGCAATCACTCATGAGATCTATGGCTGACTTCACATGAGTGATACAATTACATGATTGGCTATGACAGTTCCTGTCTATTGACCTATTAAGGAGATATCAAACATTTCTAAATTAAGAACAGCTTCCAGTGAAAGAAACTAATGTTAGATGGGTTAATAATTACTACCTGGCAGATTTTCATAAAAATTAAATGAGAAAAAAATAAAGTCCATTTAAATCATATAATTTTCTGAGTCACATTGACACAGTAAAATTGTAACCTACGTGTTTTGCTAAAAAAATAAATGTATAATAAAATCCTTAGGATTCAAGCATTTTTTGAGGAAATTCATACAAAACTGGCATTTTATAGAAATTACTGATAAATCAGGAAAATATTATAGGTTTAAAAATATTAATCACATTTATTTTATGTCGAATGCTCACTCAAACTCTCAGGTACTTTTGGATCTTAAATTAGTATTAAGATTAGTGGAGAAAATATGTCTATTAATTTAAAACAGCACATTGCCTAGACTCCTTATATGGCAGCTTCTTGACTGAAATATTAATTTTCTCTATTTAGTGCTGAAATGACAATTTACATATGTGTAATTTTCATATTTGAAAACTTTGATTGATCTCAACAGTACATACTTTTGAGAAAGTAATTTTCCTGGCAAAACTAGCAAGTCTTTAATTTCTTCTTCACACACATTTCTTACTCCTCACAACCTGCATCACCCAAAACTCTATATATCATGGGGTTGTTATTAATTTTTAACTTTCTTTTTAAAGCTAAGGAATTTTTAGGATTAAAAAAAAAGGTGGTGAAAAGTTAACAAACAAGGTAAGGTGTGAAGCAAAACAGTTTCACAAATATATGATAATATAGTATGCATATTATATTCTCATAAAACATAAATAATGAATGCAATAATGATTTATGTTAGACAATGGTACTTAAGTTGGAGATGGAGGCATTGATACAGTCTTGTCTTTGTACTCTCCTTTTATAATATTGATTCAGATAGATACAAAACTAAAGGAAAATATCTCCACATATAAGTGACAATATTGTGGGGGAAAATGGCAAACAAAAAACTTCCAAGGTCAAATTTATTATAATAAATTGACCTTGGCATCCATTCTTAAAAAACAAGACCACCATTAAATGCCAGACAAATCTCAAGGTTACAAGGAAGTATAGACTGATTCCATGAAGAAAATAATTGCCTCTCTTGGTTATCTAACTTAAGTATCACTGAAGAGGATATGGGGGTGGTGGTGGTAAGAGAATAGATGGATGCATTTTTAAAATCACATTTAAAATAACACACAAAAGCATTTATTGTGAATCCAATATAAGAAATCTTATTGTGAGATCTTCCCTTAATCATCATTTTCAAAACTTACTGTAAATCCTTCAATGCAAGTGTCCTTCCTAAAGCCATCCTGTGAAGAATTTGTTCTTTTTATTATCTGAGTCTTCCATTCAGGAAAAGTATGGGATTATCACCCCCCTCTATTTAGGGAACCCTGTCATACCTGTGCTTGTGTGCATCTAGATAAGGAAGGAGATTCTCTGGTACAAATCTGTCTCTGTGAGCCAAGTAAAAGTTAGCTTTTTGATTGTTTTCATTTGTTCATG
>NW_006408526.1:13732968-13738744 GCF_000296735.1 Chrysochloris asiatica
ATATTCACACGTATATATACGAATCGGGCTGCTAACCTCAAGGTCAGCAGTTCAAAACTACCAGATGTTCCGTGGGAGAAAGATGAGGCTTTCTGCTCCTGTAAAGATTTATAGCCTCAGAAACCCTATATAGGGTCACTATGAGTCAGAACCGACTCCACAGTACTTAACAACAACAACTATAACAACTATATATGTATATGTGTGTGTGTGTGTGTGTGTGTGTGTGTGTGTAAAGTATACCCTGGGCCACATAAAATAAGTGAAAATAACAACTAAGTGTAAATAATCTTTATGAAGAAATACATTCCTACAAAACTTAACTGAAGAAACCTTGAATAAAGTTCAGGATAATGAGACTAAATATTGTAAAAGTTTTCCATACTTAATGTGTAGGCTAAAAAAAAGAAAAATTATTCTTGGTATCCTGATTTTTTTATATTGAACAACATTAACTAAAATATTGTGCATAAATATCATTAAGAGTTTGTGTTTCAGCTACTGAACTATAATATAAAGTTATAATAATAAAAATAGACACTAAGTAGTAAAATGTTTAAACATTTAAAGTAATTATAAAATAAGAATTTGAAATGTGGGTAATTTTCTGATCTCTAGGTAGTTGTAGTTGTTATTAGAACTGTTTTGTCAGTTCTAACTCATAGCGATCTTATATAAGGTTTCCTAGAAGCAGTTGGTTTGTTTGAACCACCAACCATACCGTGAGTCTCTAGCGTATTTTAATATACAGTGATAAAGGTAAAATATTTAAAAATTGGAAGACAAAAACAATGTAAAATACCCCTCATTAATCTGACAATATCTACTTTTTTCTCAAAACCTCTGTAAAAAAATAGCCACACACAAAATTAAATAACAAAGGACAACTTAGTAAAAAATGTGGAAATTACTGCATATCTTAGTTAAGGTGCAAAATATATTACCAACTGCACCAAAGCTTCATTTCTAATCATTAAGAATTTATAAATAAAAAGAAATGTTATAAATGTGCACCAGTAATTAATCCATAGAAAAATACAATACAAGTTAAATTGCAAAACATTTGCCACCATCAATCAAAGCAATTTTCATTATTATTACAATGAAATATTATTTGTGCTGACCACATACATAGATATTAAAAATGTAGTACTAATGTTTATCAATAAAATAAAAATTTGTATATTGCTGATAAGAATATAAATTGGGTGGTATTATGAAATAATATATTTTATCTATATTTATATATCTGGATAAATGTTTTGTTGTTCTTGTTAAATGTCATCAAATCAGTTCCAACTCATAACGACCCTGTGTAGAGCTTCTGAGGAGCAGCTGGTGAGTTCAAACTGCCGAACTTGTGATTCACAGTCCAGTGTTGATCCTATAGTGCCATACCAGGATAGATGTTTTATTGTTTTTTGTGTGTGCCATCAAGTCAGCACCAACTCACCCTATGCAAAACAGAATGAAACACTGCCTGCTCCTGCACCAACCTCACAAACATTGCTACATTTGAGCCCATAGTGGCTGTCACTGTGCCAATACATTTAGTTGAGAGTCTTCCTCTTTTTCACCGACCTTCCACTTTACCAAACATGCTATCCATCTCTAGGGATGAGTTTATCCTGATAATTTTCCCGAAGTATGAGAGATGAAGTCTGGCCATCTAGCTTCACGGAGCATTCTGACTATAATTCTTCCAATACAGATTGGTTTGTTCTTTTGGCAATCCATGATACTTTAAATATTCTTCTCCAACATCACAACTCAAATGCATCAATTCTTCTGTGGTCTTCCTTCCTTATCCATTGTCTAACTTTCACATGCATATGAGGTTATTGAAAATACCATGGCTTGAGTCAGTCACATATTTGTCCTAAAACTGCCATCTTTGCTCTTCACCACTTTAAAGAGGTCTCGTGCAACATATTTGCCTAATGCAATACGTCATTTGATTTATTGACTGTTGCTTCCTTGAATATTGATGGTTGATATGAGGAAAATGAAATTATTTGACAACTTCAATATTTTCTTCATTTATATACATGTTGTTTATTAGTCCAGTGGTGAGGATTTTTGTTTTCTTTACATTGAGGTGCAGCCCATAGCGAAGGTTGTGGTCTTTGATCTTCTTCAGTAAGTATTTTAAATCCTCTTTCAACTAGCAAGGTTGTATCATCTGCATATGGCAGGTTGTTAATGACTTTTCCTCCAATCCTGATGCCACATTTTTCTTCATATAATCCAGCTTCTCAGATTATTTGCTCAGAATGCAGATTAAATTGTTTCTGTTGTTAAGTCCCATCAAGTCAATTCCACACATAGAGACCCTATATAGAGTTTCCAAGGAGCGGCTGATGATCTTGAATCACTGACTTAGCAGTTCAAACAACTTACACTCCAGCACATTTATTCACAGTGCCACACCATTTTGAATAACTATGGTGAAAAAATACAACCCTGATGCACACCTTTCCTAATATTAAACCTTTTGGAGTTACCTTGTTCTGTTTCAACAACTGTCTCCAGGGCTATGTACAGGTTCCTCATGAGAACAATTAAGTGTTCTGGAATAATCATTCTTCTAACTTGTAATGATATACACAATTGAAATCCTTTGCATAATCAATAAAGCAAAGATAAACATCTTTCTGTTATTCTTTACTTTGAGCCAAGAGCCATCTGATGTTAGTAATGATATCCCTCATTCCATGGCTTCTTCTGAATCTGGCTTGAACCTCTGGAAGTTCTCTGTTAATTTATGGTTGCAGTCATTTTTTTTTTCCTATCTTTAGCAAAATTTTACTTGAATGTGATATTAATGGTATTATGCAATGATTTTCACATTCCATTGGGTCACCTTTCTTTGGAATGGGCACAAATATGGATCTCTTCCAGTCAATTGCCAAGGTAGTTGTCTTCCAAATTTCTTGGCGTAGATGAGTGAGTGCCTCCAGTGCCACATCAGTTTGTTGCAAGATTTCAATTTGTATAACATCAATGTCCGGTGCCTTTTTGTTTTCTAATGCTTTCAATGCACTTTGACTTCTTCCCTCAATGCTATTGGTTCTTGATCAAATGCTACCTCTTGAAATGGTTGAACATTGACCATTTCTTTTTGGTACTATTACTCTGTGTATTCCTGCCATTTTCTTTTGATGCTTTCAGTGTCATTCAATATTTTGCCCATAGAATTCTTCAATATTGCAAGTCGAGGCTTCAATTATTTTTCTTCAATTCCCTCAGCTTGATAAATGCTGAGTGTGTTCTTCTCTTTTGGTTTTTTAGTTCCAGGTCTTCACACATTTTGTTAAAATATTTGACTTTCTGTTTTTTAACTGACTTGAAATTTTCTATTCAGCTCTTTACTTCCAAATTTCTTCTAATTCCTTTAGCATTTCTACACTGGAGTGCAAGTTATAGAGTCTCTTCGGATATCCATTTTGGTTTTCTCCTTCTTGTCTTTTTAATGACATTTGCTTTCTTTTTGTTTGGTATTTTTTATGTCATCCCACAACTCTTCTGGTCTTTGGTCTTTAGTGTCTAATGAATCAAATCTGTTCTTCATATGATTTCTAAATTCAGGAGAGATATGTTCAAGGTCATATTTTGGCTCTTGTTGTTGTTGTTAAGTGTCGTCAAGTTGATTCCGACCCATAGCAACCCTGTATATATGGTTTCCAAGGAGCAGCTGGTGTTGGCTCTTGAACACTTGTTTTAATTTTCTTCAGGTTCAGCCTGAACTTAATATGAGCAATTAATAGTCTGCCCCTGGTCTTGTTTTGGGTGATGACATGGAATTTTTCCATCATCTGTTTCCACAGATGTAGTCAATTTGATTTCTGTGTATTCCATCTGGTGGGGTCCATGTGTATAGTCATCTTTTATATTGTTTTAAAAAAGTATTTGCAATGAAGAACACATTGGTCTTACACAGTTCTATTATGTGATCTCTAACATCATTTCTTTCACAAAGGCTATAAATTGCAAATACAGATACTTGCTCTTTGTTTCCAACTTATACATTCCAATTACCAATAATTATCCATACATCTTGATTGCATATTTGATCAATTTAAGACTGAAGAAACTGGTAAAATTCTTCAATTTCATCATCACTGGCTTTAGTGTTTAGTGCATGAATATGAATAATAGTGGTATTAATTCATGAACCTTGTAGGCATATAGATATTATCCTGTCACAAAAAAACATTTTACTTCTACCCAGATCTTAACATGTTCTTTTTAATTATGAATGTTATGCCATTCCTTTTCTATTTTTCACTCTGGGCATAGTAATCCATGTGATTGTCAGATTAAAAATGGCTGACACCAGTTCATTTTAGTTCACTAATGCTTAAGATATTGATATTTATGCATTCCATTTCATTTTTGAAATATCCGATTTTCCTGAATTCATACTTTGTACATTTCATCTTGTGATTATTAATGGATGTTTACAGCTGTTTTTCTTCATTTGGAGTTGTTCCCCATCAGCAAACGAAGGTCCTGAAGGCTTTCCTCCTTTTGTGTCATCACGGTCAACTCTATTTTAGGAGACATTTCTTCCCTAGTCATATTTTGAGTGCCTTCCAACATGAGGGTCTCATCTTTTGGCACTGTATCTAACAATATTCAATATTTGGTGCTGACAGTGTTCCATTGCTATTCATACGGTTTCAGTGACTAAATATTTGGAAGTTGTCTGTCTCTCCTTCTTTCTAGTCTGTCTGTCTGGAAGTTCAGTGGAAGCCTGTCCACTATGGGTGATCCTGCTTGTATTTAAAATATCTGTGGCATAGCTTCCAGAAACACAGCAACATGCAGGCCAACATAGTAAGACAAACTGACAGTTGAGTGGTGGATAGATGTTTTGGGGGTCTTAAAATTGCTCATAGTTATTGACCTAATTTTACTAGATTTATGGAAAAAAGAGTTTGTAGTTGTAATAAAATATCAAAATTTGAAATTTGAATTTAACATAGAATTGTAATGTTTTGCTGTTTGGTGCTATGGAGTTAGTTCCAACTCATGAAGACCTTATGCACAGCAGAACAAAACTCTTACTGGTCCTGTGCATTCTCATAATTGCAATGTTTGATAAAGCATGTTATTCTATAATGTTAAAAATTATATCAGCATCATTTTAAAGTCAAAAGCAACCAAAATTTAAAAAAAACACTATAAATTACAATTATGTATCAATGTCCTTTTATGAACATAAATGCTATTATCACTAACAAATATTAGCAAATTATATTCAGCAAAATAAAAACATAGACTCAATCAAGAAAAGTGGTATTTATCCATAAATGTGAAGTTTGCTTAAAATTCAAGACATTTTTTTTCTGTCCAAGTAGCTCTTTTCAACATTTTATTGGCATTTCTCACAAACATAATTAGGCAAGTGAAAGGAATAGATACAATTTGAAAAGAAGAAAGAACACTGTTTTTATTTATATATAACATGAGTGTCTACATTTAAAAAACATGTTCTACAAAAAAAATAAATAGCAGCCTACTAGAACTAAAATTGGTTTATCAAGTTCACAAAAAGGTGAAAATATAAAAATTAATTGTATACAAATGTATGTATATGTTGTTGTTAAGTGCCATGGAGTTGATTCCATTTATAGCGCGACCCTGCATAGCATTTTCTAGGAGCAGCAGCTGGTGAATTTTAACCATCAACCTTGAGGTTCAAACCAACTTTGCAATCCAGTATATATATATATTCTGTTTCTCTAGAATCCCACTTTCTTGGTATATATAT
>NW_006408526.1:13738844-13747298 GCF_000296735.1 Chrysochloris asiatica
AGTGGGATTCTAGAGAAACAGAATCACAAATATGAGTTTTCTAAATTAGTTCTCAAATGTAACTAATTTTCAAGGTACTTTTAACTCTGCTTCCACTAGTAAAGAAGATTACCGTATAGAGAGATGTCTGATCTCCACCTCATAGGAATCAAGCTTGGCTGATTTTGAGTTTGGTTCTCTTTGTAACTTATGGAGTCGGAGGAAGTCAGACATGGTCTCCATTAGATTGGGCCAGAGTTGTGTAATGTGAAATAATTCACAAGTATGGAAGTTCAAAGTAGAGAGTTGTATTCACTTTCCAAGGGAGGAAAGGAGCCTAATGTCAGAGAGTGGTGCTAGTCCAGAGGGTCAGGTGTTTGGGGATTTTATTGGGTTTTTAGGAAGGAAAGCAAAGGGGTAGTGCAGACATGTGGAATGGGAGGCATATTTACAACATAAGTGATAGCACCTTTTAGACTAGTATAACAGGATATTGGAATGTGATTTAAGATATTGTCCATCTGAGTGAGCATCACAGGATAGTTGGAGGTGATTGAAGATATTATCCATTGGTCATTTTCCAGGAGGTTATCTATGTCTGCTGGACAGAGTTTAGAGAGTCACTCATCATTGGAGCCAGCTGTTCTCCATTCCTGAAAAAACAAGATCAGTGAAATAGGGTATGGATTCGCTTATCAGTTCTACATTCTTGCAAAACTAGCTCAGGAAAACAGACCGGAGTCTTACAAGAGTTTAAACATTAAAGCTGAGAACTTTCAGCACCCACTTTGGTTTTTAAGTTGTTATTCTTAGCAAATGGACCTGTAGCTGGGGAATTAGGTTGCTGGTCTCAGTTTTTAGTAACTGATTCCTGCTGATTTAGGGTCAAAGAGATGCTCCTACCTGTAGATCTGAAGATGACTCATTAGAAGGGAGAGGCTTAAATTTAAGAGTTCTAAAGGCTAAGATTGTTGCAGGAATTTGGCATTGTAACACATTACTTAAAATTTGAATTTGATCTTTCATGAAAGATATAAGGAAATGGATGACACAGGGGCCAAAGATGAAAATTAGTATGAGGCCTGTCAACCTTGTGGTTTGCAGGCCAATGCTGATCCTACAGCATGTTGTTGTTGTTATGTGCCATGGAGTAGGTAGATTTAATTCTATGGACAAGTGTTGAGCAGTAAATACAGAGTTAAGTAGGCCTGCAGAGTCAGTGGGTATTCCAGCTACTATTCCCATGGTTGTAAGATGACTTCATGGAGCTGTGCGATGCTGAGAGCACATTGACAAGGGAAAGACTGTGGAGGCTGTACACTGAGGTACAAGTCCAGTACAATTAGTGAGTAAGCGTTAATAAGCATTAGGGCCACAGAGAAAGTAAGTGCTGTTGTCAGGATACCATATTAGGACTAAGGAATATATGTCATATTAACTTGATCATTTGTAACTCACTATATCCCCGAATATGCACAGGGTGGAAATGGTAAAGGTGTGATTGCAAGAAGCTGACTGAGTATTAAATTGACCTACAGATTGTCCGGAATATTGTTTAGGCACATGAAGGCTGGTTGGACGAATATTGAGTAAAATATTTTGTTGTTAGGTGCCATCTAGTCAGTACCAACTCATAGCAACTTTATGCACAGCAGAACAAAACACTGAGTAAAATATGTTGTTGTTGTTAAGTGCCATCGAGTCAGTTCTGACCCATAGCAACCCTGTATAGGGTTTCCAAGGAGCAGCTGGTGAGATTGAACTGCCAACCTTGCAGTTTAAACAGCTTTGCAGTCTGGCACATTAACCCACAGCACCACACCAGGATAATATAGGCTCCTTTAAATTGGTTTAAGTAGTTGGCTGTAAATAGTTTAAAAATAGGTTTTGTATGGTAGGTTTAAGGAGACCTGTCTTAAGGTATTTAATAACAAGAGAGTTGTGTCCTTGAAGGGTTCCTAACTTAAGGGTGGTACTGTGAATGGCAAGGAAAATGAATGGGGTCTTTGAGAAAGATTATAATTGGCTGTAAAGTTTGGGGTTCTTCCTGGGGTGTTTGTGTCCCAAACTTTGGGAAGAACTTGTTCAGGAACTTTAATGTGGATGGAAGGGGTTTACATGTTGGCAACAAAGCCTCGTGGAGGAGCCTAGTGAAAGATATTTGAGAATGTGAAAGAAGCTGTGTACCTAATTTAGCCATGGATCTCTTCTTAATAGAGGGTTGGGACAGTCTGGGAGTATTAGAAAGAATATGTAAACACTTGATCTTCCAGGGTTCGGACTTCTTTTAAATTTGTCATAGTTAACAGGTTTAGCAGTAGTTCTTTGAATGCCTTCAATGCGGCAAATGACTATATGGTCTCAGTGCAGTTGGTCAGGGGAACCCTGTTGATAGTCCCAGTTAGGGTCCTGATTGAGGACAGTTGTGGAACCTGTAGGGTCTCTACCAGAGTCTCAGTAATTTAAATCATCCCCATACTCTCTAGCCTTTGACCATACACAAACTCGTTTCTCTATATTAGTACAGGTGGAGAAAATTAGGTGCATATCCCTCCATGCTAAGTCATAAGTTGTTGTTAAGTACCGTCGAGTTGATTCCCACCCATAGCAACCCTGTATAGGGTTTCCAAGGAGCAGCTGGTGAGCTTGAACCACCGACCTTGCAATTCAAATGACTTTCCAGTCTGACACATTAGCCCACAGTGCCACACCAGGACTCCTAAGTCATAAGAGAGGGTAAGATATTCAAACTTAGTGAATTTAGCAAGGTCATCTGAGAAACTATCTGACTTGCTTTCAGTTTGAGCTAGGTCTGACATAGAAAAAGGCATAGCAGTTGAGGGCAAGAAAGGGGTGCTTGAGAGAGGAAGAGAGGAAGGTCTTTGGTATCTTAAAGCCCCTACCACCACCACCACCATTTTCCATGGAAGAACAGCGAAAAGTTTTTTTGTTGTGTTTTTTACATTTGGGGCTTCCCCAAAGAAGTTGTTTTTTTTTTGTTTTTTTGTTTTTTTTTTTCCAAAGAGGGTTTTGAGTTTGTTGTAGGCAACCTGACTTTCAGAGGTTCATACTAATCATGTCTTCTCTTCTTCCTTTGTTGTTAAGTGCCATCAAGTAGGGACAGATCCATAGCAAACCTGTATAGAGTTTCTGAGGAGCAGCTGGTGAGTTTAAACCACCAACCTTGCAGTTCAAGTGACTTTGTAGTCTGGCGCATTAACACACAGTGCTACACCAGGACTCCCTTCTTCAACCTCATATAATGGTTTTGTTATAAAACCAAAGTTAGGAATTCAAATCCGGCAGAACCCTGTCATTTCCAGAAACTCTCTCAACTATCTTAGTTGAGGGGACCCTCAGTCTAGTAATTACTTCTATTTTATTTTATTTTTCCTTTTGAGGCATAAAGCTTTATTTCCTTGAGACAGCATAAATCCTAGGTAGTGTGTTTTTGTTTTAGAGATTTGGGCTCCTGATTTGAGTAAGGAGCATAGAATTCATTTAATTGACCATGTTATAAACAAGAAACTCTCTTTACATGTCCACATAAAGGTATTTTGTTTACATTTTTACTGAATATAAATTGTCAAGATACATCAGTAATGAGGGAGAGCAAACATCTCCACAACCGAATTCTAAAGCATTCCAAATAATAGTGACCCACAGTTTGCTGAGTAAGCAGTTTGCAAGCTTAGAACTATAGTTTTATATATTATATACATATGTGTGTGTCATATACAGAATAATTCAAATGTTTTTTTTCATTTTTGGTAAAGATAAATGCAAAGTCAAGTGAGGTGAGAAATCATAAATGTACATTAAGAAAGAAACATATTGAACTTAATTTAATGATGAAGCCAATGTCAAATTTTTTGAACTCAGATTAGTAAAGGCCCAAAGTTAACAGTGGAAAATAAATTAAAAGATGTAAAAATACATTTATGAAGTGATGTGCACAATTTCTAAATAGAAACTAGAGAGTGAACTAAAGGAGGGAGACAACAAATGCGGGAGACAATACATATTCTGTTGTTAGTGCTGTGGAGTCAATTGTGACCCATGGCTACCCTGTATAGAGTTTCTGAGGAGCCACTAGTTGGTATGAACCATCAACTTTGCGGTTAGCAGCTCAGTGTGTGATTCCTACAGAATCACACCAGGACTCTAACTTTCAAAAAACTACAATCTAATGGATAGTATAAAAATATGATCTGAGTCAGATATTAAATCAAATAAGACTATAAAAAAAAAGCATCTCTTGGGGCTGTTGATGTTAAGGGCCATCAAGTCTGTTTCAGCGCATAGTGCACTATGAGCCTCAAATCAACTTTGTGGTCAAGTGTTTATCCTACAGCGCCACACCAGAACTTCTCTCTTGTGGTACCGTTGTGCTGTTCAATGTCTTCAAGTTGGTTCCAACACATAGCCACCCTGTATAGGGTTTCCAAGGAGTAGCTGATGAGTTTGTACCACCGACCTTACAGTCCAGTGCTTATCTTACAGTGCCACATCAGGACTCTTCCCTTGAGGTGGTGGTGATCCTATGGTGGTGGTGGTGGTATGCCGTGGAGTTTATGATTCATAGTGACCCTGCACAGGGTTTCTGAGGCTATAAATCTTTATGGGAGCAGAAAGCCTCATCTTTCTCCTGTAGAAAGGCTGATTGTTTCAACCTGCTGACCTTGAGATTTAGCAGCCCAACTTGTAACCACTGTGGTACCAGATCTCCTTTCTCTTGGAGTAGTGAATAAGAGAATCCCTTCCCCCCCAAAAATTGCATAAAGGGCATTTGTTTAGTGATGAAAAGATAATACGATATCATTTGTGATGTTTTAAAAAATGAATGACAAACCACTCTACATCCCATAGTTGAGTAATTAGAGTTTTATAAATAAAAGAATCAGATAAATCAATTAAATACATACATAAAGTGTAAATTTTATTATAACATATATAACTAGAAATTTTAAAAAATGGAATTTCTTAATGTGTGGTCTACGATCAGCACACCCAGCCCTTTCTCTTTTACTGGGAAGGAAGCAGGACGATTAGTTGAGTGGACATGTTGTACAGGGTTAAAGATTCTTCCCGGGTATAATAACAAAGATAAAGAGAGCTATCCAAGTTCCTGGTGTGGTGCTGTAGGATCAGCACAGAACTGTGAACCACAAGGTCAGCAGTTCAAACCCACCAGATTTTCTTCACTATGAGTCGGCATTGACTGGAAGACACTTTACAGCAGCAATAGCTTTCAGGTGTACAAGAGCAGGATGAGTTTTAAAGATACTGTGATGGGTACGGATTCTCTAATTTGACATGACACAGGATTACCTAAAAGCATGATGAATGTGAAGCTTCACTAAACCACACAACCGACCTAATGGATCAGAATCTCTGGAGTTACGTTTTTATCAAGTGCTTCATAACTCTTTCCCTTGTTAAATCAGAGGTTCAGTGTTTGAGCAGTGATTTGTAAATCCCTTTCTGCTCCTACTAATATGCATAATATCTCTGTTCTTTGTTATTTCTTGGAAAAGATCTCTGACCCTAATGACCGGCTTCCTCTCAAGGAGATCGATTCCAGAACTGCTATTCTGCTGAATACAACTTAGATTAGATCTTCTACATGATTCCTTCAGATTTCATATAGTCAGATCATAATTACTTTGATCCCCAGAGGAATGACCATTACACTTTTCACTCTGCATGCTTAGTTTGACAAGGAGATTATTTATTAATTCATGTCACGGGATAGTACAATGTGACTAGGATAACAATAGATCAAGAGAGAAAAGGATGATAGGAGAATATGAATATACTCATGAAAGAGATTAGCTTTAAGAGAAAGAAAAAGAATGGCTCCCCAGATACAAAACAAAAGGGGGAACTTGGACCACTGATCAACATTTGTTTTCTTCCTACAGATAACTCTCAGTCTATTTTCAAGTATAATTTCCCTTAGGTTCCTGTAAATCATGTGGCTTTGATCAATGTTTTCTCATAGATGGACATAGGTCATGCTGTTATGTCCAGACAATCACAGAAATGACAGTGTGTTTTCCCATTGTATCTTATCAGGAAGCACACCTGTTGATTTGTCCCAACACTGGTGGCCTTACTTTGATCACTAGATTAAGATAGAATTGCCAGGTTTCTCCACTGTAAAGTTACATGGTTTTTCTTTGTAAATAATAAATATTTTATGAGGAAATACTTGGAAACTATATAAAATCCTGTTCCTCATTCACTTTCATCCATTATTTTAACATTCATCAAAAATACTTCAATTTTTTTGGCAGCAATTATTTATAGTAGTTGTCAAATACTGATTCTACCACTTTTTTAAAAATATTCGTTATTTGACAATCTGCTATAAGAAAGAGCATTCTTTAGTTAGTCGTTTGCTTGTTTATATTCTTATTGTCCTTATGAGAGAACTAATGGATTCTAAATTTATTTAGTATGTGATGTTATATATGATTTCTCTTCAAAATGTTTAAAATTTGACTGCTTTGAACTCCTTTAATTTAGTTTCTGAGTTTCTTTTATGAAATTCACATAATTATCTGAGTGATTTTTAATTTACCTTTTGGTACAACATGGTTAACTTTGTACTTTCTAAGTTACAACTCTGGAATCAGACATTTTTTCAAGAAGTTACAGATTCTTTTAGTATTGAATATTATAAGCATCTAAAGTCTGTTCTCAAGGTGTTCTCCTAGCTACTAGACTGTACATACATATAAATAGACATACATTTACATGTATATACATCCCTTCTCTACTTATATATATATAAACAGAGATAGAAATATATATATATATATTTCTATCTCTGTTTGTCACTGGAGAAGGAAATCATGTTTGCTCAGGTGGAGGGCCAGAAAAAAAGAGGAAGACCCCCAGCGAGATGGACTGGCAAAGTGGCAGCATCAATGGGCTCAAGCGTGGCAACAATAGTGAGGTAGGCCCAGGACCGGGCAGTGTTTCATTCCAATGTACATAGGGTCACTGTGAGTCGGTACTGACTTGATGGCACCAAACAACAACAAAATTCATTGAAAAATCATAGAGTTACACAAATAACTCCAATTTAAATGAAAATTACAAGGTTTATCCTAGATTCATCTCTTCAATATGTACCTCCCTTCTCTGTTAGTAAGTCTGACTCCCATTGTACTCAAAATATTTTCTTACTTGCTTAATTGCCATTTGTGTAGTTTCAAGGTTGCCATTAACTCTTGTTGTTGTTAAGTGCCATCGAGTCGGATCCGACCCATAGCGACCCTGTACAGGGTTTCCGAGGCTGTAAATCTTTACGGGAGCAGAACGCCTCATCTTTCTCCCGTGGAGCGGCTGGTAGTTTCGAACTGCTGGCCTTAAGGTTCGCAGCCCGATTCGTAACCACTACGCTACCAGAGCTCCAGAAATAAAAATATTTTGTGGGGTTTTTATCTATTAAGACTAATAGCCCAGAACCCTTCAATATTCTTTACCAATGTTGTTGTTAAGTGCCGTTGAGTCGGTTCCGACCCATAGCGACCCTGTACAGGGTTTCCAAGGGTGTAAATCTTTACGGGAGCAGAAAGCCTCATCTTTCTCCCGCGGAGCGACTGGTAGTTTTGAACCGCTGACCTTAAGGTTCGCAGCCCAATTCGTAACCACTACGCTACCTACCAATACCATCCTTCAAATGCATCATTTTTGCTCTGGTTTTCCTTATTCATTGTCCAGTATTCACATGTGTATTGAGTGATTGAAAATACTATGACTTGGGCCAGGAGTACTTTAGTCCTCAAAGATGACATCTTTGCCCTTTGATACATTAAAGACATCTTTTGCCACACATTTGCCCATTGCAGTATATCCTTTGATTTCCTGACTTCTTCTGCCATGATTGTTGTTTGTTGATTCAAATAAAGTTAAATACTTGACAACTTTAATGTCTTTATGATATTGCTTATTAGTTATCTTTTAATATCATGGGTTCTTCATCATATGAGGAGCTCTGGTAGCATAGTAGTTATGATTTGAGCTGCCAACTTCAAGGTCAGGAGTTGAAAACTACCAGCAGTTCCACGTGAGAAAGATAAGGCTTTCTGCTCCTGTAAAAATGTATAGAGATAATTGGACCATTTAACAATCTTTCCAACAATGGAGGAGCGTCTCAGTCTCTCCACATCCTCACCAGCATTTATTGTCTCTACTTTTTTGATACAGAGGATACAACCTTGCTTGCTGAAAGTGAAGAGGACTTAAAACATTTACTGATTGAAGATCAAGGAGCACAGCCTTCAGTATGGATTACATCTCAATGTAAAGAAAACAAAAATCCTCACTTTTTTTATATCCCCTCTCTTCTTATCAGCTGGACGTTTCACTCTCCATTCTAGTCCTCTGTGGGTGGGTCACTGACTCTGAGCCCGAGAGTCCCCAGGTCTTGCCACACTGCTGGCTGACCAGGTCTCCACCCAG
>NW_006408526.1:13747944-13764017 GCF_000296735.1 Chrysochloris asiatica
TACTTAGGCCCTTTGTTGAAATTCAGTTGACTGTATATGGATGAATTAATTTCTGAATTCTCAATTCTGTTCCATTGATAAATGTATCTCTCATTGTACCACTACCAGGCTGTTTTGACTACTTTAGCCACGTAGTAAGTTTTGAAATCAGGAAGTGAGATGCTTCTAACCTTATTCTTCTTCTTAAGCAGTGCTTTACTTATCCTGGGTCTCTTTCCTTTCCATGTAAAGTTTGTAATTGTTTTTGTCCATCTCTTTCATGAATGTTGTTGGAATCTGGATTGTGATTGCATTATATGTGTAAATTGCTTTGGGCAATATTGACATTTTCACAATGTTAAGTCTTCCTGTCCAGGAGCATGGTATATTCTTCCACTTTTGTAAATCTCTTTTGGTTTCTTGCAGTAGTTTTCTTTGTATAGATACTTTGTTTAATTTATTCCTAGATATTTCATCCTTTGGGTAGCTATTGTAAATGGTATTGCTTTCCTAATGTCCTTTTCAATGCTGTCATTTTTGGTATAGAGGAATCCAGCTGATTTTTGTATGTTGATCTTATTTCCTGCCACTTTGCTGAATCTTCCAATGATGTCTAGTAGCTTCTTTACTGAGTTGTTGGGGTTTTCTGTGTTTAGAATCCTATCATCTGCAAATAGAGTTTATTTCTTACTTCCTGATTTGGATGCTTTTAATTTCCCTATTTTACCATATAGCACTGGCTAAGAATTCCATCACAATATTTAATAGGCGTGGTGACAATGGTCATCCTTGTCTGGTTCCTGTTCACAGAGGGAAGTCTTTCAGTTTCTCTCCATTTAGAGTAATGTAGGCTGTTGGTTTTATATATATGCATTTAATTATGTTGAGGAATTTCCCTTCAATTACTACTTTTTGAAACTTTTTATCAGGAATGGATGTTGGATTTTGTCAAATGCCTTTTCTGCATCAATCAATATGATCATGTGCATCTTTTATTTTTTCTTATTTATATGGTGAATTACTTTGATTGTTTTTCTAATGTTGAACCATCCTTGTATCCTTTTTATGAATCCCACTTGATCCTGATGTATTATTTTTTTGATATGCTGCTGGATTCTGTTGGCTAGGATTTTGTTGAGAATTTTTGCATCTATATTCATGAGGGATATTGGTCTATAATTTTGTTTTTTAGTGATGCCCTTGCCTGGTTTTGGTATGAGTGTTATACTTGCTTCATAAAAAGTATTAGGAAGTTTTCCATCCTCTTCTATAATCTGGAATAATTTGACTAGACTTGGTGACCGCTGAATATTTGATAGAACTCACCAGTGACGCCATCTGGACCTGGACCTCTTTAATTTGGGAGTTTTTTGATGACCTGATCAATTTCTTCTTTTGTTATGGGTCTGTTCAGGTTTTCTACTTTACTCTGTGTAAGTTTAGGTAGGTCATGGTTTTCTAAAAATGTACCCATCTCTTCTAACTTTTCAAATTTGTTCGAGTACAACTCTCCATAGTATTATCTTACTATCTTTTTTTATTTCCTTTGGTTACATTGTGACATCACCCTTGTGGTTTCTAGTGCATGTTATTTGTGTCTTCTCCCTCTTTTCTTTTGTTAGGTTTGCCAATGGTTTGTCAGTTTTATTAATCTTTTATAAAACTAGCTTCTTATCCTGTTGATTCTTTCTATTGTTTTTCTGTTTTCTACCTAATTTTTTTCTGCTCTAATCATTACTATTTCTTTTCTTTTGGTGACTGTGGGTTCCCTCTGTTGGTCTGTTTCTAATTGTTTTAGATGCTGTGTTAACGTGTTAATTTTGGTTCTTTCTTCTTTTTGAATGTGCTCATTCCTCGCAATAAATTGTCCTTTCAGCATGGCTTTCGCCGTGTCCCAAAGTTTTCGGTATGTTGTGCTTTCATTTTAATTTGTTTCCAAGATCTTTTTGAATTCACATTTTATTTCTTCTACTACCCAGTCGCTTTTCAGTAGGGTGTTATTCAGTTTCCATGTATTTGACTTGATTTCCTTGGTCTTCCTATTGTTGATTTCTAATTTGATAGCATTGTGGTCTGAGAAGATGCTTTGTAGTATTTTGATATTTGAAAATTTATGGAGGATTGTTTGTGGCCTAACATATGGTCTATTCTGGAGAATGTTCCATGGGCACTGGAAAAGAATGTGTATTGTGCTGTTGTAGGGTTAAATGCTCTGTACACATCTATGAAGTCCAGTTGGCTGATTGTGTTGTTTAGTTCCTCTGTGCCTTTGTCAAGTTTCTTTCTGGTTGTCCTGTCCATTTTTGAAAGCAGTGTATTAAAATCATCCATGATTATTGTAGATTCATCTATTTCTTTCTTCAAATCTCTTAGAATTTGGATTATATATTTCAGAGCTCTTTCATTGGGAGCATAGATATTTATTATGGTTATGTCATCTTGTTCAATTGTCCCTTTAATCATGAGATAATGTCCATCTTTATCTATTATGCTGGGTTTTGCCTTAAGGTTTATTTTATCAGAGATTAGTATTGCCACTCCTGTTTGTTTTTATTGCAAATAACTTGGTATATTTTTTTCCATCCTTTGACTTTTAGTTTTTTTTTGTCTCTGTGTATAAGGTGTGTCTCTTGAAGACAGCATATTGAAGGATCTTGTTTTCTTATCCATTCTACCCTCTCAGTCTCCTAACTTGTACATTTTTTTTGTTTGTTTACATTCAGTGTAATTATTGATAGGTATGGATTAATTGCTGCCATTGTGTTTGTTTTTTTTGTGTGTGTGTTTGTTTTACTGCTGCTTTCTTTGTTCTGCATGTCTTCTTGTGATGAGATCATGGTTTTTGTGTCGGCTCTTGTCAGTTTCCTCACAGTTTTAATGTTTCCATGTTCTTCTTAGAGTTTCATTTTCTTGGTATGTTGTGAAGTATTACTTTTCTTTGAGGTTACCTTACATTGCATTAACTTTCCCCTCCATTTATACAGTCTATTTTATCCTATAATCTACCTGACCTTCTCACCACCTGGATCTCTGCTCCTACAAGTTTACCTTCTTTCATATTGTAATTCTTTTGATCATAGACTGACCTCCCAGATCATCTGAATTTGTTCTTGCAGTTTTGTTCTGTTCTCAACTCTTCCATTTGTCGATTGAGTTCTGGGAGGTGCTGCTATGTATTTCAGTCTCCAGTTATTGTCTATTCTTGTTGGTTTTTAGTCCACATAACTCCTTTTAGGACATTTTGTAGCGCAGGGTTGGCTTTGGCAAAATCCCTTAGCTTCTGTTTATCCTTGAATGTTTTGATTACAGCATCATATTTGATTAACAGCTTTGCTGGATAAAAGATTCTTGGTTGGCAGTTTTTTTTTTTCTTTCAGAGTTTTATATATGTCTCCCCATTGCTTTCTTGCCTGCATGGTTTCTGCTGAGACATCCAAGATTAATCTGACTTGCTTGCCTTTGTATGTAATGCTTCAATTTTCCCTGTCTGCTTTCAGGAATGTCTCATGTTTAATTTTGAAGAGCTTAATTAATTATGGTTTTCTTTTAGGGTATATCCTTCCTGGGGTTTGTTGAGCTTCTTGAATGCTTATCTTTTTGCTTTTCAGGTTGTTAGGGAAATTTTTTTCCACCCACTCTTCAACTATCTCGTCTGTGGACCTGTGTGATTCTTCCTGTTCTGGAATGCCAATAATTCTTAGTTATTTCTCTTCATGTTATCCAACATTAATGTTAGGCCTTTTTTGGATTTTTTTTTATCCTTTTTTTCTACTTGCTCGTCTATCTTAGCTGTATTGAGGGATTTGTGTTCCAGCTCACTAATTCTGGCTTCCAGCTCTTCAATTCAATTTCTTTGCCCTTTCAGTGTATTGTCCATTTGTGATAATCTGTTATTAATCATTTGGACCTCTTTATGTAGGTTTTAAGTTGTTTCCAATGCTGTATGTATCTTATTTGATTGTTCCTGTAGTGCTTTCTTGACTTCTTCCTGAATTTTCTCAACTCCATTGTAAAGTGTTTTGAAATATTTTATAATTTTTTTTTCTGAATTCCTTCTCAGGCATTTCTAAGGCTTGCCCTCCTTTCAGTATGGAGTGTTGGTCTACCTTCAGCTCATTTGTCTCAGTCACTTTTTCTTATTTCTGGACATGTGCTGATATAATCATCTGCTTCTTGGCCATGTTCACTAGTTAACTGTGGCCTTAAAACTTAATTAAGTGTATGTTTTGGTATTTTATATGCTTTCTGATTGCCTCTGGGTAGATGTGATCAGGAGATGATCTTCCCGTTTCACTCTTCTTATTACTCAACTCAGAATAACTGTCATAGGTATTGTTTGCCTACCTGGTGTATGGCAGTTGGTACTGGTTCTTGCCTGGATTGTGGGGTTTTATAAGATGTTATTGTAGCTTGACTATATGACAGCAATCGCTGTCTTTTCTTGTGTAATATAGGGAGAGAAAGAGCCCCCAAAGGTAAAGAGGTGACTAAAAAACAAAACAGCAACAGAAGAAAACAACAACAACAACTGATTGGATACTGTAGTCTGTAATCACAGAAAAGAGAGAAGAGGAAAAAAAAAAATCTGTAACCTTATATGAGCATGACTCTAACATCCTCTTTTAGCTTCTTGCCTTCAAGGCCGCTTGAGCAATTTCAAGATGCCTCTATTGGTTGTTATGATGTAACTCAGTATTTAATTTTTGGCCTGTTTCATTTTTTAGTCTGTTTCTTCTGCTCCACAACCCCCATCCTGGCCTGTTTCCTAGTGATAAACAGTTTAGGGCTGGCTATGGCCATTTTGCACTACTGTTTGGTTTTAAGTGGACTCTGTCCCTTTAAATTTGAGAAGATCTATGCACATGTGCAGTAGAGCCCTCTGGGTATGACGGGGTGTCCACTCACTCAGGAACTCCTCTAGTCACCAGAATGGAGGTGCACAGACAACAAGAGGCCAATGAACAGGTACCAAAAAATAAATAAATAAAAAGGAATATCCACAGCTTTATCTCCGAGGTTCTGGCAGGCATCAATCCGTGGTGGCTCTAATCCTTCCCCTTCTTTGTCTCGCTGCTTGCTCTCGCCCAAGATGGTGACTCCAGGCCACTGAGCCCAGTGGGTTCGAAAGTACAAGATTTCTTACTTCCACTACAAATTCCACTGGATATAAGCCTTCAAACTTTAAAAATAATCCTATATATTTCGTTCAGAGTTTGGGAACTGTCCCCTGAAACTGTTTTATCTGGTATTCTGTGTTATTGCTGACACAGATCCTCACTGCGCTTCTACCCTGCCAGCAAGCCCTGCCTCCAGTCTGTAGATATTTTTTTATTATCATTATTTTTCTTTGTAATATTTAATTCGTTTTTATGGATGTTATTCTTCCCTTTACTTCTGAAGTAAAGCTGTTATATGTGCTTTTTCAAAGTCAGTTTCCTCTATGGTTGATTTCTCAATGTTTTTTAACATCTGAAGGAGCAAATTTCTCGTTTGTTGAGTAAATTGGTTCTTTCAATTTGTTAATTTTCTTTTTTTTTTTGTATTTTGACTTGTTTTTAGGTATAAGAGGATTTTTATTTTTCTTTCCTAGTCTATCTTATCTCTTTATCTGAAAGTTTCTACCAAGTGACTACCGACTTCAGAAACCAGTCATATACCAGCAGTTCAAATATGTTGATGTTTCAGTTTGATTTCCGATTGCTTTGTGGACTCTTCTTACTCTTAGCATCCTGGGAAATAACTCAGTATAGAATACAGTCCTGTCTATTTTCATGAATTATATGGTAGCCCTGGTGTGGTGCTGCATGATAAACACTGGACTGCTAACTGTAAGGTCAGTGGTTCAAACCCACCAGATGTTCCTCAGAAATCATATGCAGGGTTTCTGTGAGTTGGAACCAACTCGATGGCACTAAACTACAACATGTTCTAGTCAGCTCCACAATTTACAAGATGCATATATTCAATTTTCTTTAAAGTTTGAAGTTTCATTGCCTCCTCCAATTCCCTTGTAGGGAACCAGAATCTCATTTACTTCAACCCATTCATATTCATAGATTTCTGTTCAATTTAAAATACGATGTCTAGCCTGTTTTTGAGTGGGCCAAGAATTTTGAAAACATATTTGACACTTCCTTGTGTTTGGAGATGAATAAAGGTACCCACTATGTAAATCATCAGTACTTTGTGACTTAGGAATTTGTCCATTTCAATTAGGTTATCTAATTGGATAGAAAATAATTGTTTATAGTATTTCATTATAATCATTTCTATTTTTGTAAGGTTGGTGTTAATGTTCCTCAGGCATTTTATTTTATTAATTTGAACATCGTGTCAGTGTTCTCTTTTCTAATTTATTTGTCTTTGTTGTGTTCTGCAGATTGATTTTGTTTATTTAGCTTTGTTTTGTAGTTCTATAATTGAATATGTGCTGCGTGAAGCATACTTTGTGGTCTATCAATTGAGAACCTAAGTGTTCTCAGCCATAGATGCTTTAATTGAATAAGCTAATTTGAGATCATTTGTTATGGTACAATGTGTAACAGTAGAAACAATGTATTCATATTTAAAAGCTAGTTTGTATATTTTATTTATCCACAAAAATTGGCATAGAATAAACTACTAAAGTTTCTGCCATGTTCATCCAATATCATTCATATAATTAATTTTAATCAAAAGGTGTTTTGATGAAAAAATTTTCAAAAGATCAGAGAACTGTTTTGGCCTTCAAATTTGCAAATCAAGCAATTTGATAATCTTCTGAGTATGATATCCTTTTCCTTATGAATGACAGGCCTGAGTTGCATTTGTTGCCTCTGAGATGTGAAATTGGTAAGAATAATTGTTCTTTTCTTATTCTGTTATCTTAATCACAATTAAATGTTCAGTATTTGCACTCAAAGGACCCCTGATAATGTAGTGGGTTACATGTTAGATTACTACCTGCAAGGTCAGCAGTTAGAATCTACTAGCTACTCAGAGGAGAAAAGATGAAACTTTCTATTTCTGTGAAGATTTACAGCCTCAGAAACCCTATACAGGGTATCTATGAGTCAAAACCAACTTGAGGGCACACAATAACCACCACCATCATTTGCATTCATCTAATCTAGAGGAGTCCTGGTGTGATGCTGTAGGATAAGCATTGGACCACAAGGTAAATTTGAGCCACAAGGTCATCAGTTCAAATCCACCAACCACTCCTTGGAAACCCTATACAGGGTCACAATGAGTTGGAACTGACTTGATGGTACTTAACACTACCAACAACTAATCTAGTGGTTGGTGGTTTGAGTCCACCCAGCAGAGCCAAAGAAGGAAAGACTGGGAATTTGCTCCCATACAGATTACATTGGCCAAGAAAACCCTGTGGAGAAATTTTACTCTTTAACATGTGGATTCTTCATGACTTGAGATTGAACCGGTGCCAATGAGTTTAGAAATGAAATGACATTCCAGGGACTTTATTTTATTTTTTTACCTTTTCAAATTTTGATTTTGATGAGAATAATTTTGCTGCTGCTCACAAGTTTTTTTCATACATTTTTAGTGTGGCATGTGGACCCTCTAAAGTGTGGAGTATAAGGGAGTTTTAACTCCCCAAAACAAAATAAGGACATGCTGTTAATTGCTGTTGTTGTTAAGTGCCTTCAAGTAAGTTCTGATTTATAGCAACCTTGTATAGGTTTTCCAAGAAGCAGCTGGTAAGCTTGAACCACCAACCTTCAAGTTCAAACCAGTTTTGCAGTCCAGTGCATTAACCCACAGACTCACACCAGGATTCCTGTTAATAGGAAGCTATAATATGTTACAGTTTATTTCCAAAGGTACTATTTAAACCAGTCTTCAGAGATAGGTTACTGCCAATATAAATTATTTAATTCATGTCCATCTTTGAAATATCTAAAATTGAATATCTAAATCTTATGGGTCTTTTTAAAATTCGTTACTCAAACATTTTACAATATTCATGAATATCCTCCAAACAATGAAATACAGTAACTAGCATAAAAGTCTGACTCGCTAATGATGAAGAGTGGAATTATGGAGCTTCTGGTAATGGTCAGCTTTGGTTGAGACAATGAGTGGCAATATAAAATGCCTTTTGTTATCCTTAATTTAAGTACCCACAACAGGTTTCTGGAAATCAGTAGTGTGTGTGTGTAGAAATTAAACGTATGTTTTCTTTCCCTACTCAGAAGCTTTAGTTGTACAGGATCTCAGTACAAACAGTACAGCAGTCCCTGGGGTTCAAAACACAGAGCTATGTTTCTGTGTCTTTAAGAATTTTAGGTAAGAACAGGTGCATATTGTTCTCGCTTACCCTTATTTTAAAGAAGAAATGTAGGGATACTAGCCACAAAGTCAAAGATTAAAACCTACCAGTGCTCTGCAGGAGAAAGATGAGACTGTCAACCCCTGTAAAGACCGATGGTCTTGGAAAAGCATGGAAGAGTTCTACTCTGTCTTGTAGGATCACTGCATATTGGATTGGAATCAGTGAGAGTGGGTTAGTGCAAGTGAAGACACCAAGTCTTTTCAGTGGTATGGCACTGTGGGATAAGCACGCAACCTCAAGGTCCATTTGAACTACAAAGTTGGCAGTTCGAATTCATCAACTGCTCCTCAGAAACCCTTTATAGCAGGGTCATTATAAGTCATAACCGACTCACTGACATTCTTTGTTACGTGCCCTCTGTCCATTCTCTACTCAGTGTTTGAGAACATATACATACACATCAGATGTTTAGTTCAATAGACAAAGTTTCCAATTGAAAAGACAATTATGATGACATAACTCAAAGTCCAATTAGCCCTGAAATGCAGAATGCAGTCTGGAAAATTTCATGAGTTGAGGGCTCGACAGGGACAGCAAAAGTAGATAGGAATGAAAGCTGTCGACTAAAAGAAAAAAAAAAGCAAAAAGACAACTCCTAGATAGTTTGGCAGACAATGTTCTTCAATATGTTAGACTAGGATATAAAGAAAATATAAAGAACATCATAATCTCCCAGGCATTATAACCTAGCAGTGTGACAAATTTATATTTGTGTATATAAAGCAATTAAGTACTAAATCATATGGTGTTGATGGTGAATGAGCCTGGTGCTTTGCTAGAAGGAATAATAGTTGGACAACCAGACAACCAGATACCTTAGATGGATGAGTTTTTGAGATGGTCACTAAATATTCTGTTTCCAAAATGTGTTCTTCTTTGTTACCAATAACATCCCACAATGAACTCTATGTGCTTTGATTCTTCCCTGAAATATTCTTTAATCTTAGGCCCATTTATAAGTTGATTTTTCTTCCATTTTCACAATGCTTTTGCTCAGATACCTCTTCTTTCTTTAAAGTAATTCACCAAAAAATCTCACTCAATCCTTATTATCTTCTTTTTGTTCTCTGCTCTCTAATATGTATACTTTATACCTTTGCCTTTAATTTTTATTGATGATTTGTGATTTTCATATCTGCCTTTGGTCTCACTTAATACATTTTTGTTTCTAAATAACATCTAATTGATGTGGTGCTGTAGGATAAGCACTGAACTACTAACCACAAATCTGGTAGTTCAAACCTACTAGTCACTCTTTGGAAACCTATATAGGGTTGAATGTGTTGGAACTGACTTAATAGGGTATTGGAGAAGAATATTAAAAGTATCTATTGGAGAAGAATATTAAAAGTATCTATTGGAGAAGAATATTAAAAGTATCATAGACAGCCAGAATAACAAACAAATCTGTGTTGGAAGACGTACAGTCAAAAGGCTCCTTGGAAGCCCAGATAGCCAGACTTTGTCTCTCAACCTTCGTACATATTATCAGGAGGGACCAATAGCTGGGGAAGGACTAAAGTGGAGCATCAGTGAAAAAGAGAAAGGCCCACAACGAGCTGGATTGGCACGGTGGAAGCAGTAGTGAGCTTAAGAGTAATAATAATTGTGAGGATAGCACAGGACAGGACAGTGTTTCCTTCTTTTGTGTGTAATGTTGCTACTCAGATTAATTGCTCAATATACAGATTGAATAAGTATGGTGAAAGGATACAACCCTGACACATGCCTTTCCTGGTTTTTAAACCATTCAGTTCTGTTCTAATAATTACCTTTTAATAAATACTAATTCAAAAAAATTCTAATAAATACTGATTCAAAAAGACCAAAATCAAGAGGCACTGGAGTCAATATTTTCTTCTTAGGCTCCTATTTCTGGAAGCCATGCTGTTTCTCTGTATTTATGCTAAATGAGGATAAGTTCACTAGTATCACAAATGTAATTAATTAATGTGTTATTTATGCATTACATCATTCATTTACTTAATATTTAAATGAGTACTTATATAGTCAAGCTACTATAAAAAATAATTAGAGTAAGAATTGAGTACTATGATCTAGACATACTACTATTCAACTTCAAAAGTTGAACAAATAAAATATTTCCAACTATCTAAGGAGACATAAAATAAATTACCAAATCTAAAACAAATTAAACATACAAGGATAATTCAAAAAGTATTGCTGCAAAATCATTGAAATTTTTACGAAACAAAAATATCACATTGAAAAATACAAAGCTATTACTTATCAACACCCTTTTCTTCTAGGTTATATACTTCTCAAGGCAGGCTTTTCATCTCTCTAATCCTTCCCTGAATAATTCTGTACTTTTCTTTTTACAGAATATCAAAGTTTTGGCATCCCCAAGTAACTTTACTGGACTTCATTTGAAATGGCCATTGATTTGGGGAAACTAGAAAAGTTTCAGTGGCCAAAATCAGTGCCATCAGGTGGACAAGGTTAGTTTTCCCAATGAAATACTCACAGGATAGCCCTTGCTACTCTCAAAGAATGAGCAGGTGCACTTTCATGATGGAAAAAGTTCCTTGTCACAACTTTACTGCCTTTTTCTCACCAATGCAGTTTTCAATTCTCTTAAAACTTCTTCATAATAACCCCCTGTGAACATCCTGTGTCCTTCAAGAAAATCCATCATGATGACCCAATTTGGACCCCCACCTCAAAATGGTAACAATGACCTTCTGAACTAACGTCTCTGTCTTGAGTTGAGCTGGCCCACTGGATCCCTTTGGAAGCCACTGTTTTGACTGGACTCTTTTTTATTTTTTATTTTAAAGATACCCTAAGAAGACTAAGAAAAGTAGTAAATAGTGATACTGACACAACCTTGGAACAACAGTGTTCTGTGTGTAGGTACATAAGCAGAGATACAGTCTGAAAGGGTATGGGAGGAAAAGCATGATATTTATGTAGTTATATAGCCCACAGATATATGAGTTTGAAAGAGGATATCTGTACATGGATAACCACAGGGTGGAAGTGGGACAAGTGGTGTTGCATGGAGGGGATTGCAATCATTGAGATGAAACAAAATGTATGATTTGTTGGATAAAAAACTGATGTCTTGTCTATAAATGTTCACTCAATTCACAATAAAAACGTTTTTAAAAAAGAGAGACTAAGACAATTGTATTTCTGAGAGAATTTGTAGCCATCCACTCATCTCAGATATGTTTAAATATGTTTTGTTTGTGATACACCTGTGCATTTATGAACTGGAACCCTAGCAGCAATACTGATGCTCATGGACCATTTTCTCAGCTGAGCTCTTCAGCTACGAAAAGGAGCATTTATTTGGTGGAGAGAATTTTCTCTTACCAAAATAAGTTTATTGATAGATGGTGAGGCTGTGGGTGACTCTGCCCAGAATCACAACTTTGAATTTGGGGTTAGAATTTGACACCCTCTAATTTTTGCATGATCAGTGTGAAGCTTTAAAGTCAGGGTACAAAAGAAAATAAGAGAGCATGAAAGGTAGTATATTATATTGAAATGAGCAAAATGTATTAGCCACTAACTGAAGTATTATGCAGTAGCAGATACATAAAAGAATTTAGAGGAGGAATAAGACATGCTTTCCAGAACTTTTTAAATGCAGACAAACTATTCTGTGTATAAAAATAAAATTACAAATCTTAGACAACAATCAAGTTTTGACTCTAAGATAAGAATGGTTTGATTAAAAGAACAATATAACTGTTCGGAAAATTATTCTTTGGGATGCATGTCAATGACAGTTATAAATTGGATATGATACATTCATCTTAGAGATTCCATCCAAGAAAAGTTATCAACAAAATCTTAAAAGATAATTGAGAACAGCTAGATCCTTAGGCACTCCCTTACATGTGTTAACTATGATTAAAGGGAAAATCTTAATTAACACAGTGTCCCCTTGTTTTTTTTAGAATGACTGAGTCTTCTTGATCTATGTACAGGTTCACATAAGCACAATTCAGTGTTCTGGAATTCTGATAGCCTTCAGGATAGATTAAACCTCAATATAAAGGGAAAAAAAACTATCATAACCAGATCAAGAAGCAGCATCATGATAAAAAGAGAAAATATTGAAGTGGTCAAGGATTTCATTTTACTTGGATTCACAATCAACATTAATGGAAGAAACAGTCAAGAAATAAAGACAATTTTCATTAGGCAAATTTGCTGCAAAAGCCCTCTTTAAAGTGTTAAAAAGTTAAGATGTTGCCTTGAAGAATAAGGTGCACCTGACCCAAGCCATGGTATTTTCTGTTGCCTCATAAACAGGAAATCTGGCGAGTATATAAGAAAGGCTAAATTGATTCATTTGAATTATGTTGTTGATGAAAACTATTGTCTATACCACAGATTTCTAAAAGAAACAAATTTGTCTTGAAAGAAGTACAGCCAGTATGCTTCTTAGAAGAAAGGATGGTAAAACTTCATCTCTTGTACTTTGGATATGTTATCAGGAGGGACCAATCCCTGGAGAAGGACATCGTGCTTGAATGTCAGTGTAAAAGAGGAAGACTCTCAATGAGAAGAATTAATGCAGTGGCTGCAACATTGGGCTCAAGTAGTAAAGTTTGTGAGGATGGGACTGGACTGGGCAGTGTTTTATTCTGTTGTGTATAACCTCAGGGAAGGTTAGAATTGGTACCTTTTTTTGTGTGTATGCCTAGCAGCAACAACAGCAACAACAACATGATAAATGTATATTTAACTCAAAAGTGGCTGTATGCCTTTGCATTCTGAGTAATGATGTAGTAAGAGACTTCCAGTTATTTTATCTCTTCCCTAGCACTTGCTACTATCATTCATTTAAATTCAGTATTTGAGTGGTTATGCAGTAGTAGGATTTTATTAGACTAACAATAATGAGTATCTTTTACTGTGTTTATTAGCCAATCCTCTTCTGTGAAGATTCTTTGGGGGTTGTTTTTTTTGTTGTTGTTGTTTTCGTATTTGTTCATTTTTCTTACTTTTGTGTTATGAGTTAATTTTAATAATTTCCTTTTATCATTTTAAAAAGCATCAGTGATGTGTTTATATTAAAGCTTTTTTTTTTTTTTTTGTATTTATCCTAGCTAGGTTTCACTGAGTTTCTTCAATCTATAAGCTGATTGTTTAACCAAAATATGTGACCATTTCATGCTTTATTTCTTTAAAAATATTCTTTGTTTCATCTTCATTTTTTCTCCTCTGTTAATTTACTTAATACTTCCCACAGGTTCCTGGTAGTCTGTTAGTTTAGAGAAAAGAAGCTGGTGGTAGTGTTGACTAGGCATTGGGCTGCTAACAGCAAGGTCAACAGTTCAAACCCATAAGCCCAGTCCTCTGAAAAACTTGCAACCTAAGATAGTCTACATAGGATTACTTGTTGTTGTTGCCATCAAGTTAATTCTGACTTATAGTGACCCTACACAGGGTTTATGAGGAGCAACTGGTTAGTTTGAACTGCTGACCTTGTGTTTAGAAGTCCAGCACTCATCCTACAGCAACAAACCAGGATTGCTATGAGTCAGAATTGACTTGAATAGTTACAATATTGCAAAAGAAATACAAGGTAGGAACATAAAATTGACAAAATGTGCTAATCTGTTAGCATATGAACATTGCATGAACAGAAAAATTTAAATATTTTCCCTAATTAAATTGGCTGTATCAGAATTTTGCAATAATTGACTATCTCCCTTATGAACCATGAATTATGAGACATCTTCTCTAATGAAAACACACAAATAATATAATGTTAAAATAGAGACTAATAATACCTTTTCTGTAATGCTTATTCGTTATAAAGAAATATACCTAAGTTTTAATGATATAATTGAGTTTGGTTTCTAACTCTAGCATATGTAACTATGAACACTGGTTATCTTCCCTGAAGATAAACCATTGTTTAAAATTCTGAGGAAGTTCTTTCTTCTATTGATTCAAAATCAGTGTGTCTATAGATTGCATTCATAGCATTTAATTTACCTTTCATATTCCAACATCCAAATGTAAAAAAAAAAAAACAAAGAAAAAAATAAAACAAAACTTTTAAATTCCAGTCCAAGTTCAGACTCTCTTTTACTTGATACAGTCTCTTCGACATTTTGGTCACAATGTTTTTATTGTATTTATAATTTTATCTTTGGTTTCCCCTCAATTTTATTGCTCGAATTTGAATACAAATGCAAAATTGGTCTCACTTTCTGAGAGCAGAAAGAGTTGATCAAAATTACCCTTTATTTAATGAAAATTAAAACCAAGTTGCCTTTTTTGAGCATCACAGGCAGAACCATTTAAAAGGTGCATAGTTTATAAGCAGATTACGATCTTTAAGTTTCAAACTTGATCATAACTGGCTTTGTAATAATAATAAAAAAGAAAACCATTTCTATACATTCCATCCTCTCAGGTTTGAGGAGATCAATAAAAATATCAAAAAATTGCACAAAACATGCATTTAACTGAATAAGGTGTTAGTGAATCAATACAAATGAAGAAAAATTATTTTATGGGAACAGAAACATCCCCTCTATTCAATTTAGCTGCTTAATCATGTTTTGCAGTAATTTTAAATATGTCTTGATGGAGAGGGAACTATATATTTTTTTCTTGCTATGCTTTCATATATTTCTTATTACTACAAGTATAAACATATTTAAAATACTTGCTTTTTTTTGTTGTTATTTTTTTCTGAGCAATAGATATATTCTATATTCACTGAGTGGTAAGGTACCAGAATGAAACACTGTCCAGTCTTGCAACATACACTCAATGTCAAATTTAACTCCATACTGCAGCCACTTTGTCAATCCATCACACTGAGGGTTTTCTGTTGTTTCAGTGTAGCCTCTACTTTACTAAGGATGATGTCCTTCTCCAAGGACTGGTACCTTCTAAAACATGGCCAAAGTACATGAGATGGAATCTTTTCATCCTTACTACCAAGGAGTGTTCTGACTATACTTCCTCTTTTTGTACAAATTTGTTTGTTCCTTTGGCATTCCGTAGTACATTAATTGTTTTTCTCCAAAACCATAATACAAATGCATAATTTCTTTTCTTTCTTATTCATTGGTGACCTTTCAAATGCCTAAAAGACAATTGAAAATAACATGGCCTGGTTCAGGCACATTCCGGTTCTTAAAGAGAAAGCTTTGCTTTTTAACACTTTAGAGGTCATTTACAGCAGATTTGCTCAATGAAATACTTTATTTGATTCCATGATTGCTACTTCTATGGGTATTGATCATGAGTTGCAATAAAAATGAAATCCTTGACAACTTCAATCTTTTCTCTGTTTATCAAGATGTACATTGATGCAGTTGTGATGATTTTTGCTTTTTTTATATTGAAGTGTAACCCATACTGAAGGTTGTAACCTTTGATCTCCATCAGTAAGTACATCAAGTCTTCTTCACTTTCAATAAGCAAGGTTGTTTCATCTGCGTTTCACATGTTATTAATAAGTCTTTCTCCCTTGCAGATGTCATAATCTCTTTCATATAGCCAGCTACTTGAATTATTTTCTCAACATATAGATTAAATAAATACGATGAACACCTTTCCTGATTTTAAACCATGCAACAATTCCTTGTTTTGCCTCTTGATTTATGTATGTACAGTTTCCACATGAGTACAAATAAGCATTCTAGAATTCTATTCTAAGTAATGTTATCCATAACATTATGTTATGATCTACATAATAAGATGTATTTGTGTAGCCAATAAAGCACAATTAAACATCTTTCTGATAGTC
>NW_006408526.1:13764764-13766603 GCF_000296735.1 Chrysochloris asiatica
TTCTTTTAAATTTCATTTTTATCTTTTCTTTATCTTCTGTATTTTTAATGACCTTTGCTTTCATTATATTTTATTTCCTTGATGCCATTACACAATTTCTCTGTTCTTCAGTCATTATATTCAATGTGTCAAAGCTATTCTTGATAGGATCTCTAGATTCATGTAATATATAATCAAGGTAATTCTTTGGTTCTTTGTTTTATTTTTCTTCAGCTTCAGTTTAAACTTGTATATGGGCAATTGTTGTTCTGTTACTCACCCTCACCCTGGTCTTATTCTGACAGATAATATTGAGCTTCTCTATCATTTCTTTTCACAGATGTAGTTGATTAAATTCTTGTGTATTATATCTGTTGAGGCACATGGGTACAGTCTCAATTTATGTTACTGAAAACTGTATTTCCAATGACTAGGTCATTGGTCTTGTAAAATATGTGATATATGGTATAATTTTTATTAAATATACCAATGTCATATTTCCCAACTACTGATCCTTCTTTGTTTTTAACTTTTGCTTTCCTATCATCAGTAATTATCAATGCATCTAGATTGAACATTTGATCTATTTCAGAATGCAGAAGTTATAAAAATCTTTGGAATTAGTGGTTGGTGCATATAAACTGGTCTTCTTTGTAGGTGTATGGATATTATTCTATTGCTGACAATGTCATACTGCGATGTTCTTTTTAACAATGAATATGATGTCATTCCTCTTCAGTTTGTCATTTCTGACATAGTAGACTATATGATTATCCAATTCACAGTGGTCATTACCAGTCAATTACAACTTACTAGTCCATTTATCTTCAAGTGTTCCATGTCATTTTTGCCAACTTCCAATATTCTTAGATTCATACTTTGTACTTTTCACACTCCAATTATTAATTGAAGTTTATGTTTATTTCTTCTCTTTTTGAGTCATGTCACATCAGCAAATGAAGGTCCTGAAAATGTTACTCCTTGTTGTTGTTATAGTTGTTAAGTATTGTCAAGTTGATTCTTACCCATAGTGACCCTGTATAAGCAGCTGATGAGCTTGAACCAGTGAGCTTTGCAGTCTGACGCATTAGCCCACAGCACCACACCAGGACTCCTACTTTACTCCTTACACTTTACATATTATTAAAATCATGAAAAGGAAACTTCTTCCCATTACTTGGAATGCCTTCCAACCTGAGAGGGGCCAAGGTGCTAAAGGAGATTAAGTTTTGGACTGTTAACTGAAAAGGAGGTGGTTTGAATCCACCAGCTGTTTCAAAGGAGAAAGATGAGGCAGTCTGCTTCTATGCAGAGTTACAGCCTTAGAAATAATTTGGGACAGTTCCCCTCTGTCCCATAGGTTCATTGTGAGTTTAAATTGACTTGACAGCAGTGGATTTTGTTTGGTCCAACCTGAGAGGTTCATCATCTGGTACTTTCTCAGACATCATTCCACTGTTATCCGTAATGTTTTCACTGGCCAATTTTTAAGAAACAGGTCCTTCTTTGTAGTCTGACTTCATCTGGAGGCTCCACTGAAAACTGTGCATCATGAGTGCCCCTGTTGGTGTTTGAAATACCAGAGGCATCACTTCCAGCATCACAACAACATGCAAGCAACCACAAAACAACAAACAGCAAACTGATCCATCAATTTCACTCCTCAGTATTCACCTAAAAGAAATAAAATAAATACCCTCTCAAAAAAACGTGTACATAAATTCATCAACTTTATTCAGAATATCCAATACTGCAGTTAGAAATAACCAAAACTGTCCATCCACAGGTATGGATGCTGTAATTATATAATACTAATAAGTCATCAAAATGAACTAAATACAGGTATATGCAACAGTATAA
>NW_006408526.1:13767338-13771682 GCF_000296735.1 Chrysochloris asiatica
CTAAACTGTTTGTAGAATGTGGCATCAGGATTGGAGGAAGACTCAAAAAAAGATTAAACCCAAATTTAACCATTACCCAGTATCTTTGATTTTACTTTGCAACTTTTTTTTGTCATTAAAAAAAAAAAAAACACTTATGCTATGTGTAATAACTTAGATCAGACATAATTCTTAATGCCATATTTCAAATGTAGAAAAATCCCATATTTTTGCATGCATGCAATTGCAACTTTATACACTCAGGGGCACTTTCAAATACGACATATGAGTATATGGAAGCAGAAAAAGAAGAGATTTACCTATTGCCCTGAAAAACTGGGAAAGAAATCTGACAGACAATGATAATACAGTGTGAGAATTCAGACAGGGTTCTGTTCAACATTCCTTCTTTCTTCAAGACTAACCATTAACAGACATTCAGAACTCTGAACATGCATTTCCTACAGATTTAAAGCCCACCAAAATGAAAGAGTATAGTCAGAAGTGTGTTACTGCATACACTTTCTGAAATTCAAACTCCTGCAACAAGTTAGTTTTGAGTTAGTTACAAGAATTTGTCTCTCAATGTTCCCTCAGTAACTATAATCAGAGGATAGCTTTGACTATAATCAACTGTAATCACATACTTGTTAAAACAAGAAACTTGTTCAGGAAACCTAAGGCTTTTCTTTAATGCTAATACATCTAAAACTGTCTGTGAGTAGCAGCTGTAGCATGTATTTCTTTTTCTCATTTAGTTGTTCCTATATTAAACAACAGGAGGGTGGCTCCCAGACTGCACTGTGAGAGAAACTTGTAGCAGTCTGCTTCTTTAAAGATTTACTATCTTAGAAACCTGTGGCAGCAGCTCTTCTCTATCCTGTAGGGTCATTATGAGTCAGAATTGACTCGACAACAGCGAATTCGGTCTGGTTTAGATTTAATAGCATAAATGTTGCACCTTTTCCTAAAAAGTTGTTGTTATATAGCAAGACAAATGATGTACATTTGAAAAATACATAAATGTGTTCTCAAAAAATACATAAATTATAACCACTAATAAGAAACTAGGCTTGCTCCCATCAGTTTCATGTGCTTTTATTTGTGACATCCCTTGAAACTAAATTTCTATAAATTAATGGCTAGGGAGGATAGTCTAATTTTATATCTGATTTTTATATCTGATAAGCACTGTACAGCTGCCTGTAAGGTCAGCAGTTCAAACTCACCAGCTGCTCTTTGGAAACTCTGTACAGGTTCATTATCATTCAGCAGCAAGTTGATGGCACTTAATAATAACAACAACATATTACTTTGACCAATGTATTCTAGACAAGAAGTGTTTGAAGATGCTTTGTTAATATGTAAAACATAAGAATTTCCCTTTGGAGGTTACTATGTCAGAGAAAACTAACTGCGTATGAATTACATCATCATTTTGGTTATTTGGAGGTGAGAGGTGGGCGAAGTGAGGACTGAGAAAGGCAAATGGTGTTGAAGTGAACCTTCAGTAGTTTTTTTCTTAGGGAAAGGGTCACAAATTATATCACATAAAGTCAGGAAAAAAGTTTCTGATTTTAAAAAATATGTGGCAAGAAGGAAACATAATTCAGTCTTCAAATTCATGAGACAAAAATCAAGTCACTGTTCACTATAAAGTAATTTTAAGGTCAAACTATGATGCTATCATGATGAGGTCAGCTGAATGATTATGCACATGTAAATATATTAAACATTAAAATAAGTGTTAAATTTCTAAGCTATCGACATCTATTTCCTCATTTTTCCTAATCTAAAAACAATGCATGTTTATGTGTCTTTATGCTACCCTTTGGCATACCATATAGCATTAATTAAACTAATAAATAAGTATTTTCATGAAAGAACCACAGAGAAATACATGAAATGAAATGTTAGAACATAACTTTATAAATCTATCACCATTGAATCAATTCTAACTCATCTTGATATAGCAGGATACAGTAGAACTGCCCCATAACATTTTCAGGCTGTAATCTTTTTGGAAACAGACTGCCATATCATTATCCTGAGGAGCAGCTGGTAGGTGCAAACTGACCATCTTTAGGGTAGCAGCTGAGAACTTAACCAGTATTCTATTGGGGTTCTTCCAGAACATAACCTTAACTGCCATTTATCTTCAATCCTCCATTCAAGGTCTGAGGGGAAAAAAAAAAATTGAATGAAACTATTGTAACCTACATTAGTAAAATATCCAGGCCAGCTGTCTTTCAAATATACTAGTAGACTAATTGGGAAGAAAGTCATGAAATCTTAGACAAGGTGCATAAAATATGACCATGAGAAAGCCCCAAGTTTTCTTCTTCAGGCAATTAAAAAAGAGTAATAAGAAGTTATAATAAGAGAAATAAAAAGTTATAAAAGTATGCATTCCCATGTATCATAAAATCTATCATATTATTTAAAGCATATCCATATTGAAACCATCTCATATAGATTCTGACTGCCATGCATTTAAGCAATTGGACATCTGTTCTCACACCAGGATAAAAGTGAACTTCAAGCTGACAAACTAAGCCAATTAACCAGATGTTTTCCAAAAATCTACTTACTGAAATTTAGTTTTCCTTTTTCATGCTTATTTTCTGTTGTGAATCATAGACATAAAATAGAGACTATATTAGCTACCACATTTTCAGGGCTAGTGTGGCAGTTCTTAGAAAGGACCCACCCAAGACATTATTTGTTAAGAGTGCTGTTGATACACATCTGATACTGAAAGGAAGCTTTTTGACTAATGGATGAAAAAGAATAAGACTTTCACATTATTTTAGGAAAAAAAAAATTTATGTTGGAATGTTGTTGTTAATTAAGTCTGTTCCAACTCATAGCACTTCTGTTTAGGGTTACCAGGAGCTGCTAACCTTGTAGCTCAGACCAACTTACAATGCCACACCACATTGTTGTTGTTACGTGTCATCGAGTTGGTTCTGACCCACAGAAACCCTTTATAGGGTTTCCTAGGAGCAGCTAGTGAGCTTAAACCCTAGTGAGCCTTGAACTGCTGACCTTGCAGTTCACACTGATTTTACAGTCCAGCACATTAACCTACAGCACCATACCATATCACCTGATAATTCATTCTAAGTTCTGAGAAAATAATTGAAAAAGGCACTAGGTATACTCATCTTTCTATATATACATATTTAAATCTTTTATTGTGAATTGAGTGAAGGTTTATAGAGCAGATCATCAGGTTTACATTCAACAAATCATATACTTAGCTTCAATCTCCTCCATGGTTTCAATCTCCTCCATGCAGCAACGGTTAGCAGCATTTACCTGCATTCACTTTAACCACTGTATTACTCCCTGTGTCTCTCGCCAACCCCAATTTTCCTCTGCCAACCTCCCTCCAGTTTTATATTGCCTGCCCGTCACCCATGTGAACACATCTCTACCCTCTAGTGCATGTATTCACCACTCGTCTGTCAGTTTTTTGTACTGTGGTGGCTTGTGAGCTACTGTGATTCTGAAAACTATGCCACATGTATTTTAAATAGCAGCAGGGTCACCCATGGTGCACAAGTTTCAGATGAGCTTCCAAATGAAGACAGACTACGAAGAAGGAGTGAAGGACAACTTCCAAATATTTAGTCACTGAAAACATTATGAATAGCAGGGAAACACTGTCAGATAGAGTGCTGTAAAATGAGCCCCTCAGGTTGGAAGGCACTCCAAATGTGACTGGGGAAGGGCTGCAAAACAGAAATGGCTGTAAGCATACATTGACAGAGAACTTCCTGAGGTTTAAGCCGGATTCAAAAGGGGCTATGGAACAAGGGATATCATTGCTGATGTCCAATGGATCTTGGCTGAAAGCAGAGAATATCAGAAAGATGTTTGCCTGTGCTTTATTGACTATGCAAAGGCTTTTGATTGTGTGGATCATGAGAAGCTAGGGACAACATTGTGAAATATAAGTATTCCGAACACTTAATTGTGTGCATGAGAAATCTGTACCTGGACCAAGAATCAGTTGTTCAAACAGAACATGGAAAGACTGAATGGTTTAAAATTAAGAAAGGGGTGTGACAAGGTTGTATTATTTCACCATACTTATTCAACCTGTTTGCTGAGCAAATCATATGAGAAGCTGGGTTATATGAAGAAAAATGTGGCATCAGGATTGGAGGAAGACTCATAACAACCTGCAATATGCAGATGATACAACCTTGCTTTCTGAAAGTGAAGAGGACTTAAAACATTTACTGATGAAGATCAAAGAGTACAGCCTTCGATATGGATTACATCTCAATGTCAAGAAAACAAAAATCCTCACCACTGGACCAATGAACAACATTCTTATCAATGGAGAAAAGATTG
>NW_006408526.1:13771782-13774842 GCF_000296735.1 Chrysochloris asiatica
AAGGTCATTAAGAAGACAAGAAAGAAGAAAAATATTAAAATGTATATCAGAAGAGTCTCTGAAACTTTCTCTACAACACAGAGATACTAAAGCAAATGGAAGACATGAAGAGGTAAAAAATATGAACAGAAAATTTCAAATAATATGAACATCAGCTGTTATAATGAAATGTTCAAAGACCTGGTGTTATAAAACAAAAGAGAAGAACACATTCATCATTTCTCAAGCTGAAAAAACTTGGTATTTACCCACAAAAAAATATGAAACATATTGTGAGTGGATATATGTACACCAAGTTCATAGCAGCACTATTTACAGTAGCAAAAAGATGGAGACATCCCATCAACTGAAGAGTGTATAAACAAACTGTGGTACATACACATAATGGAATATTATGCTACCTTGAAAAATGAAAAGGAAGCTGCAAGCCACCGCATAACATGTATGAACCTTGAGGACATTATGTTGAGTGAAATTAGTCAGTCACAAAAGGAGGAATACTGTATAGGACCACTACTGTAAAAGAGTAAGAAAACGAACCCATACTAAAGTGGGGGAGGAGGATTCTTTGTTGGTTACTGGGAAGTGGAGGATGGGGTTAGGGGAGGGACAGGAAGGTGGAGCACAGGGCAGGGAACAGACACAGGATAGTGTGGGTGCTGGGGAGTGGGGCAATATACAAGAAGGGAGAGGGGAATGGAAGAAAAGGGAGGATGGGAGAACAATTAGGCAGGTTTGCATGGGACAGAGGTAAATAATGATGTATTCACAACCTTGGAACAACATGGCTCTGGGATACAGGTATTGAGACATGGTTGGAATAGGGAAAAGGGATGAAATATTGTTAAGATGCTCAGATGTCTTTTGAATCTTGGTTTTCCTTCCATTATATTATAAAATACACACTGGAAGGAGCAAGAAAGGAATAGCCAGAAATATCACCATAGAAAGCTTGTATGTCCGTCTTCTGCCTATAACTGATTGGAATACCTAAAATCGGGCTACAATGTGCTCAGCAAAGGAGGTTACGCGCAGAGCCTCTGAATTACATAAGACCATAGGTGAAATCCTGAACAGCATCCAGAATCTTCAGAGGTGGGAAATTTCCACTTGAAAGGATGGGCAGACCAACCTGGAGCAGCTAGAAGAACAGAAGATGCTTCATGAAAGACTGACAGGAAAAATACAAAACAATATAGGCAGTCCAACTGATTACTACAAGAACAAACAAATTGTTCAGCCAGGAGACATCAAGGCAAGTGGTCGGGTCCCCTCAGGGCTAACCCACTTCCAAGACTAAGACTCAATGGGAATATACACTCTGATTGGTGACCACGCACGTCACCAATAAGGGGAAGTGAGGGAAAAACAGCAATGAAGCTGTGAGCTAAGCCCTACAACATTCAATGGACTCCTGTGTACCCGGGTAGAGATCTGGTTGGCCAGCAGTGTGGCAAGACCTGGGGACTCTTCAGCCCAGAGTCAGTGACATAGCCACAGAGGCCTAGAGTGGAGAGTGAAGCTTCCAGCTGATAAAAAGAGACGACATAGATGCACAATAACACCTACACTTGCAGATAATACCTACTTGACCTGGCTTAAATGACTGGATGATCAGAGTTCAACTAGAAGAAGAAAGAAGAGGAAAAAAATGAGTAATCTGATACAATTTGATGAACTTGACCTACACCTATGGATGCAGTAGCTCAAAAAAGAAAACAAGTCTTTACAGCAAGGATCATTCCCACTCCCTCCATATACAGAGTAGACAGGGATGGGCAACTTAGACATTAGCTACCCAAAGTGGTGGGGCTACATAGGCAAGAAGTGCCTGGCTTACAAGCTTTTAAGAGGAAACCTAGATCCAGAGGGCATGGAGGAAGATAGCATCTCCAGTGAGTAGTATCCAGTCTGTCTAGGCAGAGCTGATGAAAGGAAATATGGATAGGTCTCTTGTGATACAATAGTGAATAATTGTTATCACGACTGATTGTGAGGGTTGGAAATGTAAAGGTAGATGTTTTGTAGCAAGGAGGGGAATGATTAATTTTGCAGTCTAGGAGCAGCGGAGGTCCCTGGGGCCATCAAAGGAGAAGAGCTGAGAGCAGGACCCTACCTAGAGAAGCAGTGATGCCTGAGACGGAGGCAAAGATGATGAAGTGGAGAGATGGAACAGCTGGGGACTTTAGACCCAGAGAGGGAGAGGGTCTGTGTGCTGACAACTGGGGGTGGGGGGACGAGGGGTGCAGGCTTGTAGCATCTACCCTTTGGTTGATTGATGATGCATGGAGGGAATTGTAACCATGGCAGTGAATCAATATACAATAGGATGAATATGAAACTAATGTTCTCGCATGTAAACTATCACATAATTCACAATAAAATATTTAAAAATTTTTTAAAAGTCAGTTTGTTGGACTTTTCAGGAGAACGGAAGGTCCAGAGAAGATTGTGTTAAGAGGCATAACATGAATATTTCAGGATGTGATACAGTCCCTTGTGGGGAAAGAAGAGATTACTTCTGTTCCTTTTATCTTTTTACCCCTTTCTTTATTCAGGGTACTTCTACCCCCTCTTCCACATAAGGGGAAAGAATGTATTGCAGACCTGTTACTAATTATTTCTTTCAAATCAATTGCTGAAAAAGGAGTTGTCATAATCATGACTGTAAACAGGTTGTAAATGAATAATTCCATATTGAGAATAACTGATTTTACTAAGTCCTAATTGCTTGCCTAAACAAAGAGTAGGTAGGCTTATTCTTTTATGTTTACATATATATAAAACATATTTTAAAATTGAAAACTTTAATGATGACTTAAACAAAAGGGATGGGTACATTGGAATATTATTACAGGCCTTTGCCAAGAGATCAGAGAGCTAGATGGTGCCTAGGTCAAGAAATCTATGGAGGAATCCTGATCAAAGGTGAGGGAGATAGGGGAGATGTAGAAAGGAATTTAAAATTCTCATGGATTCATATTTTTTAGAACCATGTAAGCTGGGTGAACACCTGAAACAATTGCCTTGAGACAATCTTTAAACCTTAAATAAAAAATT
>NW_006408526.1:13774942-13780041 GCF_000296735.1 Chrysochloris asiatica
CTTTTTAAAGTGTCGAAGAGCAGAGATAACAGCTTGAGAACTAAAGTACGCCTGACCCAAGCCATGGTATTTTCAATAACATCATATGCATGAAAAAGCTGGGCAGTGAATAAGGAAGACTGTAGAAGAATTGATGCTTTTGAGTTATGGTGTTGGAGGAGAATATTGAAAGGGCCCTGGGCTGCCAAAAGAACCAATAGATCCATTCTGGAAGAAGTGCAGCCAGAGTGCTCCTTGGAGGCCAAGATGGCCAAATTTCATCTCTCATGTTTCAGACATATTGTCAGGAGGGACTAGTCGTTGGAGAAAGGTAGCATGTTTAGTAACGTGGAGGATCAGAGAAAAAGTGCAAGACCCTCAACGAGATGGATTGGCCAAGTGGCAGCATCGATGGACTCAAGCATGGTAACAAAAGTGAGGTTGGCCCAGGATCAGGCAGTGTTTCATTCTGCTGTGCATAAGGTCACTATGAGTTGGTATCGACTGGATGGCACCTAACAACAACATAAGTATAGGTCAAGTTCATCAGATTGTAGCAATTTACATTTGCTTCCTTTATCAAATATCTTTATCTTCCTCTAGTGGAGTTCAAACCACTGAAGCTACTTCAAATGGGTACTATCTGCAAGTTTGGGTACTTTTTGATTGACAGCTTTGCTTGGTGGATGATTCTTGGTTGGCAGGACTTTTTTTCTTTCAGGGTTTTATATATGTCTCCCCATTGCCTTCTACCCTGCATAGTTTCTGCTAAGAGATCAGAGCTTAATCTAATTTGCTTGCCTTTGTAAGTAACACTTACTTTTTCCCTAACTGCTTTCAGGATTCTCTCCTTGTCTTTGATTATAAAGAGTTTAGTTTTGATATGTCTTGGTAATTTTCTTTCAGGGTCTTTCCTTCCTAGGGTTCATTCAGCTTCTTGAATGCTTATCTTCTCATCTTTCAGGAGGTTAGAGAAATTTTCTTCTAGCAGCTCTTCTACTATCTCCTCTGTCGTCTTCTGGGATTCTCTTCTGCTCCAGGACTACAGTAAATCTCAGATTATTCCTCTTCATGTTGTCCCACATAAATCTTAGACTTCATTCAGATTTTTTTTCTTTTTGCTCTTCTATTTTAGCAGAATTGAAAGATTTGTCTTCCAGCTTTCTGTTTCTGGCTTCCATCTCTTCAATTCTACTTCTTTGCCCTTCAAATCTATCTCTGATATTTTATTATTAATCATTTGGACCTCTTTTTGCAGGTTTTGAATTGTTTCTAATGCTATTTCTATCTTATTTTGTTGTTGCTGTAACACTTTCCTGACTTCTTCCTTATTTTCTCAACCCCTCTGTGGAGTATTTAGATGCACTTCAATATCATTCTCCTGAATTCCTTATCAGGCAGTTCTAAAACCTGCCTGCATTCCAATGGGAATTCTAGGTCTACCTCTAGCTTATTTAATTCAACTACTCTATCTCATTTCTGGAGATCTTCAATTGTTTTTAGGGATTCTTCAATAGATGTATTTTCAATAATCAGATGAATGTATATTGGTGTATTATTAAGCTTTCTGATTGCCTCCTGGTAGATGTGATCAGGAGATGGAGATGGGTTTCCCTTTTCACCTCTATTATTACTCAACTCAGAGTATTTTAGCAAGTGTTGGTTACCTATGTTTCTTTGGTATGTAGCAGCTGAAATTGGCTCTTGCCCACCTGGTGGAATTTTATAGGCTGTGATTGTAGCTTGGCTCTATGGCTGAAATTGCTGTCTCTTCTTGGATAATGTAGGGAGAGAAAGAGCCCACCCCAAGGTAAAAGAGGAACCAAACCCCCCCATAAAAACCCAGATTGGACACTAAAGTCTATAATTGCCACAAAAAATATTGGGCACAAAAGTCTATAATTGCCACCATTATTTATAAATGAATAAAACCATTGCAAAATAGTCCAGGTATTTCTCCTAGTGAGAAATAGCCCACAGCTGGGCAGAGCTGTATTAAGTTGTTCCTGTTGACTTCTTCCCCTTCTTTGATTCTGGGTCTAGTGGTTTTTGTTGACCAGATCTGTGTGCATGCACAGTAGAATCCTCCAAGTGTGTGTGTGGGGGGGTCACTCACTCTGTGTGCATACACAGTAGAATCCTCCAAGTGGGGGGGGGGGGGCCGTCACTCACTCAGGCATCCCCTCTAGTCACCAGAGTGGAGGTGTGCAGACAGTGAAAGATAAATGAGCAGAAGAAAGATCGTTTGCACTTTTATCTCTGATGATTGGTCAGGCCTCTGCAATGGGATTTGTCTCCATTTCCCGTATTTGCTGCATCCTGCTCAAGATGGTTGTGTTGGGTCTCCATCTGCAACTGACACTCCAAAAATGCCATTTTTTTTTGCTTGGGTTACAACTACCACTAGCAATAAGCTTCGATACTTAAAAATATTCCTTTATATGTAGTTCAGAGTTCTGGGACTGTCTCCTGAACCTGCTTCATCTGGTATTTTGTGTTATTACTGGTGGAGGGTTGCATAGCACCTCTTCATAATCTGCCATCAAGCCCAGCCTCCCTATATGTTTTTAGCTGAAGGATTTTTATTTTCTTTTTATTTGCCCCTTGGTCATTCTTCACTGCCTATGCAAATTACTGTCACATTATCACATGGAAGTTCATTTCTCAGTGCCAGTGTTCTCTAGGAAAGGTCCCAAAAATGAAAACCAGTAGTGTTCTAGTTTATGAACTGGTATTCTATTGTTATTCATGGTTCCCAGTAAGTACAATAATCCACAAATTTCTAGGGAAATAGAGATTATCGTTTTGCTTCTTCTGCACAATGAAAAAATTCATACATTTACTAGATTAAATATGTTGTTTCTCATTTTTATGTTCAAATTCTTCTTCTATAATATATGCAGACTCATCAAATTTTGAAGATTTCCTTTACTTTAAAATTTTAGTTTCTTATGTTTTCCCCTTTAGTAATTGACATACATTCTCAGAACTCTCTAAACTCAAATTTACCTTGCAGTCAGCTAAAAATTTCTCACTGTTTCTTTTAGAAGTGGGTATTTTAAGTGTCAAATGAAAATATGGGCTATCATTCTAAAATGGATGTTTAAGAAAATCTAGACAACCATCAGGAATTCTCCCACAGAGGCAGAAATGAGACAAATTAAACCTTCATTGAGATGAAACCCAGGAGACTTAGCCTGTCTACAGAAGCCAAATAGAAGCAGAGGAGATTTATGAGGAAATCTGTTGTATCAATACTAGTGAAATACATTGGGGACTCTCTTCTTGATCTGGTTTTTAATCATTCCAAAGCCATATTGTGGTGTTTTTTTTCTACTAATGCAACAAAGTGTGTCCCTGTCTGATCATAATTCAGGAAAAAAAGTCCTTTTGGCATCCCCGTTTTTCAGGTTTAAGTGTGATGAAGGGAATTTAAATATTAAAGACTGACAAAGGTTTGAAGATAAGTTATACTTCCAGCTCTCTGGGTGCATTATTCTTCTTAGCCTGAGAAGAAACAAGTCACGATAGTTATGTCATATTTTGTGAAGCTCATTTTTTTACTGTCTTATCCAGGAAGTTTGTTTTCTCTGTCTATGTTTTCATATTGTCCTTGAATACATGCTGCTGTTGTATATAAACATTAATTTGGAAATCATCAGAAGCTTAATGGAAAACATATATATGACTCCAATTTGAAGACTGCCTTAAGTAGAAAATAGTCAAGAAAACATCACTTACCCCTATTTAAGAAATCCTATGAAATCATTTTTTCTAGAAGAGTTGGATTGGAATGCCAATATGATGTTGAGATTTATACAGAAGTCGAGAATATGTCAATTCTTCACTTATATAACCATCTCTCCTATCTGTCAGCTTTCCAGAAGGAATTCATATGCAAAGGAAATAATGTAAACAGTAAGAAGAAAAATTTGTTATTAATTGGATATTAGGACCTAAACCCTATCATAGAACTCCAGTAGATTAGTTTTCTTCTCTGATAAACCCTCATCTATGTTATTAGGTTCTTCAGATGCATTATTTGTTAATGTTGCGTAGTATACCATTGTGTGTATATACAAAAGTTTGCTTATCCATTCTTCTATTAATTGAACTTAGGTGTTTTCCATCCTTTTGCTATTGTGAATAGTGCTGTGATGAACATTAGTGTGCATTCATCTATTCATGTAGTAGTTCTTATAACTCTAGGATATACACCAAGTAGATCGGTTGTTGAGTCATGTGATATTTCATTTTCCAGTTTTGTAAGAAAGTACCATACCCTTTCCACAGTGGCTTCACCATTTCACATTTGTACCAGCATAGTAGAAGCGTCCCAGTCTCTTACTCCCTCAACAGAATGAAAAACCTTGCTGTATTCTGTATTAATTTTTAACTTTGCTATTAATGTTAGAGTGAAATGATACCACATTATTGCTTTGATTTGCATCTCTGCAATAGCTAATGAATCGAAAGATCAACTGGATTTAGATATCACCTCAAAAATAGATTTGATTTATTAGACACTAATGACAAAAACCAGCAGGGTCGCCCATGGTGGACAGGTTTCAGATGAGCTTCCAAACAAAGACAGACTAGGAAGAAAGAGTGACAAATTACTTCCGAATTGCTGGTCACTGAAAACTCTATGAATAGCAGAGAAACACTATCAGATACAGGACTGGAAGGTGGTAAGGCACTCAGAATGCGACTGGAGAAAAAAAATGCCTCCTCAAAGTAGAGTTGGCCATGATGACGTGAAAAGAGTTAAGCTCGGGGGAGAAAAGCTCACAGAACCTTCATTTGTTAATGGGCCACAAATCAAAATGAAGAGAAACAGCTGTAAACATCCATTGAAAATCGGAACATGGAATGTATGAAGTGTGAATCTGGGAAAATTGGAAGTTGTCAAAAATGAAATGGAACGCATCAACATCGATACCTTAGGCATTCGTGAGCTGAAATGGACTGGTATTGGCCATTTTGAATCTGACAACCACATGGTTTAAGATGCAGGGAATGACAAGTTAAAAAGGAATGGTGTTGCATTCATCGTCAAAAAGAACATATCCAGATCACTCATGAGGTACAATGCTGTAAGTGATAGGATAATATCCATG
>NW_006408526.1:13784775-13795578 GCF_000296735.1 Chrysochloris asiatica
GGAGGCAAAGATGATGAAGTGGAGAGATGGAACAGCTGGGGACTTTAGACCCAGAGAGGGAGAGGGTCTGTGTGCTGACAACTGGGGGTGGGGGGACGAGGGGTGCAGGCTTGTAGCATCTACCCTTTGGTTGATTGATGATGCATGGAGGGAATTGTAACCATGGCAGTGAATCAATATACAATAGGATGAATATGAAACTAATGTTCTCGCATGTAAACTATCACATAATTCACAATAAAATATTTAAAAATTTTTTAAAAGTCAGTTTGTTGGACTTTTCAGGAGAACGGAAGGTCCAGAGAAGATTGTGTTAAGAGGCATAACATGAATATTTCAGGATGTGATACAGTCCCTTGTGGGGAAAGAAGAGATTACTTCTGTTCCTTTTATCTTTTTACCCCTTTCTTTATTCAGGGTACTTCTACCCCCTCTTCCACATAAGGGGAAAGAATGTATTGCAGACCTGTTACTAATTATTTCTTTCAAATCAATTGCTGAAAAAGGAGTTGTCATAATCATGACTGTAAACAGGTTGTAAATGAATAATTCCATATTGAGAATAACTGATTTTACTAAGTCCTAATTGCTTGCCTAAACAAAGAGTAGGTAGGCTTATTCTTTTATGTTTACATATATATAAAACATATTTTAAAATTGAAAACTTTAATGATGACTTAAACAAAAGGGATGGGTACATTGGAATATTATTACAGGCCTTTGCCAAGAGATCAGAGAGCTAGATGGTGCCTAGGTCAAGAAATCTATGGAGGAATCCTGATCAAAGGTGAGGGAGATAGGGGAGATGTAGAAAGGAATTTAAAATTCTCATGGATTCATATTTTTTAGAACCATGTAAGCTGGGTGAACACCTGAAACAATTGCCTTGAGACAATCTTTAAACCTTAAATAAAAAATTAAAAAATCCACAATGTCATCAGTTCACACTCACCTTGGAAACCCTACATATAGGGTCACTATGAGTCAGGGCTAACTTGATGACACTTAACAACAACAACAACAACAAAGTCTTCTTAAAATCAAATAAAAGTTTAGTTAATAGTAAAAAAAAAATCTGCCTTGATCATTATGCTGTATGAAAGAAATGTCTATATGGTATCGAATTAGCAACAGCAATTTGAAAGGTTAAGAACTTAGGGAGCAAGGTGTTTAAGTTAATGGAAATGGCACAACTCAGAAAAAGAAGGAGAGAATTGTTGAAGAACTTGAAGAGTGAAATTCATGTTCCAGAATTGCACATGTAGTAACTATTGATTTGGTGTATGCTTTGCTGCATATATGCACAACAACAAAATACTATTCCAGGAATTTCTCATCACTTTATGAATATTAATTGACTTAATATATACATATGCAAACCCTTAGAATTGATACTATTATCCCTAGTGTGGTTGTTAGGCAACAATGAGTTGATTCTGACTCAGCAGTCCTGTAAAGGGTTTCTGAAGCTGTGAATCTTTGTGGGAGCAGAAAGCCTCATCTTTCTCCCAAGGAACAGATAGATGGTGGGCTCAAACCACAAGCTTTGTGGTTCACAGTCCAGTGCTTACCCTACAGAGCCACTACATTCCCTACCTCCATATTTTGACCCAGAAACCAGACTACAGAGCCCATAAATTGCTTGCCCAATGTCACGTAACTGGTATATGATCAAGCTGTGATTTTGAACTATGTAGTCTGGCTTCAGGAACCAAGCACTAGCAACCAAGGTATTCCTGTTTCCTATGCAGTACATTAACATAAGTGACATATAAGTACTTTTTATTTAAATGAAAGAAGTCACTAATACATTTTTCATACGACAAAAACATACCAGAGAGGGAGACTAAAAATCCAAACACTTAAATATAATTTTTAGATGACAAGTCTTGCTGGCATCTGGCTCACAAGGGTAGGTATGATCTATCGTTTTACTCATATAGAGCCAAAACTCAGACAGGCTGAAATTTGGAAATTCTGTCAGGACTTCACATTTTTTCATCTCCAGTATTTCAATATTAAATTCCTTTGAAATGAAAACGGTTTAGATATTAGGTGCAGAATAGATAAGAAAACCAATCTTGCAGAGAGAATTTAAATGAAAACATAGTCCTAAGAGATAGTTGTCTCTTGACTGTGAAACTGGTATCTCTTATTCAGTCTAACCAGATAACATCTGGGTGATGATACAACAACCATTTATCAATGCTTTGAAATTTGCTGGTCTCCTGGTATGAAAAAATGATCATTTTATTCTCAGAGACCCTGGGTCAGAAAGCTCATTGCCCCTTGTCAGGAAAAACAAAAGGAATCTTGCTTATACCCTTTCAACTTGCATGAAGATTTACCTACTTGAGTTTTGTTACCCCTTCTAGCAAGTATCCCAAAGCAATTTTTCTAAACATTTTTCTTTAATTAATATCACAAATGTTAACTTTTAATGGATTAAATTAATTTTTATGCCCAAATATTATGGGTATTCAGATCTCAAGATATAAAAGGCATTCTAAGTAAAACTCAACTTCTGGAGATATTTCTATTACATTTTTTAAATGTCCCTTATAACTCAGAAGACAACAGCATTTTTAACAATTAGATATTTATTTTCCAGTTCTCAAAGGCGTTCTACCATCTGGAACAGCAGTTATTGAAAAGGGTGCAATTAAAACAGGGGCCAGGAAGTAAAATTGTTGAACTTAGTATGTAACTAGTATTCTGCACAAATGGTTGATTTTTTTCCTCCACAAAGATTAGAGAATGAGTCAATACTTTGCTTATTAGGTATTTTAAGCAGTCTTATTTATTTAGAGCATGTGCTGCTGAATTTGAGTTGCAATATATTATAGCAATATTTTAAAGAGCAATTGAATAAATAATATTAAGTCAAGGTTCATATTTTTATTATTGTTTATTTCAAGTGGACTCCTCATGTGGTTCTGTGGGATGAGCACTGGACTGCAAGGTCAATGGTCCAAACCTTCTAACTGCTCCTTGTAAACCCCATACAGGGTCTCTATAAGTTAGAACCAACTTGATGGCATTTAATAACAAACGTTACATATAATTGAAAATTATCCATATTTTAATTTTCAAACATTTTATCCTTGAATTTTTGACAATTGTCACAACTATCTCTTTCTTTGTTTAAATTCCATTACATTTGATTACTCCCTTTCCCAATGCATCAAGAAGTTGTATATGTCTTTGTCTTTGCTCAAGTTGTTTCTTCAACCTGGATTACTCTAGTAGATGCTCTTGATACTCTACCCAGATCTTTTTTTTATCAGTCGGTCCATCCACAACTGCTGCAAAGCCTGAAATTAATGGCTTACATGTAGGACCTTCTCCAGAGAATTGCTTTAGCTATCAAGAGACACCTAGAGATTATACAACAAAGCTCCCATTGTGTAAATCAAAGTTAGGCTTCACTGAGATCATACACTTGATGAATAACTTTTCCTTCTCTATTCTTACTCTCTTATTCTTTTAAAGGTAACCATACCCATTCTATTTAACTGTATTAATTGCTATTATTCTCCAAAGTCCAATTCAAGTGCATTTCCCTGAAAAGTCCTTTAGTATATTTCCATCCTCAATGTTCCTGTCAAAATGGATCTATTTTTGCTGTATCCTAATACATGAATTATATTTATATACAATTTAGTTTTTATCAATTTGTTCAAATGCCACTTATTGAATATATACTATGTGTCAGAACTATTTTAGGTACGAAAGATACAAAAGTGAATAAAACACATTGAATTTTGCTCTCGTGGAGCTTATATTCTATTGAAGGGATATATACAATAAATATAAGTAGACATGTCACAATAAATGATACATTTATACAGGAATAATATAATTATGAAGTCCTGGTGTGGCACTGCCAGATAATGCACCGCACTGTAAGGTCAGTTTGAAGCACAAGGTCAGTGGTTTAAACTCACCAGCTGCTCCTAGGAAACCATATACAGTGAAGCTATGAGTAGGAACCAACTCAATGATACTTACCAACAGCAAAATGTAATTATAAAAACCAATCAATTTACATGCTGTAATAGAAGTCAGAAATATCCCATCTCAGTAATATTCTGACTGACAGATTTGTTTGTTCTTCTGGCAGCTGTGGTATATTCAGTATTCTTTACCAACATCACAATTCCAATGTGTCAAGTTTTTGGTCTTCCCTTTTCATTGTGAGGCTTTCATATGCATATGAGGTAATTGAAAATGCCATGGCTTAACTTAAGAGTACCTTAGACCTCAAAGTGACAACTTTGTTTTTAAATACTTTAACGAGATCTTTTGCAGCAGATTTGTCCAATGTAATACAGCTTTTGATTTCTTGATTGTTACTTTCATGGGCATTTATTGGTGTTTCAAGAATGAAATACTTGATAGCTTTAAATTCTTCTCCATTTATCGTGATGTTATTTATGGATACTCTAGTAATGGTATTTTGGGGCATCCTGCTTAAGAGTTATATTGTTGTTACTTGTTGTTAAGTTCCATTGACTGCTATCAAATCCATTCCAACTTACAGCAATCCTACATGGGGTTTCCAAGGAGCAACTGGTAGGTTAGAACCACTGATTCTTTAGTTCCTGGTCTGGTGCTTATCCTTCAGAGCCACACAAGAAGTCTAACAAGGAATCTAGATTCCCTAAATTGTCCTCCCCCTATGCTCCTTAGAAGTCAGGATGGCGAGACTTTGTCTCTCATACTCTGGACATGTTATCAGAAGGGACCAGTCCCAAGAAAAGAATATCTTGCTCGGCAAAGTGGAGGTTCAGCAAAAAAAGGAGAAAACTTCCAAAAAGATATATTGGCACAGTGGCAGCAGCAATGGGCTTACGTTTAACAATTGACTAAACAGTGTTTCATTCTGTTGTGCATAAGATCAGAACAGACTCAACATCACCTAACAACAACAATTATAACTGAAATATACTTGAAGACTGAGAAAAAGAAATAAGTCACTACTTGGAAAATCAAATTTTTCTAGGCAAGAAATTAGTATAATTTGATAAATGAGATTCTTTAAAAATTGCCACTAGAACAGTATTAAGAAATATTTTGAGGGACCCATAACTACTTAAATTCATAAAATAACACAGTGCTTCCCAGTGAATAGAAATAATTTTGGTTAGTACCACCATTTGATTCTACCCTGTAGGTCTACATTATGCACTAAGCAGAAATGGGAATTACTGTCTCTTCAATAGACTGATTTGTTTTATGAAAAAATTCAGGTCTCCTGATATCACCTCTGCACAGTCAAATAACAGTTTCTCAGACTACTTTCTTCTTGGCAAAACTGACCAAATAGAAGATTTTTTTGAACATTCACTTTTAGACCAACTAGATTGTAATATTTGTATTGCTATTCATTGTACTTATTGTTTGGTTCTTTCTTTGTTCTCTTCTCATTTTATCATGGGCAACATATATTTGGGTCTTCTTTAACATGTTAATAAGAAAATTACATCATCTAGAAAAATCCAGTTAGCTAAAAAGTAAAAGCATAATATATATAAATACCTTGCTAAATTGATCAATAATGAATATTATGATAAACAGAAAAAAAAGATTAAAGTTGTTAAAAATTTCATCCAAGTGAAATGGATCTACAATCAACAACCATGAAGGCAACAGTCAATAAATTAAATGACATTACATTGGGCAAATCTGCTGCAAAGGATCTCTTTAGAGAATTAAAGACCAAAATGTTGTTTTGAGGACTAAGGTGTGCCTGGTTGAAGCCATGGTATTTTCAATGCATGCAAAATCTTGGCAATGAATAAGGAGACAAATTGATGCATTTGAATTATGGTGTTGGCAAGGAATATTGACTATACCGTGAATTTCCAGAAGAAAGAACATATTTGTCTTAGAGAAGTGCAGCTAGAATTCCTTTTAGAAATGAGGATAGTGAGACTTTATCTCATGTACTTTGGACATGTTATGAGAAGGGCCAGTCACTAGCAAAAGGCATCATGCTTGGTAAATTAAAGAGTGAGTGAAAAAGAGGAAGACCCTTGACAAGATGGATTGACACAGTGTCTTAAACAATGGGCTCAAACACAGCAACAATTGTGAGGATGGTGCATGACCAGGCAGTATTTTACTCTCTTGTACATGTTGTTGTTATAAAGTGCCATCGCGTAGATTCTGACTCTTAGTGAACCTGTATAGGGTTTCCAAGGAGCAGCTGGAGAGTTTGAACTGCAAACCAGGTGGTTCATAGTCCAGTGCTAATCCTACAGTGAATAGGTATAATTTCCTACAATGCTGACTTCTCAAAAAAAGGAAAATTAATAGGAATTAAAAAGGCCATTACTTAATGATAAAGGAGCCAATCTTCCAAGAAAGCATAACAATCCTGAAAGATGTTATGTATTTTCCAGTGTGGCAAAATATCAGAGGCAAAGACTGATAGAACTGTCAAAACAAATAGACAAATCTAATATTATAAATCAAAACTTCTTAATCCCTGCTGATTCATGAATCAAGCAGGCAGAAAACCTCTAAGGATACAACTGACATGACAGCAATTTCAATCAACTTTATATAATTGATATTAATAAGATACTTCATAAATTAAAAAAAAAACACACCACAGAATGCATATTTTTCAATTTACATGGGATAGTTATCAAGGCAGATGGCATTCTGGGTCATAAAACGTATCTTAACCAAGTGTAGAGAATGGAATTATACTAAGTATTTTCTAAGTCACAATGATATTAAACTAGAAATCAACAATAAAAAGGTGAGAGATTCCTAAATCTTTAGAGATTAAACATTCTACTTCTAATAACACATGGACCAAATAATATTAAAGCGTGTTTTTAATTGAACAACAATAAAATTAAAATACCTATCACAATGTGTGGGGCATGGTGAAAGTAGTCCTTACAGGAAATTTTATAGACTAAATGAATATATTAGTAAAGAAGAAACATCTAAAATTAATAATCAAAATTTCTACTTTAGGAAGATAGAAAAATGTAAGCATAAAAGGAAAGAGCATAAAAATAAATGTAGAAGAGAAAACATGTAAGCAAAAAAAAAAAAAAAATTACAGGAATTCAAAGAATACAAAGTTTGTAAGAAGCCTATACTACAAGAAGTATTCAAGAAAGTTCTTCAAACAGAGGAAAAAGGACATGAGCTAGAACTTTGACTTTGCCCAAAGAGTGAGCAGTACTGACAATGGTAAATCTGTGAATTTAAAAGGTATGTCTTATCTTTTTACGTCTCTTTAAGGAAAATATAATATCAATGTATTGAAGAACTTATAAGTAGAACCAAAATGTATGGCAGAATAAATAATGTGGATATAGTAGAAGTATACTTTTTTAAGACTCCAATACTATGAAGTTTTAAAATATTTTAAAGTATATTTTTTGAAAGCTGAATAATAGACTTAAATATATGTGCTAAAATTATAAAAAACTAAAAAAAAAAAAACATAGAGAATACAGGAGAAAAAAATTTGTGATTTTGGATGAGGCAAAGATTTCTTTCACAGGGGACATAAAAATCCTAAATCATAAGAGAAAGAGTTGATAAATTAGATTTCATTAAAGTTAGAAATTTTCCTCTTCATAGGCACCATTAAGCATATGAAATGGTATGATAAATTTCATTTTCATGGGAGAAAACATGTATTTTCAAATATGTATCTTTTAAAGAACAAGGAGCTCTGGTAGCATAGTGGTTACGAATCCGGCTGCAAACTGCAAGGTCAGCAGTTCGAGACTACCAGCTGCTCCTCAGGAGAAAGATGAGGCTTTCTGCTCCTGTAAAGATTTATAGCCTCGGAAACTCTGTTCAGGGTCGCTATGGGTCAAAACCGACTCGACGGCACTTAACAACAACAACAAAGAACAAGTATCTAGAATATATAATGAACTCTTACTACTCAATGAATAATAATAATAAATTCTCCATTAAAAAACAAAACAACAACGAAAAGGTGGAGGCAAGGATTTTAATGTGGCTCTGTAGGATGACTACTGGACTCGTCAGTTCAAACCTACCTGCTGCTCCTCGGAAATCCTATATAGAGTCGCTCTGAGTTGGAATCATCTCAAAGTCGTTTAATTACAACAACAGCAGGACAAAAGGGAATGCCTTGGCTTTGTAGGCTGTGCACTGGTCTGATAATCACTAGGTTACCAAGTGAAGCCCACCGGACTGCTCTGAGGAAGACAGATGAGACTGTCTGCTCTGGGAAAGATTTACTGTCTCCAAAACCCTATGCGGCATCGTTATGAGTCCGAACTGACTTGACAGCACTTAAAAACACAACAACAGGAATAAAGTAACAATAAAAAGTACATGAATGAGTTTCACAAAAGTTCTTACTAAGTGAAAGAAGCTAATCATAAAAGATAAAATTTTGTACTATTTACATGAAATGTGCAGAAGAGATACATTCATAGAAACAGAGATTAGTGGTTGCCTGTATATGGGTCACCCTAAGTCGGAATCAACAGCATACACAACAGCATTTGTGCTGCAGAGTTTGTGCAGTGGAGGGAAGTTGAGGTCAGAGTTTGAGAACTGACTGCAGTTGAATATAAAATGTATTTTTCGGGGATATAAGAATGTCCTAAAATTTTTTAATTAGGCCATGATGATAGTTGGATAACTTTTCTTAAATTTAGTAAAAAACATTAAATTTTGTATTTTAAATGGATGACTTTTTCAATATGCAAATTATATTACAATAAAATTGTTGATAGTAAAGATCTAAAGATAACAAGTAAGCTTATGAAAAGATGCTCAACATCATTAGTAATTAGAAAAATGCAAATTAATACCAAAATGAGAAGCATCTACACACTTACAATGGCTAAAGTTAAAATCTGAACAATACCAAATATTGAAACAACTCTTATTCTTATACATTTAGATGCAAAAACCCAGGTTGGAATACAGTTTGGCAATTTCTTGTACCATTAAACATACATTTTCCATATGACCAAACAATCTCACTCTTAGATATTTACGAAATAGAAATAAAGAACACATGTGCAGGAGAAAAAAGTTAAATGTAGCTTTATTCTTAACAGTCAAATTCTGAAAACAATTCAAGTGTCTATCAATTTGAGAATGAATAAATATATAAATTTAGGAATAGTTATGTGATGGAATACCATACAGTGATAAAAAGAAACAAACACCTGATATGTGCAACTCTCTATATTAATATCAAAAGTATTAGTTACAGAAGCAGGCGCTAAGAATGACATGCTATGTAATTTATTTTGTATGAAATTCTAGAAATGGAAAATCCATAGAGACACAAGGTAGTTCATTGGCTGCCAAAGGACAGAGGCTCTGGAGATGAGAGAGTGATAAGAGGCATGAGTTAACTTTTGGGGGGTCATAGAAGTATTCCATATGTGATCATGGTAACGGATACTTTGATATATATTTTCAAAGCTTATCAAATTGCAGACTTAAAATTTGCATGTTATTTATTATTGAATGCAAATAATACCTCAATAAAGTTGATTTTTTAAATCAATAAAGTTGATTTTTTTTAAAATGGCTTCACTGATTGTCATTAATGATCATCACTTTCACCTTTAAGATAAGGTATTACTATTCTCATCTCAGAACCAGTGGCAGTTTATTGCTATTAAATAGTATTTTTATGTTAATTCATACGCCCCTCTGATTATAATGACCTCATTCTCTACTTTGGCATCACTGATTTAGAAAGAGAATGAATGGTTTTCTCCCACAGCAGAGATGACGATATCCTTTCATAGTCCATCATCTTCAATGAGTCTGTTTTGTGATTAAAACTGTTCATAGGACTGAATTATTGTAGAGTGCATTTGGGCTCCATCTCTGTATCAAAATGTCTTTGTTCATATAGCAAGTAGTGCATTTACTTCTGTCTTGTCCAGACAAGACTTTGAATCTACTCATCTATAGAATGAGGAAAACAACAATACGAAAGATGAGCTTTCTGCTCCAGTAAAGATTTACAGCCTCAGAAACTCTCAAGACTGTGAGTCAGAACGACTCTGTTGTTGTTATGTGCCGTGGAGTTGGTTCTGTCTAGGGCACTTAAAAACAACTACTTCATTGTTGTGGAGAGTAAGTGAGATAATTTAGGTGCAATCTATTATCATTTCTGGATATGACAAATGCTTAATAAATGTTAACTTGTTTTACTTTAATATAGATTTTGCTATTAGCAAACTGTAGTTTCTTTTTCCTGAAAGTTAATGATCTTTACACAAACTTTTACTGTCCTCTGGAAACACTTTATAAACAGCTAATGTTTCTTTTAACACCAAAATTAGTCTCTCTTGCTTTTGTTTTATTTTTTAATTTTTTATTGTGAATTGAGTGAAGGTGAACAAACAAGATCATCAGTTTTGCATTCAACAAATCATACACTTTGTTTCATCCCAATGATTACAATCCCCTCCCTGCAACAACAGTTATCCTGTTTCCTCCCTTTGGTTCCTCTTCCCATTCCACATCTTAACCTCCTTCTTAACTTAATTTTTAGGTAAATGTTGACTTTATGAATTTGAATGATTGACCATTTCATGGTAAAAATACCTTACTAGTGTTATTGTCCCTCCTTATATAACTATATGTGGCGCTGTGGGTTAATGCACCAGACTGCAAAGCCATTTGAACTGCAAGGTTGGTGGTTTAAGCTCACCAGTCGCTCCTTGGAAACCATATTCAGGGTCGCTATGGGATGGAACCGACTTGACGGCACTTAACAACAATATAACGATCTACTGCTTGACTGAAAATTGG
>NW_006408526.1:13795798-13796906 GCF_000296735.1 Chrysochloris asiatica
GTAGAGACTATTGTTCACATGATCCATCAACCCATTCGACTAATTGATTCTGAGTATCTTCAATTCTCATCACTCTTCTTTCTTCTGCACATGGAGAAATCATTGGTTGCATCTTAGAAGGCTGCTCATGAACTTTTAAGATCCTAGAAACTATTCTCTATAGTGGGATGTAGAATATTATCTTTTTGGACTATCTTATGCAAGATGACCATTGTGTCCCCTGAGATTATGGTCCTGAGTCCCCAGGATCAGCAAGTAATGATCATAATATGTTTGATAATATCTAAGAAGGTTTCATTGTTTTTTCCACTGTATGCTCCATCACATCCGTATGTTTGCTTGCAGCAGAGGTAAATAACCAGGTACAAATATTGTCTTTCAAAACCTTGTATTTTTGTGTGTATACTTCTGCTCTTCTTCCCATACTAATATAGCATGTTTATTGTCCATGTATCTACCCTCAGAACACTGTTGTTCCAACATTATGCATACAATATTATTTACTTCTATCCCCCTTTACCCTTGCATATTTCCCTGTCTTCACCTGTCTTCATAATTCTTCTGCCAACCTCCTTCTCTCCCATCTCTGGTTGTTGTTTGGTGGTTATTGTTAAGTGCCATCATGTCAGTTCTGACTCATAGCTATACTTCCAAGGAGTCACTGTTGAGTTTGAACCGCCAACCTTGTGGTTGTTGTGGTTGTTATTAGGTGCCATCGAGTCAGTACCAACTCATAGCGACCCTATACACAACAGAACGAAACACTATCCCATCCTGGGACAACCTCATAATTGTTGTCACGCTTGAGTCCATTAATGCTGACACTTTACCAATCCAGCTCACTGGGGTCTTCCTTTTTCTCTGACCCTCCACCTTTCCAAACATGATGTCCTTTTCCAGTGACTGGTCCTTCCTGACAATATGTCCAAAGTATGAGAGACGCGAAGTTTGGCGATCTTGGCCTCCAAGGAGCACTCTGGCTGCCTTTCTTCCAACACATTTGGTTATTTTGGCAGCCTATGGTACTTTCAATATTCTCCTCCAACACCATAACTCAAAAGCATCAATTCTTCTATAGTCTTCTTTATTCACTTTCCAGCTTTCGCAT
>NW_006408526.1:13798310-13798748 GCF_000296735.1 Chrysochloris asiatica
TCGACGGCACTTAACAACAACAAAGGTGATAATATCTCATTGTTGTTTTGATTTGCATCTCTCTGGTAGATAATGATCATTAACTTTTCTTCCTTATTGAAGTGTCTGTTCATGTCCTCTGCCTATTCTTAAATTGGGTTGTTTGCCTTTTTATTATATAGGTTTTGTAGTTTTGTACAAATTTTAGAGATTTGTCCCTTGTCTGATAAGTCATTGCAAAATTTTAAAAAATGTGAAGGTCGTAATTTCCCTTTCTTGCTTTATACTTCTGGCTAAGACTTCCACCACAACATTCAATATGAGTGGTGAGAAGGGCGTTCATGTCTGGTTCCTGTTTGCAAAGGGAATAGTTTCAGTTTCTAACCATTGGAGTAATGGTGGCTGTTGGACTTGTATATATGCTTTTAATTAAGTTGAGGAATTGCCCTTTTATTTCCA
>NW_006408526.1:13798972-13810060 GCF_000296735.1 Chrysochloris asiatica
TACATTCAATAATTCATAGAATTTGTTTCATAACAATGATTATAATCCCCACCATGTACCATCAGTTAACAGTATTTCTCTCTATTCATTTTAGCTCTTTTTTTTTTTTTTAAACACTTAGGCATATATAATAATTTACAGCACCAAAGGACACATTCTGAAAGTCTGACACCTGGATGCCAATGCTCAGTCCCTCTCTTTCCATGAATTTAGAGTGCTCAGCAGCTCTTTCTCTCCATGTCCCCATCTCTGCCTCCATCTCTGGTGTGGCTGCTTCTCTGGATAAGGTTCCACATTCCGCTTGTGCTCTTCTCCCTTGATGGTCCTAGGGTCCTCTGTTTCTGGACTGTAAGATTAACTACTCCCCCATTTTTGCTACAAAACTTCTACCTTTACAACTGTGACAGTCACAATTAGTCATGATAACAATTACTATTGAATCGTAAGAATCTTATCTCCAGCTCTTTTCACCAGACCCATCTAAATAAGACGAAAACTATTCACTGAGGACTCTATCTTCCCCCACACACTCTTAAACTAAAATCCCTTTTGAAACCTGTAAACCAGTCATTTCATGTCTTTACTAATTACCTGCTCATTTTAGGTTGCCAATGTCTAAGTTGCCCTCCCCTATTTACCCTGTATACAGAGGGGATAGCATTGATACTTGATGTGAAGACTTCTTCCCTCTTTGTTGGTATATTGAGCTATGAAACAGATTTGATACATTAAACACTAAAGACCAAAGACCAGAAGAGTTGTGGGATGACATCAAGAACAACATATATGAAGAAAGCAAAAAAAATATATTAAGAAGACAAGAAAGAAACAAAAGATCAAAATGGATGTCAGAAAAGACACTGAAACTTGCTCTCCAACGTAGAGATGCTAAAGCAAATAGAAGAAATGAGGAGGTACAAGAGCTGAACAGAACATTTAAAACGTTAGTTCAAGAAGACAAAGTCAAATATTCCAACAAAATGTGAAAAGATCTGGAATTAGAAAACCAAAAGGAAAAACTAGCTCAGCATGTTTCAAGCTGGGAGAACTGAAAAAAAATTTAAGCCTTGATTTTCCTTATTGAAGGGTTCTCTGTGCAAATTATTGAATGATGCAGAAAGCATCAAAAGAAGATTGAAGGAATATACAGTGTCACTGTACCAAAAGGAAATGGTTGATGCTCAACCATTTCAAGAGGTAGCATATGATCAAGAGCCAATGATACTGAAGGAATAAGTCCAAGGTGCATTGAAGGAATTGGCAAAGAACAAGGAACCAGGAATTGATGGAATAAAAATTGAAATCTTTCAAGAAAGTGAGGCATCACTGGAGGCACTCATTCATCTATGCCAAGAAATTTGGAAGACAATCTGGCCAATTGATTGGAAGAGATTCATATCTGTGCCCATTCTAAAGAGAGGTAACCCAACAAAATATGGAAATCATCAGACAATCTCTTTGATATCCCATGTGAGTAAAGTTTTACTAAAAGTAATACAGAAACAGTTGCAAGCATACATTGACAGAGAAATAACTTCCAGAGGTTCAAGTCAGATTCAGAAGAGGACGTGGAATGAGGGATATCATTGCTGATGTCCGATGGATCTTGGTTGAAAGCAGATAATATCATAAACATGTTTACATGTGCTTTACTGACTACACAAAGGCTTTCGATTGTGTGGATCATGACAAGCTATGGACAATATTGTGAAGTATGAGCATTCCAGAACACTTAATTGTGCTAATGAGGAATCTGTACCTGGACCAAGAAGCAGTTGTTCAAACAGAACATAGGAACACTGAATGTTTTAAAATTAAAAAAGGTGTGCGACAAGGTTGTATTCTTTCACCATATTTATTCAACCTGTATGTTGAGCAAATAATCCAAGAAACTGGGTTATATGAAGAAAAACATGGTGTCAGGATTTGAGGAAGACTCATTAACAACTTGCGATATGCAGATGATACAACCTTGCTTTCCGAAAGTGAAGAGGACTCAAAATATTCACTGATGAATATCTAAGACCGCAGCCTTCCATATGGATTGCATCTCAATATGAAGAAATAAAAAATCCTCACCACTGGACCAATAAACAACATTCTTATAAATGGAGAAAAGGTTGAAGTTGTTAGGACTTCATTCTTCTTGGATAAACTATAAACACTTATGGGAGCAGCAGTCAAGAAACCAAACAATGTATTGCATTAGGCAAATCTGCTGCACAAGATCTTTTTAATGTGTTGAAGGGCAAACATGTCAGCTTGAGGATTAAGGTGTACCTGACCCAACCCATGGTATTTTCAATAATCTTATATGCATGCAAAAGCTGGACAGTGAATAAGGAAGACCATAGAAGAATTGATGCTTTTGAGTTATGGTGCTGGAGGAGAATATTGAAAGCACCATGGGCAGCCAAAAGAACAAAGAAATCTGTGTTGGAAGTGCAAAGAGAGTACTCCTTGAAAGCCAGGATGGCCAAACTTCGTCTCTTATATTCGGACATATTGTCAGGAGGGATGAGTTGCTGGAAAAGAATATCATGTTTGGAAAGGTGGAGGGTCAAAGATAAAGAGGAAGACCCTCACAATTGTGAGGGTGGCCCAGGACTGGGCATTGTTTTGTTCTGTTGTGCATAGGGTTGCTATGAGTTGGTACCAACTCAATGGCACCTAACAACAAGAACAACCTCCATGAGTATAGGTCAAGTGCATCAAATTGTAGCAATTTACCCTCATTTCCTTTATCAAATATTGTTTTCTTATTTATCTTCCTCTAGTCAAGTTCTGATTATCAAGCCATCGAGTCTAGGTCATATGGGTACTATCTGTAAGATTGGGTGTTCTTTTGTGTCTCCCCTCCCTTTATATCAGCTGGATGCTTCACTCTCACCTCTAGCCCACTATGGATATGTCCTCATCCTTGGGCTCAGCTGTCCCCAGCTCTCAACACACTTTGGACAAACAAGCCCTTCCTCGTCTCTCATCACCCAGCCAACTAGCATCCATGGAATGTGGCTGAACTTGGCCAATTTCTTCATTGCTGCCTTTCCTCCCTCTTCCACTCACCAGTAGACCAATGTGGTTGTCAGAAAGGTTATATGCCTGCTCATGTGTTCTCTTTGAGTTTCGGTCTTAGAAGGGGGGTTGTCCTGACAGGACTTGATTGCTTGCCTTGATGGCTTCCCGGAGAACAATTGTTATTCTTGTAGTAGCCAATCATACTGCCATTTTTGTTTTGGGTTTTTCCTGATGATCTTTCTTTGAAGATGTATCTTCTGTCGCTTTAGCTGTTCCAGGTTAGTCTGCTTGTCCTTTCTAGTGGGAATGTCCCACCTCAGAAGGTTCTGGATGGGGCTTAGGATTCTACCTAAGTTGCTATATACAGCAAAGGCTCTGCCAGAGGCCTATTTCACTGGGAAAATTGCAGTACCCCTTTTAGATATTCTAATCAGTTATAGGCTGAAGATGAGCTTACAAGCTTTTTGTAATCATGTTTCCCAACATTCCTTTCTATTCCACTCAAGTGTCTATTTTACAATAGTAGTCAAAGGAAACCAATATTCATAAGACAGTCAAGCATCTTAGTATTATTATTTTCCCTCTTCAGACTATTCTTCAATCCCTGTATCACAGATCCCTGTTGTTCCAAGGTTGATCGTGCATCACTATTTACCTCTGTCCCATTTAGCCTATGCAAACCTGCCTCAGTGTACTTCTATCTACCTTGTTCTTCCACCCCCCCCTTCTTGTGTATTGCCCTCACCAACATCTAAACTATGATGTGTCTGCCCCTACCCTGTGCTCTACTGTCACCTCCCTCCACCTCTCTCAAGCCCCCACACCCCACCCTCACTGGTAACCAACAATTTTTCCCCCTTTTAATATGGGTATCTTTTCTTAAACTTTTACAGTAATGGTCTTATGCAATATTTGTCCGTTTATGACTGACTAATTTCACTCAGCATAATGTGCTCAAGGTTCATCCAAGTTATTAGGTGGCTTACAGCTTCCTTGTTATTTTTCAAGGTAACATAGTATTCCATTGCATGTACCAATGTTTGTTTATCCATTCTTCCATTTTATGGGCACTTAGGCTATCTCCATCTTTTTGCTACTGTGAATAGTGTTACTATGAAAATTGGCGTGCATATATCTACTCGTGTTATGGCTCCTATTTCTTATGGAAATCCAAGTAGAGGAATTGCTGGATCATATGGTATTTCTATTTTCAACTATCTGAGGAAGCTCCATACTGTTTTCCAGAGTGGTTGGACCATTTTGCATTCTCACCAGCAATGTAGGAGGTTCCTCGTCTCTCCACATCCTTGCCAGCATTTATTGTGCTCTTCATTTTTGAACTTTCGCTGTTATTGCTGGTATGAGATGATATCTCATTGTTGTTGTGGTTTGCATCTCTCTAATGGCTAATGATCATGAGCATGTCTCCATATGTTTGTTAGCTGCCCAAATGTCTTCCTTGGTCAACTGTCTGTTCATGTCTTGCGCCTGTTTTTTAATTGGGTTTCTTGTCTTTTTCTTGTGGCGGTATTGTAGTTTAAAGCTTCTCGAAATTAGTCCCTTGTCTGATATGTCATTGCAAAAGATTTTTTTCCCATTCTGTGGGCTCCCTTTTTACTCTTTTGGTGTAATCCTTTGATGTACATATGTTTCTAATTTTTAGAATGCTCCAATAATCTATTTTATCTATTTTGTCTTCTTTTGTTTGTGTAATTTAAGCAATGTTTGGTGGTCTGTGTGTGCCCCAGATTAGAGCCCATTAAATTTTCCCAAATTTTTTCACTGATGACCTTTATAATTCTATGATTCCCATTTGGGTCTTTTGAGTTGGTTTTTGTATATGGCATGATGTATTTTTTGATATGTTAATTATATTGGTTAGGAGTTTGTTGAAAGTGTGTACACCTATTTTTATGAGGGATATTGGTCTTTAGTTTTCTTTTTGAGTGATGTCTTTGCCTGGTTATGGTATGAAGATTATGCTTGCTTCATAAAATGCATTCAGGAATTTTCTATCCTTTCCTATGTTCTGGAACAGTTTGAGTAAAATTGGTGTCCATTCTTCTCTGAATGTTTGGTAGAATTCATCATTTAAACTATCTGGGTCCAGACTTTTTTGTGGTTTAGATTTTTTAAAGACCGGTTCAATTTCTTCTTTTAGTTTTCTACTTCATTCTGTGTTTGTTTAGGTAGGTCTTGTTTTTCAGAAAATTTGTCCATTTCTTCTAAATTTTCAAATTTGTTGAAATACATTTTCATAGCATTCCACTATCATCCTTTTTATTTCCATTGGTTCTGTTTTGATGTCACCCATATCATTTCTATGTGTGTTATTTGCATCTTTTCTTTTTCTTTTGTTCGATTTGCCAGTGGTCTGTCAATTTTATTAATCCTTTCAGAGACGAACTTCTCATCTTGTTTCTTTCTATTGTTTTTCTCTTTTCTAAATCATTTGTTTCTGCTCTAATATATATTTCTTTTTTCTTCTGGTGAATGTACACTTACTTTTCTACTCTCTTCTGGATTGTTGGAGATATTGCATTAATGTGTGGATTTTGGTTCTTTCTTCTTGTTCGATGTATTTGTTTATTGCTACAAATTGCCCTCAAAACACTGCTTATGCTGTGTCCCAAAGGTTTTGTTATGTAGGGTTTTCATTCCCATTTGATTCAAAGAATTTTTCTATTTCATTTCTGTTATCTGTTGTATTACCCAGTAGATTTTCAGAATGGTGTTATCCAGTTTCCATGTTTTTAATTTTGTTCCTTGATCTTCCTAATTTTATAGCATTGTAATTGGAAAAGATGATCTGTAATATTTTGATGATTTAAATTGATTGAGGTTTGCTTGTGACCCAATATATGATCTATTCTGGAGAATTTTCCATGTATACTGGAAAAGAATGTGTGTTAAGCTGTTTTGGGTTGAGTGCTCTGTATAATTCCATGTGGTCAATTTCATTATTGTGTTGTTTAGTTCTTCTGTGTCTTTGTAGAGTTTCTTTCTAGTTGTTCTGTCCATGATTGACCCTGCTGGTATTTAAAATACTGGTGGCATAAACTCCAGCATCATAGCACAATGCAAACTACTAGAGTGTAACAAACTGACAGATAAGTAGAGGACTGAGCTGAATAAATAACTATATTTCCTGGATTAGGTGAAACATCAGGATACTAAAAGCCAAGAGAAATTCTTTACTTCACAAGGAAGCTATGACCTACCTAATCTCTAATGTTTGCTAATCTCTCTCCAAGTAATGAAACATTTAGGACAGGTTTCATGATTATGTCTGTGATCTTTTACAAGTGTCCAAGAGAGTGCATTCCTCTGATAGGATAAGCTCACCTTCTGCATGTTCTTTTGCACACTTCCCAATTTCCTATTATAAATAACTAAGCAAATGATTCATTATGCTAATATAGTCTCTTCTCAACTTCATAAGGCAAATGAAAAATACACAAGTGAAAACTGATACTTTGAGAAATCGAAATTCTCAAGTGCATAAAAAAAAGCAGGAAAAAACACCACATCATGATTCATAAGTGATATCAAATGCTTATAAAATAAAAACAGAAGTCTTTTTTTCAAAAGTTAAGAGGTAAAATGTTGAGAATCCACACATCAAATTCAGTCATGTTTGAAAAGAATTTAAATGACAACGTTTAAAAGTGATATTCACATTTACAAAGACCTAGAAGAAATCCTGAGCACACTAATATCTTTTTTTTTTTTTTGGCTGGATAGTGTACTTTACTGATGGTATATGACAAGACTGGGCTCTCTAAGTCCCTCCCCTTTTCCAGGGGGTCTGAATGGAAACTGTGAAGATGGAATCTTCTCAGTGTGAAGAAGGATTAGAGTTGGGATAAAGATTTCCAGCAGCTGAGGGCCTCTCTCTTCCTCTAGTTCTGTTGCTGGGGCTAGTGGTCCAGGAGGCTCTTATTCCTTGGAGGTAACGTGGACCATAAGATCCACCACCCTGTTGCTGTAGCCAAATTCATTATCATACCAGGAAATGAGCTTGACAAAGTGGTCATTGAGGGCAATGCCAACCCCAGCATCGAAAGTAGAAGAGTGGATGTCACTGTTAAAGTCACAGTGTAACCCAGAATGCCTTTTAGAGATCCATCTGATGCCTGCTTTACCACCTTCCTGATGTCGTCATATTTGGCAGCTTTCCTCAGAAAGCAGATGAGGTCAATGACAGACACGTTGGGAATTGGAACACAGAAGGCTATTCCATTGAGTTTACCATTCAGTTCAGGGATGTCATTGAACACAGCTTTGGCAGCACTGGTAGATGCATGGATGATGTTCTGAGCAGTCCCATGGCCATCACACCACAGTTTCCCAGAGGGGCCAGTGATGACAGTGATTATGGTAATGAATCCCTCCATGATGCCAAAGTTTTCGTGGACAACCTTAACCGGGGGGTGGGTAATTCAAACAGTTGGTAGTGCAAGAGGCATTGCTGACAATCTTGAGGGAGTTGGCATATTTCTCATGGTTCACAAACATGAGGGCATCAGCAGAAGGGTCAGAGATGATTACCCTTTTGGCACCACCCTTCAAGTAAGCCCTAGCCTTTTCCAAGTTTGTGAAGACACCAAATGACTCTGCAATATATTTTGCACCAGCATCACCCCACTTGATGTTGGCGGGATTTTGCTCCTGGAAGATAAAAATGAGCTTACCATTGATAACAAGCTTCCCATTTTCAGCCTTGACAGTGCCGTTGAACTTGCCATGGGTGGAATCAAACTGGAACATGTAGACCATGTAGCTGAAGTCAATGAAGGAATCGTTGATGGTAAAAACCTCCAGCCCTGATGATTAGGTGCCCAATACAGCCAAATCCGTTAACTCTGACCTTCACTATCATTTCTCTACGATGTGGCTGGGACTGCAAAAGAAACTGCAGCTGCCTGTTGAACACGGAAGAACAAAGAACCTGATATCAATTTAAGGACCATTTCCTGCCAAGCCTAATTGGCTGAGGAGGAAAGATGCAAATGCATGTTCGTCTCACTTTTTGAGTAGAAAACACAGTTTTTATTCAGAGATCACTTTACTTTTGTCACTGCCTCTTGTAATGAACTAATATTCTAGAAAGTTATAATAGTGAGTAATAGGGAGTCCTGTGGCTCCATAGGATAAGCACTGGACTACAAACCATAGGGTCAGTGGTTCGAGCCCATCAGCTGCTTTGTAGGAGAAAGATGAAACTTTCTGCTCCCACAAACATTCAAAGACAGTAATCCTATACATAATTGCTGAGTCCAAACTGACTTGACAACACTTAACAACAACAATCATAATAGCTTAAGTTGAAAAATTGAAAGAGGTTTTATTTGTACATTCACCACCCCATGAAAGATAATCTCCCTCAATGCTGAGGAAACTGGTGCACAGAGACATTAAGAGGTTTACCTAAGATCACATGGTTATTAAGTGACTTAGTGATGGGCTAGTATATTATGTGGATAAGTAGCCTGATTCTGAAAACTAACCATTTTGCTATTGGACCTCCTACTTCACACACATTATAATAAATGATTCAATCTAATATTGTCCTGAATGCTATCTTGCTTGAACTATAGCAACAGGACTCGTAAAATTGTTCCTACTGGAAACATTCGATCCACTGTAGTCAGAACAATTTCAATTAAATACCAGTTTATAGTGACAAATTTTAGATTTAAAAAAATTAATGCCTTCCCATTTAGCAAAATAAAATAAAACTGCTGCTAGGATATAGTTGGACTCTTGGGTGTGGTGCTGTGCGTTAATACATCAGACTACAAATTCATTTGAACTGCAAGGTCAGTGGTTCAAGCTAACCAGCCATTCCTTAGAAACTCTATACAAGATCGCTATGGGTCGAAACCAACTCGACGGCACTTAACAACAAGGATATAGCTGGAGTCCTGGTGTGGTACTGTGGGAAAAAGCACTGAACTGCAAAGTCAATTTGAATCACGTCAGCAGTTCACACTTACCAGTCACACCTTTGAAACCCTGTACAGTGTCCCTGTGAGTTGGAACCAGCTTGATAGCACTTAACAACAACAACAGCTAAAACAACAAATATAAAAACCTGTAGCTCTTGAATAGTGCCACTCATAACAACCCTATAGGACAGAGTAGAGCTGCTCTATAGGGTTTCCAAGATTATGATCTTGACAGACGTAGATTGCCACTTGTTTCCCCCAAGGAGTGACTAGTGGATCTGAACCACTCTTTGGTTAGTTGTCAAGCACTAAGCCACTGTGACCCAGATCTACTTTCTCAGTCCTGTGACTCCTAATAATATTGTATTTATAAATCTCATATTCCACTATGGTATTTCCTTTGTATAGTATTGTATGTGTGTGCATATGTTCTCTACTCTTCAAAGTTTCCCATCCTGAATGTATTCTTCATACTGACTCCAGACCAGTTTTTACTCTCCAAAACCAATGGATTTTCCATGAGTTAACCATTTACATATTCCTTAAAGTAGCTTTGTGAGCTCTACACAATTTTGACATTAGCATTTATGTTTCATTCTCTCTTGTAAAAATGTGTAAAGATACATTTCTTATGCAACATTTGTTCTCTTAACTATATTCTGAATTTACTCACCTAGTAAGTAGGGCATACCATATTTCATTGTTTTACATTTTCCCGTGCTTGAAATCATGATATATTTTACAATTGATGTCATCTAAAACTTTTCCCTTCTAAATCATTCATAAAATAATGTTGCATCATAAAAAAGACAGAATCTTAAATTTGATAAAATGAGGTATACGTTCAGTCCTCACCATCTATGAATATTATTTTCAAATAGTAGGTGTTGAAGAATTAGTTCAATGCACACACACATGTCAAAAAATGCATCTAATACTCATATTCTGACACCAGGCTGTTAGCATGGTCAATTTGTTAGATAGTCTGCATGGATTCAGACAATGAAAACCAATATACAGGTGTAATTAGTTGATCTAGCATGTTAGTGCATATGGACAGAAGTAAAAATTTTATAAAGAATAATTAACAATATATTGAATTGAAGTGATAGTTTGGTGATAAGCTATTCTTTACAGATTAGATATTTTATAAAAATATTTCATCACACTTATTAACTGACACTATCTAGCATTTATTTTATTCCGGTCTTCACACTAATTTCAAAGTGTTCCATTTTAGCAATGAAAAAAGGAGCAATATAGTAACTACAGTGACAGCAGCCACAAGCACTATTACATTTCATAACATAAACCATATTGCTGTTGTGTAAAGAAAGCTAAGTCCTTTTCAGGAATTTGCAAAGTCCCTTCCAGGTCAAAACAAGTTGGAGATTGAAGTCATGTATTCCATCGTGAAACAGTCAAGAAGAGTCTCTTGTTCTGGAATTTAAGAAACATTCACATACAAGTATGCCATGCTGCGTATATAGGTTATATCTAAACTACGTCCAATGAAGCATCTGAGAACTTTGAACAACTGGTTAATCTTCTAAATGTTTTTGCTTCAAAATATCCAAAATCAAAGACATTATCTGTAGTTGAGTAGGTACATTACAAATAGTATGACCATTTCTCTGGTTTGTCTTAAAAAGAACACTCTGAAAATAAAAATACTGGTTTAGAAAACACTCTTACAGGCTTACCCTAAATTTAAATATCTCAGGAGGAGCCCTAATTCCACTTTATTACTACTATAATTAACGCGCAAAGTCAGTTTAAATCACAAGGTCAGCAGTTCAAGCTCACCAGGCGTTATCAGAAACCGTATACAGGGTCGCTGAGGTTTACAATTGACTTGAAGGCACGTAACAACAACTACTACTATTATACTATCCACTCTACATTTTTTTTTCCTTAAATTTTTTTGTGTGAATTATGTGATAGTTTACATGGGAGAACATTAGTTTTACATTCATTCTATCGTATATCCTCTCATTGCCATGGTTACAATCCCCTCCATGCAATCCTTCCCCGGTACCACCCAGGTCTTCAGCACACAGTCACTCTCCCTCTCTGGATCTAAAGTCTCCAGCTGCTCCATCGCTCCACATCATCATCT
>NW_006408526.1:13811403-13814811 GCF_000296735.1 Chrysochloris asiatica
TGCATATATCATTATTTACCTCTGTCCCACTTAGCCCATTGAGACCTAATTGTTTTCCCATCTGCTTTGTTCTTCCATTCCCCTCTCCCTACTTGTATATTGCCCCTCCCTAGCACCCAAACTATCCTGTGTCTAATCTCTGCCCTGTGCTCCACCTTCCCCTCCTTCCCCTCACCCATCCCCAACATTCCAACAATCAACAAAGAATCCCCTCCATCCCCCTTTAGTATGGGTTCTTTCCCTTAGTCTTTTACAATATCCACTCTACATTTTAATCATTGACATAATCATGTATGCTTTTTAAAAATGCAAATGCTCCTTATTGTGTGTTCTTTTTTTCCCTTTTTTTAATGCTTTATTGTGAATTTTGTGATAGTTTACATGGGAGGACATTAGCTTCACATTGATTCCCTCGTATATCATTTCCTTTCCATGGTTGCAATCCCCTCCATGCATCATCCACCAACCAAAGGGTATACCCCACAAACCTGCCCCCCAATCCCCGGTCATCCACACACAGCCCCTCTTCCTCCCCTGGTCCAAGGTCCCCAGCCGCTCCATCTCCCCACGTCATTGTCTCTGCCTCCATTCCTTGTATCACTGCTTCTCTGGGTAGGGTTCCGTTTTCTACTCTTCTCCCTTGATGGTCTCAGGGACTTCTGCTCCTAGACTGTAAAGTTAATCACTCCCCTCCCTTTGCAACAAAATGTCTACGTTTACATTTCCAGCCCTTACAATCAGTCCTGATAACAATTATTCACTATTGTATCACAAGAGACCTATCCGCATATTGTTTTATCAGCCCCACTAGACAGAATGGATACTACTCAGTGGAGAGTCTACTTTGCTCCACACCCTCTGTATCTAGGCTACCTCTTGAAAGCTTGTAAGCCAGTCACTTCTTGCCTCTGTAGCCACCCCTCCCCCCCATTCTGGGTAGCCAATATCCAAGTTGCCCATCCCTGTCCTCTCCGTGTGCAGAGAGGGTGGGAATGATCCTTGCTGTGAAGATTTGTACCCTCTTTTGAGCTACGGTTTCCATAGGTGTATGTCAAGTTCATCAAATTGTATCAGATTATTCTTTTTTTCCCTCTTCTTTCTTCTTCTAGTTGAGCTCTGATCATCCAGTCATTGAAGACAGGTCAAGTGGGTATTATCTGCAAATATGGGTGTACTTATGCATGTGCCCTCTCTTATTATCAGCTGGGTGCTTCACTCTCCACTCTAGTCCTCTGTGGCTATTCACTGACTGTGGGTCCAAGACTCCCCTGGACGTGCCACACTGCTGGTCAACCAGGTCTCCATCTGGGTTCACAGGAGTCTATTGAGTGTTGTAGTGCTCAGCTCACAGCTTCCTTGCTGCTTTTCCCTCACTTCCCTTTATTGGTGATGAATGTGATCACCAATCAGAGCATATATTCCCATTGAGTCTTAGTCTTAGAAGGGGGTTAGCCCTGAGGAGGATCAAACCACTTGTTTTGATGTCTCCTGGGTGAGCCACTTATTTGTTCTCGTAGTAATCAGTTGGTCTGCTTATATTGTTTTGTATTTTTCCTGTCAGTCTTTCTTTCAGGAAGTATCTTCCATTCTTCTGGCCACTCTAGGCTGGTCTGCTTGTCGTTTCAAGTGGAAATTTTCCCTCAAAAGATTCTGGATGCTGTTCAGGATTCCACCTGTGGTCTTGTGTAATGCAGAGGCTCCACAGGAAGCCTCCTTCACTGGGCATGCTGTAACCCCATTTTAGGTATTCCAATCAGTTATAGGCCAAAGATGGACTTACAAGTTTTTTACAGTGGTATTATTGGCGATTCCTTTCTCTCTCCCTTCTGTGTCTATTTTATAGTGGTATGCCAGGGAAACCAAGATTCCAAAGACAGCCAAGTATCTTAACATTTCCCCCCCTAAATCATGTCTCAATCTTTGTATCCCAGAGCCCTGTTATTCCAACGTTGTGCATACATCATTATTTGCCTCTGTCCCACTTCAGCTTCACATTCATCCTATCGTATTTAATTTCATTGCAATGATTGATTACAATTCCCTCCATGCATCATCAAATAACAAAAGGCTACACACCACAGGCCAACCACCTCTGGCTGTCAGCAAACAGCTCCTCTCCCTCGGTGAGTCCCATGTCCTCAGCCACTCCCATCTGTTCACACCATCATCTCTGTCTCCACACCTGGCCTCACTGCCTCTCTGGGTAGGGTCACACTTTCCACTCTTCTCACTTGGTGGTCCCAGGGACCTCCACTCCTGGTCTGCAAAATCAATCTCCTCCTTTTGCCGAAAAAAAAAAAAAAAAAAAAAAATCTGCCTCTATATTTCTGACCCTCATAGTCAGTCCTGGTGGCAGGTATTCACTGTTGTACCATAAGAGTCTTATCCCCATTTCCTTTCATCAGCCCGGTCCCAACAGTTTGGAAATCATTCAGTGGAGGTTCTGCCAATCTCTGCCCTGTCTGGAACTAGGCTCCCTCTTGAAAGCTTGCAAGCCAGTCACTTCTTGCCTTTATAGCCTCCCCCAGCATTTTGAATCTGAGTAGTTTCCAGCCCACCCCCCAAAGATATTCCAGTCATTTATAGGCTGAAGACAGGCTTACATGTTTTCTATTGTGATGTTTCTGGCTATCCCCCCCATCCCTCCTTAAGTGTCTATTTCACAATGATAGTCACTGGATACCAAGCTTCAAAAGACAGCTAAGCATCCTAACGTTATTCCCTCTTTTCCCCTTTCAAGCTATGCCTCAATCCCTGTATCCTGAAGCCCTATTATTCCAAAGTTGTGCATACATCATCATTTACCTCTGTCCCACCTAGCCCATGCGAGCCTGCCCAACTTGTTCTTTTTCCCCTCCCCCTTCCTATGTATTGCCAGCCCCAGCCCCACCCCTGTCCCCAGCTCCCACGCTCTCCTGTGTCTATTCCCTACCCTGTGCTATTTCTTTCCTTCCTTCTCTCACCTCTCAGCCCATACATACTGGTGATCAGCACTTATATATATAGATCCCCCCCCTTTTGGGTGGGTTCTTTTTCTTAGTCTTTTACAATAATAGTCTTATGTAGTATTTCTCCTTTTGTGACTGACTAATTTCACTCAGCATAATGTCTATAAGGTTCATCCATGTTATGCGATGGCTTGCACCTTCCTTGTTGTTCTTCAAGGTAGCATAGTATTCCATTGTGTGCATGTACCACAGTGTGTTTATCCATTCTTCAATTGATGGGCATTTTCGTTGTCTCCATTTTTTTGCTATTGTAAATAGTGCTGCTATGAACATTGGTATGCATATATCTATTTGTGTTATGACTTGTATTTCTTGTGGGTAAATACCAAGTAGAGGAATTGCTGGGTCACAATGTATTTCTACTTCCAACCTTCTGAGGAAGCGCCATATTGCTTTCCAG
>NW_006408526.1:13817711-13835748 GCF_000296735.1 Chrysochloris asiatica
GATTTATCTATTTCTTTCTTCATTTCTAGTAAGGTTTGCTTCATGTATCTTGGTGCTCTTTCATTTGAAGCATAGATATTTATTATGGTTATGTCATCTTGCTCAATTGACCCTTTGATGATGAGATAGTGTCCTTCTTTGTCTCTTATGCTGGTTTTTATCTCAAACTTTATTTTGTCGGTGATTAGTATTGCCACTCCTGCTTGTTAATTGTTGCAGTTAGCTTGGTAAAATTTTTTCCATCCTTTAACATTTAGTCTGTTTTTGTCTTTGTGGTTAAGGTGTATCTCTTGCAGGCAGCATATTGAAGGGTCTTGTTTTCTTATCCATTCTGCCACTCTGTCTCTTCACTGGTGCATTCTATCCATTGACATTCAATGTGATGATTGATAGGTATGAATTAATTTCTGCCATTATGTTACTTTTTTGGTTGTGCTGTTCGTTGTTTTATTCTGCATGCCTTCTTGTGTTGGGTTTGTGTTTTTCTGTGCTATTTCTTATTGGTTTCTTTTCAGTTTTCATATTTGCTTGTTCTGTTTGGCAGTTAATTTTTATGGTAAGTTGTGGAGTATTAACTTGCTTTAGGATTACCTTATAGTCTACTAACTTTTCTCTCCATTTAAGAGAAACCACTGGATCCTGACATCCTCACCACATGGGTCTCTGTTGCTACATTTGTCCCTTCTTTGACAGTGATATAATTTTGATCTTCAGTTGATCTTTCAGCTCCTTTGAGTTTGTTGTTGTAGTCTTGTTCTGTTCTAGACTCTGCTATCTGTTGACTGAGTTCCAGGTGGTGTTGCCATGCCTGTCAATCTCTGTTTATTGTCTGTTCGTGTTTGTTTTCAGTCCACAGAACTCCCTTTAGGATGTTTTGAAGGGTTGGGTTGGTTTCAATAAAATCTCTCAGATTCTGTTTATCTTGGAATGCCTTGATCACACCATTGTATTTGATTGATAGTTTGCTGGATAGATGATTCTTGGTTGACAGTTTTTTTTCTTATAAGGCTTTACATATGTCTCCCCATTGCCTTCTTGCCTGCATGGTTTGTTCTGAATAGTCAGAGCTTAATCTGATTTGCTTGTCTTATCTCTGGCTGCTTTTAGTATTCTCTCCTTGTCTTTGATTTTAGAGAGCTTGATTATTATATGTCTTGGTGGCTTTCTTTTTGGGTCTATCCTTCCTGGGTTACATTTGGCTTCTTGAATGTTTATCTTCTCATTTTTCAAGATGTTAGGGAAATTTTCTTCCAGAAGCTCTTCAACTATCTCCCCTGTGGACTTCTCTGATTCTTCCTGTTCTGAAATGCCAATAATTCTTAAGTTATTCCTCTTCATGTTATCCAGCATGAATCTTAGACTCTCTTCAGATTTTTTAATCCTTTTTTCTGCTTGCTCTTCTATCTTAGCAGTATTGAGAGATTTGTCTTCCTGCTTGCTCGTTCTGGCTTCCATCTCTTCTATTCTGCTCCTTTCCCCTTTCAGTGTATTGTCCATTTCTGATATATTATTATTAATCATCTGGACCTCTTTTTGAAGGTTTTGAATTGTTTCCAATGCTGTATCAATCTTATTTGATTGCTCCTATAGTACTTTCTTGACTTCTTCCTTGCTTTCCTCCACCACTTTTCAGAGCACTTGAATTTGTTTCCATATCATTCTTCTGAATTCTTTCTCAGGCATATCCAAAACCTGCTCTTCCTCCTCTAGAAAGCCTTTGTCTATCTCCAGCTCATTTGTCTCAGCTACTTTCATCTGTTTTCAGACATGTTTCAATATCGATTGTTGTTTTTTGTTTGTCATTTCTGATAGTTATGTGTGCTGTTTTTTTAAAGCTTAAGTGAATCTTTGTTGTTTGTTGTTAAGCTTACTGGGTGTCTCCTGGTGAATATGATTGGGAGATAGGCTTCCCTTTTTGCATGTAATGCTTAGCAGGTGTTGTTGGCTCTTATCTCAGTGGTGGAATATTATGGGGTATGCTTATAGCTTGGCTATATGGCCACGATTGCTGTCTCTTCTTGGGTAACATTGGGAGAAAAAGCTCCCACCTCCAGGAAAGATGTGTGATCAAAAGGACCAAAAGCAGACAAAAACCACCACTTTGGAACAGAAATGAAGCTATGTTCAACTGTCCCGAGCTACACAGGCAGTGTGTGTGCAATGTAGAAGTCTCCAGAAGTGGGTGAGGGTGTCCGCTATCTCAAGCCCCTCCTCTAGTCACTATGGTAGAGGTGCACAGGTAGATATTGAGCAGCTAATGGGAGAAAAATTGTCCACTATTTTTGTCTCTGAAGGTCAATTAAATATCTGTGTGTACACAGCGCAATTCTAGGGATGGTTGAGTCCTTTTATGTTGGTATTTTACAGATTGCTTTGTATGGGTCCTTCGCTGGGAGCTCAGGGAGTGCATCGGCTGCAAATGGGGCCACAAACCTCAAGATTAACAGCTCAAAACCACCAGCTGCACTGTGGGAGAAAGTCAAAGTACTCTGCTCCCTCACAGACCCACAGACCCAGACACCCTGCACAGGGTCACCTGGAGTCAGAACCAACTCCAAGGTGCACAGTTGCCAAGGGTCCCTCTGGAGAAAATTTTAGGGCTGTGTCTCCTCAGGTGATGCCATAAGTCGACACCAAGCTCCTTCTCTCTGTACCATGGGAAAACTGTCCCTCCTGATGTTGTCTGGGGTGAGCAATGAAGGCAGGACAGGGAAAAAGAGAGAGAAATGTGTAGTCTCCTGCGACTCAATTTTTTTTGCAAATATCTCTGCACGGCTTTTAACACTGATTTTCTGAGCTAGACTGGCTGTAATCCCGTCCTCTAAATTCTGCAGGGTGGCATGGCCTCCAAGAGAGTCCTGTCTCTAGATTCCTAACTTGCAGTATTTTCCTTATTATCCTGATTTTTTCAGTTATGAGTGTGAGAACCTGATGTCCCAGATCTTATGGTAGATCTGGAATTCTGGAGTTGTTCTATGAATCTTCGTGGGATCCCCGTCTCTTCACAACAGAGTGTTCCCTACCTGGTTTTAGCTGCTATTGCCCAAACCAGAAGTCTCTCCTGGATTGTGTTTTTAACAGCTTGATATGAAGTTTTGGAATGCAGCTTACAAAAGTATACAAAGCAACATGGCAGAACTATGCTTGTTGGGCAGATGAAGCAAAGGTATGAAAAAGGCAATAAAATGGTAGAGATTGGAGCACTGAGATGATGAATAAAAACCAGGATGGCACCAAGTGACATTTGGCTGCCCCTTCCAGTCCTATAAGAACCTCTGAAGTCATGGTATATATCATGAAATTTCTAGTAATATAAGTCAGAATTTTAATTCTGGTTTTGTTATCTGAAACATTGTGACATTAGGCAAGTAATTAACGTCTCTCAGCATCAACTTCCTCATCTACAATAAATTGATCCTAATATTAGCTTCGTGATGTGGCACTGTGGGTTAATGCGCTGAATTGCAAGGTCAGCAGTTCAAGCTCACCAACTGCTCCTAGGAAACCCTATACAGGATCACTATGAGTTGGCACCCACTTGACACCACTTACCAACAACAAGTACTACCTTCAGACAGCTGTATGAAAGGATGGACAATGGATGAACACTCCCATTGAATTGTATTTACATAACAAATATTTTCTTTTCTTATAGTATTTGGTATCAAAGAAACTATCATTCTTTTGAAAATGGCACTATTACTTTTCTTATACTTACAACAAATTTATGAGTGTTCTTTCTATAATATCACTACTTAACTTAGAATACACAATTTCACTGTCATCTTTTTTTTTTTTTTTTTTCCCTTTATCTCCATCAATTATTTTCCTTTTTGAGAACTGAGATTCCAGTCAACCATTTTCTAAGCTACATTTAAATGGTAACTGCTGGTTGTATGCCATCCAGGCAGTTCTGACTCATAGCAATCCTATGTATAGGGTTTCTGAGATTGCATATATTTACCAGCGCAGAAAGCCTTTTTTCCTGCATATCTCTTTTCATGCAGCTCAGCTGATGGATTCGAACAACAGGCCTTGTGGTTAGCAGCCCAATGCATAACCCACTACATAACCAGAACTCTTTAAATTTAAAATGAATACTATAAATAAATGTTCAAAACTTAGAGATACAAATTTAATGGGAAATTAGTCAGAAATTTTTGTAAACATTAGACTTTAAACTTTTGAATCATTTGCATTTCTTCAAATTTGGGTGTTAGATCTTTTGGTCTTTTAGTCATTTAATGTCATGGTGTAGAAAAAAATGACATAGTTTATTTTCACAGGAGTTTATTGCTTTATGGAAAAAAATATGCACATGATAAAATATGACATGAGTTGTTACTTTTATTGTTAGGTGCTGTAGAGTGAATTCTGACTCATAGAGTCCCTGTGCACCACAGAATGAACCAATGTCCAGTCCTCTGATAGCTTCATAATTTGTGTTAATGTTATGGGAGCACATTATTGCTGCCACAGTATCAGTAAATCTCACTGGGTCTTTTTCTTTTTTGTTGACCCTCAACTTTTCCAGGCATGATGTCCCTCTCCAAACATGGTTTCTCCTGATAACATTTCCAATGTATGAGACAAGACTAGTCATCCTTCCTTCTAAGGAATATTCTTGAAGAATTGTTTGTTCTTCTTGGACTCTATGTTCTTTCAGTATTCTTCAGCAACACCATAATCCAAATGCATCAGTTCTTTTGTGGTCTTCCTTTTTCATTGTCCAACTTTCACATTGTCAAAATTAAAATTGTCAAAAATACCATGGCTTGGCTCAGACAAACCTAAGTCCTCAAAGTGTCATCTTTGCTCTTAGAACCTTAAAGAGATCTTTTTCAGAAGATTTGCTTATTGTAATAAGTTGTTTGGTTTTTTGACTGATGCTTCCATGATGTTGATTATTGGTGGTTATGTGCTGTGGAGTCAGTTCCAACTCAAAGCAACCCTGTACAGGGTTTCCGAGACTGTAAATCTTTATGTGAGCAGAAAGCCTCATTTTCCTCCCGTGGAACAGCTGGTAGTTTCAAACTGCTGACCTTCAGATTCACAGCCCGATTCGTAACCACTATGCTAACAGAGCTCCTTGATGTTGATTATAGATACAAGCAAATTGAAAATTTTGATAACTTTGATCATTGCTCTATTTACCATGATGTTATTTATTGGTCCAGTGTGAGGATTTTCATTTACTTTACATTGGGGTGAAATCCATACTTAAGTCTTTGATCTTCATCAGTAAGTATTTCAAATCCTCACTTATTTCAGCAAGCAATGTTGTGTCACCTGCATTTAAGTAGGTTATTAATGACTCTTCCTCCAATCTTGATGCCATGTTTTTGTTAATTTAATCCAGCTTCTTGGATCATTTGCTCAGCATAAAAATTGAATAAATAAGGTGAAAGTATACAACCATGGCACATAACCTTTCCTGATTTTAAACCATTCTGTATCCCCTTGTTCTGCTTGAAAGAATGCATTTTGGTCTATGTATAGGCTCCTTATGAGCAAAATTAAATGTTCTGTAATTTCCATTCTTCCCAGTGTTATCCATAGTTTGTCATGACCCACATAGTTTTGAAAAAATTGCAGTCAATAAAGTACAAGTAAACATCATTCTGGAGCCTTGGTGTGGCCCTGTGGGTTAATGTGCTGGACTGCAAGTTCAGTTTGAAATGCAAGCCGTTGGTTTAAGCTCACTAGTCACTCCTAGGAAACCCTATACAGAGTCACTATGAGTCAGAACGGACTCAATGACACTTAAAACAAACAAACAAACAAAGGTCTTTATAAGAAGCCCTGATAGCATAGTGGGTTACAAGTTGGGCTGCTAACCACAAGGTCAGCAGTTCAAATGTACCAGCCGCTGCATGGAAAACAGATGAGGCTTCCTGCTCCTATCAAGATTTACAGCAGTAAATTAGAGAACTGGGATAATGAATGAAAACCAGGATGACACTGTGTGTCATTTGGCTTCCTCTCCTAGTCTTAGAGGAAACCCTATACAGGGTATCTATAACTTGGAGCTGGGTCCACTGTATGAAAACAGTACCACCACAAAACATCTTTCTGGTATGTTCTGCTTTCAGCCAAGATCCATTTGACATCAGGAATGATATCCCTCATTCCATGTCTTCTGAATATAGTTAGAATTGCTGATATCTCCCTGACAATGTGCTGCTGTGATCTTTTTTAAATTATCATTAGTAAAAAATGTACTTGTATATGATATTAATGATATTGTTCAATGATTTATGAATTCCATTGGGTCACCTTTCTTTGGAAATGGCACAAACATGAATCCCTTCCAATTGGTTGGCTAGGTAGCCATTTTCCAAATTTCTTGACCTAGAAGAATGATTGCCTTTAGCACTGCATCAGTTTGTTGAAACATTTTACTTTGTATTCCATCAATTCCTTGAGCTTTGTTTTTTGCCAGCAACTTCAGTGTAGCTTGGATTTCCTTCTTTCAGTACAATCAGTTCTTGATTATATGCTGATTCTTGAAATGGTTGGTTACCAACTATTTGTTTTTGGTAGAGTGACTCTGTGTATATGTTCCATCTTCTTTTAATGCTGTTTGCATCATCATTCACTATTTTGCCCGTAAAATACTTCAATACCACAAGTTGAGGTTAGAATTTTTTTCTTCAGTTTCCTCAGCTTGAGAAATGCTGGATGTGTTCTTCCTTTTTAGCTGTCTATCTCTATATCTTTGTATATTTCATTACAATACTGACTTTGTCTTCTCAAGCTGCCTTTGAAAGTTTCTGTTCAGTTCTTTTACTTCCTCATTTCTTCCACTTGCTTTATCATCTCTATGCTGAAGAGCAAGTTTCAGAGTCACTTCTAACATTGATTTTGGTCTTTTCTTTATTTCTTGTCTTTTAAATGACCTTTTTGCTTTCTTCCTGTTTGATGTTCTTCATGTAACCCCACTACTCTTCAGGTCTTTGGTCATTAACGTCCAGTGCATCAAATCTGTTATTAAGGTGATCTCTAAATTCAGGTGGGATATGTTCAAGGCCATATTTTGGCTCTTGTGGATTTTTTTATTAACTTTATTCAGTTTCAGCCTGAACTTGAGTATGAGCAACTGATGGTTTGTTCCACAGTCTGCCGCTGATCTTGTTTTAGCTAATGATCTTGAGTTTCTACATTCTTTTCCCACAGATCTAGTCAATTTCATTACTGTATGTTCTATATGGTGAAGTCCATATGGATAATCATCTTTCATGTTGCTTAAGGAGTCCTGTTATGACACTGTAAGATAAGGTCTAGAATGCTAACCACATGCTAACAACAATTCAAACCCACCAATCACTCCTCAGAAACTCTATACAGGGTCAATATAAGTAGGAACTGACTCTCTAGCACTTAACAACAACAACCACAACAATGTTGTTTTTGAAAGTATTTGCAGTGACTAAGTCCCTGTTGTCATTAAATACCATTTAGTCAGTATTGACTCATAGTGACCATATACTCATAGCAACCATATGAAGAGAAACAAACACTGACCAGTCCAGGGACAACCTCACAATCGTTGCTACAGCTGAGCCCATCACTGCTGTCACTGGGCCAGTCGATTTTGTTGGGATTCTTCCTCTTTTTCTCTGACCTTGCACTGTACCAAAATTGATTTCATTCTCCTGTGACTGGTCTTTCTGATAATATGTCCAAATTATGAAATACTAAGTCTGGCCAGCCTGGCTTCCAAGGAGCATTCTGACTGTACTTCTTTCAACACAGATGTGTGTTTTTCATTTGGAAATCCTTGGTACATTCAATATTCTCTTCAAACACCATAATTAAAATGTATCAATTCTTCTACAGTCTGTCTTATTCACTGTCCAATTTTTGCATGTATATGAGGTTATTGAAAATACCATGGCTTGGGTCAGGCACACCTTAGTCCTCAAGCTGATATCTTTGCTCTTCAACACTTTAAAGAGGTCTTGTGCAGCACATTTGCCTAATGTAATACGTCATTTGATCTTTTAATGGCTTCTTCAATGAGTGTTGATGGTTGATCTAAGAAAAATTAAGTCTTTGACAACTTCAATCTTTTCCATTTATATGGATGTTGTTTATTGGCCCCGTGGTGAGAATTTTTGTTTTCTTTACATTGAGTTGCAACTCATACTGAAGACTGTGGCCTTTTATCTTCATTGTGATGCCACTGTTCTCTTCACATAATCCAGCTTCTCTGATTATTTGTTTAGCATACAGATTGAATAATTATGGTGAAAGAATATAACTGTGACACACACCTTTCCTGATTTTAAACCATTCAATCTCCCCGTGTTCTGTTCGAACAACTGCCTCTTGGCCTATGTTCAGGTTCCTCATGAGCACAATTAAGTGTTCTAGAATAAATCACTGGTCTTTCAAAATTCCATCATGTGATCTCCAGCATCATTTATATCACCAAGGCCACAATTTCCAATTACTGATCCTTCCTCTTTGTTTCCAACCTTCAAGTTCCTTGTAGGTATGTGGTTATCATTCTATCACAGATGGCATTGTACTTCAAAACAGATCTTGAAATATTTTTTTGATGATGAATGCAATGCCATTCCTTTTGAATTTGTTGTTTCATGAATAGTTAACCATATGATTATCAAATTCAAAATGGCCAATACCAGTCCATTTCAGCTCTCTGATGCCTAGGATATTGATCTTTTTGTGTTCCATTTCCTTTTTGACAACTTCCAATTTTCCTAGATTCATACTTCATTTGTTCAATGTTGTGATTATTAATGGATGTTTGCAGCTATTTCTCCTCATTTTGAGTTATACCTCATCAGCAAATAAAGGGCCTGAAAGCTTTATCCATTCAGCTCTACTTTGAGGAAGCTGATATCTCTTCCCTCGTGACACTTTGAGTGCCTTCTGACCTGAGGATCTCATCATCGGGCACTATACCTGACAATATTCTGGTGCTATTTGTAATGTTTCCATCTACTGGAATTGTATCTAAAAATGTTCTGCTGTTCATTATAAGGTTTTCAGTGGCTAAACATCCAAGAACTGTCTACCACTCCTTTCTCCTAGGCTGCCGTAGTCTGAAAGACCTGCTGAAACCTGTTAACCATGAGTGACCCTTCTAGTATTCAAAAGACCAGTGGCATAGCTTCCAGCATCTCAGCAACGTGCAAGTCACTACAGTATAACAAACTGACAGATGAGTGATGGATACAAAGCTTAGTGAAGAGTAAAAGTGGATTCCTCTGGCTAGAATGTAAAGTCCATAATTAGTAGTGGAACATCCCATTGATGTTGAAAAGTTCATGGAAAGTCATGTGTGTGACTAACCTAATTGTTATCCATGTAAGCTCAGATATAGCATCTGTCTGATAGGTAAAATGGAGTACCAAATGCATGAAAATTAAATGTCAGTGTCAGTTGCCCTTCAGTTACTTCCAACTCATGGTGACCCAGTGCTCTGACTCAATGTGTGTCAGAGAAGAATTGTGGTCCACATGATTTTTAATGGATGATTTTGTTTTTGGAAATAAATTATCAGATCTTTCTTCCAAAACACCTGTGGGTATATTCAAATTTCCAGCCTTTGAATTATCAGCCTAGTGCATTAATTATTTATATAATTTATTTAGATCCAGGGACACCAAGGTCTAAATAAATTATATAACTCTCTAGCATATCATTGGCTTGCAGCACCTATTGTTTGGCTTGCAGCACCTTTTTTTTCAAGGCAGTGTGGGGTCACTTTAATGTCTGAGCAGGAGAGTGGCCTGGAGAGAGCTGTGTCTCAGGACAAAATAAGTAAAAGTAAGTAGCCACATTCAATCTTGCAGAACAGAGTGAGCCGGGTGGGGGGATGATTTCTTTATATACAGTGTTATTTGCTGCAGCCCCTGAATCTGCTTTAGACTACAGTAAGTCAAAATTCATCCATTTCTCTGAGAAAACTGTCAGCATGTTGCATAAGACTAACAAGTACAAGGTTCCCAAGAATAATCTTTAAAAAGAATGTGTGACCTGGTATAGACTGGGGCACTTACTTAGTTTTGTAACACATAATTAAAAAAAAAGAAAAATTAGGGACCAAAGTGTAAAAATTGCAGCTAAAACTGAAAACATGCATTTAGATATACTGAAAGCAGCATTTAACAGAGTGCTTTAACCATGCCAGGAAACTATAGTGACAGACAGACTATCCTTGCTCTTGGGAGGCTGTGATGGAGTTGCTCTTTTGGAACAAAAATTTAGACAGACTGAGAGGTTACAAGGCAGGCCCAGAGACTGGAAGCAGTCTGACAGTAGAGTCTTTTATACCATGTTGAGGCCATGGTATGTCTGTGTAGTTATGGAAGACTTTTATATACAATCTTCCAGGGAAAGGAGACAACAATACACTTTGGGAGCATAATTTTATTAATCTAGAGTATGTATTAGGCTATTTCCCTTGCAGATACACTTTGAATTATCTGAGGATAAACACTCTAGTTTATCAATTGTTGTGTGTTGTTGTTAAGTGCCATCAAATTGGTCCCGATGCATAGCGACCCTATTTAGGGTTTCCAAGGAGCAGCTAGTGAGCTTGAACTGCTGACCTTGTGGTTCAAACTGACATTGCAGTCCAGAGCATTAAACCAATGCATCACATCAGGACTCCATTTATTAATTAGTAAGTCAATAAATAAATAGAGAATTAAAAACTAGTGTTCGAGAACACTTAACAAAGAACAATAGGTTCAAATCACTGCTCTACCACTCACTAGCTATATGTTCTAGTATAATGTCTCCATAATCTAGAAAACCGGGTACAATAACCATAGCTACCTTATCAGATTGACAATGAACTAATTAAATACATATCACAAAAAAATTGCTAAAAATATACTCATACATGTTCATTCCAATTCTATGGGTTCTATTACCATCACCATTCTAAAAACAATAAAATTAAATCAGAGGCTTACCTATGTTGACCCAGCTTTCAGTGACTCAGCAGGAATATGAAAACGTGTATCTCTGGTGTACAATTTATTCCAAATTTGTCTACCTAATCATGATTTTCTTTTTTTTTTTTTTAAGGTAACATTCATTAGCTCCCATATACCAGATGATGCTTTTCATACCAACCATATGAATAGGCCCAATTATTCATACTTTATAGATAAAACAGCTGAAGCACATGGTGAATAATTGCCCAAGGTTATAAGCTTAATAAGTGGGGAAACCACAACCTTTTCTCTCTCTTTGTAATCTGACACATCACTGACTGACACATATTACTGAGCAGCACACACTATATGCCAGACTTTGACCTGGACAAAAGATATAGCTATGACCAAAGCAGAAAGATTGCAGCTGTTTGGAGCTAATATTCAAATTGGAGGATGAACATAAATAAGCATATAGGCACTATATCACGTGGTGATATATAGTTTGAAGAAAAATTGTTGTTGTTGTTTGTAAGTGCTGTCGAGTCGATTCCGACCCATAGCGAACCTGTACAGGGTTTCTGAGGAGCCGCTGGTGAACTTGAACCACTGACCTTGCAGTCTTCAAACGGCTTTGCAGTCTGGCGCAATAACCCACAGTGCCACACCAGGACTCCAAAAAATTAAGTAACATAATATCAACTTTGTTGGTTAAGTAAAAATTAATCAACAAAGGTGATTAGGAATGCTGCAGAAGTGGTTAGATGAATCAGAGTTGTTGCTTTGTATGTTGTTGTTGTTGTTAGGTGTCACCGAGTCAGTTGCAACTCATGGCAACCCTGCATAGGGTTTCCAAGGAGCAGCTGGTGTGTTTGAGCTGCTGTCCTTGTGGTTAAAACCAACCTTGCTGTCTAGTGCATTATTCCAGTCAGTCCAATTGTAAAGGTTTTTGTTGCATGGATATTGAGTTTCAAACCATACTAAAGACTGTAGTCATTGATCAGTTAGTATTTCATGTCCTCTTTGCTTCCAGCAAACAAGGTTGTATCATCTGCATAGCTCAGGTTGTTAATAAGTTTTCCTGAAACCCTGATGCCTTGTTCTTATTCATACAGGCTAGCTTCTTAGATTAGTTGTTCAGCATACAGACTGAATAATTATGGTGAAAGGATACAACACTGACATACAGCTTTCCTAATTGTAAGCCAATCAGTATCTCTTTGTTTTGTGTAAATGACTGTCTCTTGGTCTATGTAAAGGCACTATTAAAGCCAAAAGAATACATAAGATCATCAAAAAGATCATTATAGGACAGAGCAGAGGTCTAAGGTCTAAATTGAAGGGGCACTTCAGTTTTTAACATTTTGGATAAATCAGGAAAAGAGTCTGAAGAGAAATTGTCAATAATGTAAAAGGAAAACAACTAGTATATCCTGTCTGCCAAAAACACACACACAAATATTTGAAGAAGGGAACAGTGATGAACAGTGTGCCGATCAAAGCATCAAAAACCGGTAACTGACTTTAAGATTTAGCACTGTTGAGCTTATTTGCAGCCATCTGAAAATAGCATCATCTGCAGAGATGTGAGGATAAAGGCTGATGAAAGTAAATCCAAGAAGAATTAGGGGAAAGTAAATGGGATACAGACAATTATCTCAAGGAGTTTTGCTGTATGTAACATGGAAAACTATCATCAATAATCTTCCCCATCTCCAAGGGGAAAATGGGATGCAACCAAATAAAAAAACTCCTACTAATGGAAACTTCTGATTCTTAAGAAAATGACAATTGTCACAAAAACATTAGTAGCATTTGTAAACTCCTGAAAGAGAAGAAATAACAAAAATAATACTGGGGAAGTAATACTTTTCTTATAAAATTTAGATCAAAGATATATATCTGTTCATTTATTTTCATTCAGATTGAAACCAGATGGTCTTATAAGAAACTATTGCTTTATGTCCCTGAAAAATTATCTGCTTTCTCTTTTGGTCCTTTTATGAGACTTCAAATCTGTATATTTTTAATGGTATGTATTGTCTTTGGAATCCTGGTATGGCTGACCATAAGGTTGGCGGTTCAAATCCATCAGCTGCTCCTCAAAAACCCTATAAATGGTCTCTATGAATTGGAACTGACTCCATGACACTTAACAACAACAATATTGCCAGTGTCTATTTGCAAAATCATCAATGGATATGAAACCTTTGGTAATTTTAGGCACTGACCAACTTAAAATCCTACTGGGGTGCCATAGGATAAACATTGGACTACCAACTAAAAGTTTGTGTTTTAAACCTACCAGCTTCTCTTCAGAAACCCTATTCAAGGTAGTTATGAGTCCAAAACAACTCAAGACTCTTAAAACAATAATGATCTTTTTATTGTTGTTGTTAAGGGTTATCCAGTAAGTTGACTCATGAGGACTCTGAATAGGGTTTCCAAGGAGCAGCTGGTGAATTTGAACTAAAATATTAACTAATAAACAAATTAGCTCAAGAGATCTTCTTAATGCTTTCTGTATTTCTTGTTCTGCATTTCTCTCTTTAAGGAATCTGTAACCATACTCTGTACTTTAGTTGTCATAAGTATAAGGAATTTCTCCCAAACTGAACAGCCTTTCTGTCATCAACATCTGTACATTATCTTGCCATTTATGAATGAGTAATTCTTAAATAAATGATTAATTAATTATAGTTTGTTGTTATTGTTGTTAAGTGCTGTCAAGTCAGTCTGACCCATAGTGACCTTGTATAAGGTTTCCAAAGAGCACCTGGTGAGCTTGACTCACTGACCTTGCGGTTCAAACTGACCTTGAAGTCCTTGCCTATTAACCCACAGAGCCACACAAGGATGCCAATTATAGTTTAGTTATCAGGAAATCTGCCTCATTTTATAAATGTGTGTGTGAGTATAATCTCTCTGAACAGGAGAGATGAGACAAACTGAACTAGAAATAACAATCATAATAATGAATTACTCTTTGCATAATGTGAGATACAACTTGTTTTCCTTCTGTACATATTAAATAAATACTGCAGTAAAGAAATCAAGTGACATATTACAGTGGATTAGTATGCTGCACAAGACCTCCTTAAGGGTTAAACAGCAAAGAATTCATTTTGAGGACTAAGGTGTGCCTGACCCATAGCATGGTATTTTCAATCCCCTCATATGCATGTGAAAACTGGACAATAAATAAGGAAAACCACAGGAAAAATGATGCATTTGAATTATGGTACTGGCAAAGAATACTGAATATACTCCAGATTTACAGAAGAATGAACAAGTCTATATTAGAAATAGTACAGCCAGAAGGCCCCTTAGAAGCAAGGATGGTGAGACTTGGTCTTGTGTGTTTTGGACATGTTATCAGGAGGAACCAGACCCTGGAGAAGAACATTATGTTTAGTAAAGTTGCAAGTCAGTGAAAAGAAGGAATGCTCCCTATAAGATGGATTGGTACAATGGTTGTAGCAATGAGCTGAAATATAACAACAGTTTTGAGGATGGTGCAAGACAGGGAAACATTCCATTCTGTTGTTCATAGGGTCTCTGTGTATTGGAACCAACTTTAGGCATCTGAGAAAAACAACGAAACAACAATTGTTAAGAACTTTGATTTTTTTAAATATTTGGATTCACAGAATCAATCATAAAATCTGTGTATTAGAGTACAGTACAAACTCCTTGGAGGCCAGGATGGCTAAGCTTCATCTCTCATACTTTGGACATATTGTCCGGAGGAAACAGTCGCTGGAGAAGGATGTCATGCTGGGTAAGGTGGAGGGTCAGAGAAAAAGAGGAAGACCCCTAACGAGATGGATTGGCAGGTGGCATCACTGATGGACTCAAGTGTGGCAGCGGTAGTGAGGTTGGCCCAGGATCGGACATTGTTTCGTTCTGCTGTGCATGGGGTCGCTATGAGTCGGTTCCGACTTGATGCCACCTGACAACAACAACAACAAAGTAGAAGTACAACCTGTTATTATTTTCACATATACAAAGTTTTACCAGAAATTAAAGATGAAGCAACTCTAATTGTTTATTATCCAGAAGTGACTCTGCAGCTCATATAATAATAGAGTAATTAAAGAAACCAGACCATTCTAATGTAGTTAAATTATCCACATTTACTTAAATTAATAAGATAGCAATTAGATCAGTTTTTAGAAATCAGAGATTTTGATGACCAAAATAATGGTTTAACTGGCAATTCAATCCATAAACCATCCCCCAAACATACCAAACAAAATTTTTGTTATTGTTTACATCAGTATGTCATTAATGTTTCTATAAAATCTGTATAACAATGATACAATATTAAAAATGTGAAATCTCTAAAATTATATATTATGTTTTCCTACTTTTCTTTGTAGATATAGTACACTAAGACTTGGATTAATGTACAAGGAACTTAGCTTGTCAAAAGTCAACATTTTATTACTCTTGAGACAGGATTTTTCACCTGAGAACTATGGACAGCTGCATCCTTGAAGTTCTATGAAATTGCACACTTGAGACTAAATGGCTTCTCTCACATTCTCCTATCTGTTGTTTGAGTGAGACTGGATCAATGTTGAGCCAGTCTTGCTTTCCTTTTAAATGCTCAGGCTGTATTCTCTGAAAGCATGTATACATTTAAAATCAGGTTAGACACTAGCCTCTCTAATTCCAGGATGGGTTTAAAGTAGCTAGTGTGAGTATTTAATTTAAAAGTTTCCTTCCAGGAACACAGAGCAGGTCCTTCAAAGAAACTCATCTATATGGATAAATCCTAGGCTTTGCTGATATTGGATTTCAACTTATTAAGCAAAAATTACAATGAGATGTTTTTCACATGAAACTAGATAGGACAATAGGAAAAAGTGAGTCATTTGGTTTGACTTACACATATTTATAAAATGTGTGATCTATATGCAATAAATAGCAATTAAAAATTAAAAATATGTGTGTGGGAAAATGTGGGGAGAGGTAATCAGTTATCATATGCACTTTTTCAAATCTTGCTTATTTTTTTACAAGCTATATGTGTATACAGATAGGTAGATATATAGAGAGAGCAATAGAGTAGTTAAAAAAAAAAAACAGACCATAAGAATGTAAAAACAATTTAATCATTTTACTTTGGGCTGCTAACTGAAAGGTCTGTGTTTTGAACCACAAGCCATTCCACAGGAGGGGAGACCTGAGGATTTGGTCCCATAAAGATTGCAGCCTAGAAAACCTTACGGCCAGTTTTATTCTGTTCTATTAAAAATATATCATTTCGTTAAATTGATGATATAACAAGTAGAACTGTTTTCAAGAAGCAGAGATTTTGATGGCCAAAAGAATGGATTAACTGGATTTGTTAACCAATTCAGTTATACTATAAACCACCACCAAGATACGCCAAACACACACATACATATACACACAATACGTGTTCATATTGGGAAATAAATATGCATACATTTTTTTCTCTAGATTTTAGTAGAACAAATTTGTTTTTGCACAGTCTCAATTTTCATGAAACGGAGAATGGAAATCAAAGAAAATGTTCTTTTTTCACAATGAATGATGTTTTACCACTGAACTAGAAAAATTACAGTTGTAGAAATTGGCTAAAAGACCTTTTATGCTTCACCTAGTCTTATAAGTTAAAAATAAAAGCTCAAATAACAGGGATATTAGAAATGATACTTTTATTGAATTCAAACACATGGTCAAGTACATGGTCAGTAAACTTGAACTGTATCTGCAGCACTTAAATTTAGTTCAAGTGCGAATTTCTGACCGTGAAACACTCTTTCTCGAATATATATACTCAAATGTTGATATTTCTATACATATATTAACCTAGAGCTAGGGGAAAATGTGTGCTGGCGCTGGTAGTGGTTATGTGCCGTGGAATCAGTTTCAACTCACAGCGACCCTGTGTAGAGTTTCTGAGGCTGTAAATCTTTATGAGAGCAAAAAGTCTCATCTTTCTCCTGCAGAACAGCTGGTAATTTCAAACTTCTGACCCTGAGATTAGCAGCCCAATTTGTAACCACTACACTACCAGAGCTCCTTAGGGGAAAATGTGTAGTTCTTTCAATACTGGGCCTAAGTTGAAAAGTCAGTAAGGTTGTCTAGAAAGGTAGACTGGTAGATGTTATTTTAATGATGGTGAAATACATTATCTTTAATTAGAAGTTGGTGGCTAACTCCAAGGGGAAAATACAAACTCCCAATTTATTGGAATATGTCCTAGATGAGGATGGAAAAGAAAAAGTTAACGACCAGATGTTCAATGTCATTAGTCATTGGGGAGATACAAATTAAAACCACAATAAGGTACCTCACAAAGATGACTAAGTTAAAAAAAAAAAAATCATGGAACGTAACAGGTGATGCTAAGTATGTAGAGAATTTGCTTCTGGTGATGACAGCTGTGTTCTGTCAAATCTGTTTTGGCTCATAATAACCCTGCATAGGGTTCCTGGAGCTGTAAATATTTACAGGAGCAGAAAGTCTCATCTTTTTTCCCACTATCCTTTGCTGATGGAAATATAAAATATGGAAAATAGTCTGGCAGTTCCTTAAAAAGTTAAAAATAGAGCTACGATATGATGGAACAATTCTACTATTAGATCAATGCCCAAAAGATGTAAAAACAGTGGTACAAACACCAATATTCCTCACAGCACTACTCACAATCATCAAAAGATTAGAGCAATTCAAATGTCCATCAATGGATAAACAAAATGCAGTAGATAATTGAAGTGAAATATTAGTCATAAAGAAGAATGTAGTCTTGATGTATACTACAACATGGATGCACCTTAAGTGTTATGCTGAGTGAAATAAGTCAATCATGAAAAGAGAAATATTGTATGTTTTTTATCTGTGCAATACCTACAACAGGCAAATGATTATTTGTGGTTACCAGGGACGAGAGAAGGGAAAACAGAAATTGTTATTTAGGAAACATTGAATTTCTGTTTATAGTGATGGAAAATTTGGCAGTGGATTTTGGTGATAGTTGGACCACATTACTGCTATAACGAATGATACTGTATTAATGTTCCATTATCATATGTTATGCTCTCTATGTTTTTATTAAAATGTTTTAAAGGTTTTTGTTTTGTTTT
>NW_006408526.1:13840113-13845572 GCF_000296735.1 Chrysochloris asiatica
AGCAATTATTCACTATTGTGACACATGAGAGCCATCCTCATCTCCTTTCATCAAACCCAAAGACTTGGCTTTTTATAAGAGACATCTGTGCACAGGCAAAGGGATGCAATAATAATTTACAGGACTAACATGTGATCACAGCAACGCCTCCACTGGACCAATTTGCAAAGAAATGTAAGCTAGCATATCAAACCATTGTTGTTATTATTAGCTGCTGCCAAGTTGATTCCAACTCATAGTGGCCCTATATATGACAGAACAGAACTGCACATAAATTTCTAGGCAGCAATCTTTATGGGATCAAATCATCAGGTCTTTCCTTCCACGGATCAGTTAGTGGGTAAAAGCTACAGACATTTTAATTAGCAATCCAAAGTTTACCCACTATAATACCAGGGCTCCTTAGTTCAGACTATAGATTTTAGAATGTATTTTTTTTTTTTCAATTTTTCTTTTTTAGTTGTGTTTGAGAAAATGTCTTACTCTCCTGTAGTCTCAATTTCTTTATAACTAAACCTGCCTCATAATGCTGTTGTGAGGGTTAATTGAGAAAATTGCTTACATATAGTACCTGAAATATATTATTTCCACTATCCAAATGCATGTTATTCCTGTCACATGAGAAAAAGGCAGAGACACTAAAATCTATTTCAGAGTAAAGAATGGAAGCTGTGTGTTCACCTGTGAAGCAATGAGAAGTGCTTAAGGGTTTGGAACACTGCCATGAGCTATACAAATGTGACCTTCACATGTGCAAGAGCCACTTTGCTTCTGAAAAGTATCAGGTATTTAAGACACAGTGTGCTACAAAGATGATAGGATCTTCAGTAGAAAAATAACTACGAGTGGAGGGGGAAATGGAAACAATTCTATTCCACATGAATGGAATGAGGATCCCATTAGATTACAAACTTCATTTGTTTATAATAAGATACAGACATGGATATTATAATAATCATTCTATGTCCTTCACTTTAGTGTACATACCTGAAGATGATATGGTATCTGCATTCCAAACGTTCCAGAAGATAAAAAGGATATATAAAAGTACCAAATTTTTGAAAGGACATTGCAAATGCACTTTAAGAAATATGGAATATTTAACATATCATTTCAGACTGTAGCCCTTCGAGACTTTAAAAAGAATTTGAGAGAAATTCAAAATATATATTGATGCTTTTAAAAATTATTTCTAAGAAGATAGAGGTACAGTAAAAAGTATTTCTCAGCCTGGAAATTAGTAATATCCACTTGAAAACCTTCATTTATATGTTATTAAGCATGAGGTAATAGATACTTATGCTGCTAGTGTTATTCTGATTATGATGTCTTCAGGGAAGCATTAAAAAATTAATCTAATGCTTTATAGTCCGTATCAATTCTAAGCTTTCACAAATATACTCAGTAATGCAAATTCAGAGGTTTTGGTTGGCATCTATTTTGTACTAATTTCATTTTATTTTTTTACACATGTATGAGTTAAAAAGTAAGGAAAAACAGTAGGCAAATGCAGTTTTCCTCTAGAAATGCCTTGGCTATTACATGGTCCTTTATAGTGAAAGCTTTGGAAAGGTAGTATTTTAGCTTTTTCATGTTTCAAACATTAATTGCTACTTGTATGTACTACACCACTCTTAACTGGATTTTGTGATTTATTTTTAAAGAAGCATTTATTTTGAGAAGAGATTTGAAATTCACATACTATGAAGACCAAGTTGCCATCTGCTAACTTGTTAAAAGGTTAAATCTTAGACCATGTCATTCTGGGATTGTAAATTATAATCATAATACTGTACAAGGAAGTGAAAGCTGTTTTTTCCCAATGAACTTGAAGCTATCCGTTGTCAATGTTTCTTTTTTAATAACAAAATTTAACAGAGAGTACACCAAAGGCTGAGCTGCAAAGTCTTTTGGTTAAGGATTTTTGTAATCTTGATTGAAATAGCAATGACAGATTTGGACCATGCATAAAACACAGCTCAGGGCTAAAAATGTAATCACAGGAAAACTAGAAATAAGAAGCTGGTCTATAAAATCAATTGTATTATGTAATCAAAGTTTAGATTAAAATAAAATGATTTTGCTCTTGATTTTTTTCTTTTAATTAAGTAAAAGGAACAACATTGGACTCTGTCTTTATATAAGAGAATATAATTGAAGGTTAATATGCTTTCTTGTTGAACATGCAAGCAAAGAGATACACTACATCTTTACTTTAAGAAAAAGATGCAACTAAAATTTGCTTGTAATCATTTTTTTTTAAATCAATTTCAAATATTCTTCAGAGCTGAACTTTTTAAATGCATGTCATTTCTACTCCTGAAAATACTTCTTATAACTCATCTTGTTGTTGTTATATGTTGTCGAGGAAGTTCTGACTCATAGCAACCCTGTATAAAGGAGCAGCTGGTAAGTCTGACAGACGACCTTACAGATCAAGCTGAACTTGTGGTCCAATGCATTATTCCAGAGTGCCACACTAGGATTCCATATCTTGTTGTTGTTGACTGATGTTGAGTCTGTTCTGACTCAGCTAGACCCTATGTAGGATTTCCAAAAGTCCTGGTGGGTTTGAACTGCGGTTAGCAGTCCAGTGCTTATCCGAGAGGACTCACCAGGACTCACCACATCTTTGTTGGTGTTGTCAGGCGCCATCAGTCAGTACCAACTCATAGCGACCCTATGCACAACAGAAAGAAACATTGCCCAGTCCTGGACACATTGATGCTGCCATTTTGCCAATCCATCTTGCTGGGGGTCTTCGTTTTTTTCTCTGACCCTCCACCTTACCAAATATGGTATCTCTCTCCAGTGACTGGTCCCTCCTGACTGTATGTCTGAAGCATGAGAGATGAAGTTTGGCCATGCTGGCCTCCAAGGAGCACTCTGGTTGCACTTCTTCCAACACAGATCTATCTGTTGGTTCTTTAGGCAGCTCATGGTACTTTCAATATCTCCTGCAACACCACAACTCAAAACCATCAATTCTTCTATGGTCTTCCTTATTCACTGTCCAGCTTTCACATGCATATGAGGTTATTGAAAATACCATGGCTTGGGTCAGGCGTACCTTAGTCCTCAAGTTGACATCTTTAATCTTCAACACTTTCAAAAGGTCTTGTGCATTAGTTTTGCCCAATGCAATGATGCATCATTTGATTTCTTGACTGCTACTTCCATTAGTGTTGGTGGTTGGTCCAAGAAAAATGAAGTCTCACTAAAGCATTACATCTTACTAAAGCATAATCACAACTTTGGTTTCTTGGGGTTTTTGATACTGTGATATTTGTTTGGGCTGTGTCTTTCTCTTGACATCTATATCTCTAGCCACTCTTTGGCAGTCTGTCATCCTTTAACATTGGAGTTTTTGAGGTTTCACCTTTGCCTCCTACCTTTTCACTGAATTTTCTTCCTGGACTATCTCAAAGGTTGTCCAACTTCAAGTAGCACTTCTATACAAAAGGCTACCTAAGTTAAAATATCAATTTTATCTACTGTTTATCTCCAGATACGGTTAACCAGATAATTTTAAAGACTTTCACCTAAAATCCTCATATTAAATTCATACGTGACAGAAATTACTTATTTCTATTTCAAAATTTCTCTCCACTTTAAAAGCTATATGATCAAATATCACCATCACCCACCAGACAGCCTAGATAAAGTCTCAGGGTAATTCTGGAGGTGTCTTTTTAATACCCTTTCCATATATGATTCATCCCTAATTCCTATTCATTTCAACAGTGAAGTATCTCATTAATCCATTCTTCCTCATACTTCAGAATAACTTACCTAGATTACTGCAATAGCTTCCTGATGCTTTTGCATCATCTTTAATATTATGCGAGTTATCTCTTTGTAAAACCGGTGTCTTACTTCTCCGTTGTTGTCAGGTGATGTTGAGTCAGTACCAACCCCCAGCGACCCTATGCACAACAGAGCAAAACACTGAAATGTCTCCACTTTATTACTTCTCTTTGAAATTGTAATGCCTACTTGTAATACTGTTCTCACCTTCATAAGGAACTCTGGTAGCATAGTGGTTGCAAGTCAGGCTGCTAAGTTCAAAGTCAGCAATTTGAAACTACCAGCCACTCTATGGGAGAAAAATGAGGTTTTCTGCCCCTGTAAAGATTTACAGCCTCAGAAACCCTATACAGGTTTACTAGAAGTCAGAACTGACTCCACAGCACACCATATAAGCCTTAAAATAAGCTGGTCAAATCACACACACACACACACAACCAAAATAGTTATTAATAAACATAGATATTAAAATAATCAATATCTTAAAACTATAGACTCTTCCTATCTAAACATCTGGTATTTCTTCATTTATTTATGTCTTATTCAATGACTTACATTTCCCCCTTAATAATGATGATGCACGTTTGGGGCTATACTTAGACATGGGTATTAAAATCATTTTATAGATGTTTTATATTATTAAATTGCATATAAAAATTAATTTTCTAAATGTTGATTCCTATTATAGATGGATAAAAATTAATCTAGTACTCATATATAGAACTTAATACAGAATAATTCCTATAAACATCTTTTTGTCTTGTTACAAGGATAATGAGTGTTCTTGTATATCCCATCTACAAATCCTTTATTAGATACATTTTTTTTCATATATTTTCTCTAACCGTAGCTTGTCTTTTCGTATTTTAACAATGATGGTGGTGGTGGTTATGTGCCATGGAGTCGGTTCTGACTCATAGCGGTCCTGTACAGGGTTTCTGAGGCTGTAAATCTTTATGTGAGCAGAAAGCCTCATCTTTCTCCCATGGAACAGCTGGCCCTTGAAAAAAATAAACATTATTATTTTTATGAAGTACAGTGTAGATATGTGTTTTCTATTATGACTCATACTTCTTTATATTTAATTTAAGAAATTTTTGTCTAACTCAAGATTACAAAGACTCGTTTTCTTTTAGGACAATAGTTTTAGCTCTTGCATCTAGATCTATAATCCATTTTTTCATTAGTATTTTAAAAGTTTGCAGAAGTGGTGTGGGGGCAGTATCTAACCTCCTCTAACTTCACAGATGAGGCGTACCCTAAATCAACAGCATCTGCCACCCATGGCTGATTCCTGTTAGATGAAGGTCAGACATGCCTCCACTCTCCAATCTTTTCTACCATATTTTCTTCCAATAATCCCTCCCACAACACTGTTTCCCTCTCTGTTGGATTTGAGAATTTGTTGCAAAGGCCACACAGAACTCACAGGTCATGTTCAGTTATGAGTTAGATTAGGGAAGAACAGATTACAGTTCAGGATGAGAAATTACTCTGGATACAGTTCTTTAGTTAAGTCAGCCTTTCTCAGTTGTGCCCCAAACTCCACCCAGGCCACGTGGCCCTTTGTCCTGGACCTCTTCCTGTTTAGGTGTTACAAAGCTCTTTAAATGTATGAGTAAGTGCCAAGAGGCAACCTACTTCATCAACAA
>NW_006408526.1:13845862-13855030 GCF_000296735.1 Chrysochloris asiatica
ACTCCACCTCCACAAGGGTGCCATGTATCTTATTTACATTATAAGCCAGCTGTCCTAGACCTTTGTGGGCCAGAAGACCTTAAGGCATCTCATAGTTCTACCCAATCATTTGATCTGAATTATGTAGACTTTAGCTAAAAGGGCCATATTAATTCACAGCAATGAAATAGTGCAATGTGTCAAAGTTATAGCATTCAATACATAGCAATATTTACATACCAGTTCTTCAATTTATTAACTCTATGACTTTTGGACAGTTTCATGTAAATTTCCAAGTTAATTTTCCTCATTTATATATAGCCCCAAACTCACAGAATTTGTACAAGGATACAATGGGATAATGCATATAGAGTTCTTAACTCATCATCAGACACTCATCATCAGCTAATTAACTGATAGCTATATTATTCTGTTATACATAAGATTTCTGTGAGTTGGAACTAACTGAAGAGCAACTAACAATATGGTTACATGTGCATGAGATTATACAAGGTACTACATATTGAAGACATATTAAAGTTGGTTGCATGCCAATGTATCTTACACAAACCCTAGCTTATTTAGCTGATCTACCTCTGTGAGTTATAAATTCTGTAATTTAATACTAATTTCTGTACAACATTTTTTTAAAAGCAACATCTCTGCTCTGACATCCAGTTTTAAATGATATATTCAATAAAAGTCAGTTTGGTGAGTCAATATTTTTATTAGAATATTATTTTGATAGAGCAGAATCTATAGTATCCAGTTAATATAAAACATGGTAAAATTGGTGGTGTAACAAGTCTATGGAGCTATGCCCTTTTAAAAGTTCTGCACTGGATTATGCTTCTGTCATATGAGCATTAAAAGGATGACATATACATCTGTAGATAACAGCCAGTCTCTGAGACTTGAGCATTAAGTACTGCTAAGCAGTTAAAAATCATTATAGTGTATAGTTTTTTGCTCTGTGGTCATATGATAAACACTTGAGCTGTTCAGTATCCAAAAGGAAAGACAGCAAATTAAAATCTTGGATCACATAATATTTAAATGAAAATTTCACTCCAGTTCCTAGATATTCATTATAAAAAGGTAAAAATGTTCAAACTATGTAGCATATTATTTATCACAAATTCTACTGTTAACTTACATGATGAAGATCTTAATTTGCATGGATTGGTTCTATTGGTAGATGTGTGCTGTAATCCCATCTAGACTGAAGCAGAAAGCATTTTGTTATGGATTTCCTAATAATCTCTGAGTACTACTCATTTAGATTCCCACTGGTGGAAGCAAATTTTGAAAAATAAATTTAGCAAAGGAGTCCTGGTAGCCCAGTAGGTTAAGTGATAACTGCATGCTTAGCAGTTTACACCCACCAGTCACTCCTCTGGAGAAAGATGAGACTGTCTATATGTATAACGATTACAGTCTCAGGAACTCTATGGAGCAGACTCCTCTATTCTCTAGTGTCTTTATGAGTCACAGTCAACTCAGCTGCTATAGATGGGGTTTATGCTTTAACAAACAGTTATCAGCCATTCTCATTATCTGAACTTTCTGGGATTATCTTTGTGAACAAAGGTGATCTTTGTCAAGGAATGCTGCCTAAAGTCACTGTCTATACCTTAGTCAAATATCCCTTTAGTTCCTTCACAAAGCCCATAACAGTTTCCTCTCATGAATAATTGTCCTGCTCTATGGTGTGGTGCAGTGGGTTAATGCACTGGCCTCAAGGTTGGTTTGAACCACAGGGTTTGCAGTTCAAGTTCACCAGCAGTTCCTTGGAAACCCTTTACAGGTTCACTACACATAGGAACTGACTCGACAGGGCTGAAAAACAACATTCAATTTTTGCTGAGATTTTCTTTACTCTGAAAATGTAGGATTCTCAATATGGCCAAGATGTAGCACAGGTGGAGGACTAAGTTTATCAAGTTAAGACTTTTATAGCTTATAATCATTGTCTCAAATCCTTGTTCTCACTTGTTAAGTCCTAGTGTGGTACTGTGGACCACAAGGTCAGTTTGAAACACAATCCGGCAGTTCAAACTCATCAGCGTCTTCTTGGAAAACTTCTACAGGGTCTCTATGAGTCAAAACCAACAGGATGACACTTGACAACAACAACATTTAAATGCTAAATCTTACTATTCTGATGTGCAACATCAGAATAGTCCCTAGCTCCTCAAATTATTCTAATGATTAAGTGAGATCAAGTATGTAAAGAGGAGGACATGCCATTGGTGTTCAAAATAAAATAATTTGCCTGTCACACTTATGAAACATATCTTGAATCTTCTGCAACCTATCAGTGATCTAACCTCCTGTGCTTACCTTCTGATTCTTTCTCAGATTTATCTTTACATCGTGTTCAGGGGTCTGTGTTTTCAGAGATTATGATGGCACAACAGGTCTCCCTTTGGTGTCTTAACATAAAAGCACAATGAAATTTCTCTAGATATATAATAACCTAATTGATTAAAAGGAATTCTAAAACTTATCTTGGTATAGCAGGAGGTACTGGGATGTTTTCATTTTAAAATTGATCTATAGACAAATTAGTAAAGGAGAAGACTGGGCTTTTGTTGACAACTAATTTCTATGAAATACTGACACAATTACATGCCCCTACCTCCATACACAAACACAAAGATGTATATACCTCTGTACTTCTGCACATTAAAGTCTGGAGCTGAGCAATTTAAGTCATCTTTCACAGGAATTCTGAAATAAACTATAGCTTGAAATAACAAAAGAGTCTCTTGTCTTTTCAACTTCCTAAATTTGAAAGAAAAAAAAGTGCACAGCATAAATAAACTGGCAACTGGCAACCTAAATAAAAATTAAGAGCTTGGTATCTGTACTAGAACAAAGAAGAGTTAGGCCAAAAAAAAAAAAAAAAAAAAATTAGGAGGAATGGAAACAAGAAACATGGTGAGATGTCTCATTGTGGGGATTGCAGTTCATGGAATGAAACAAAATGTGCATGAATTGTTAAATGGAAAGCTGATGTGCTCAGTAAATGTTCATTCAATTTACAATAAAAAGAAAAACAATCAACTGTTCTTGCACAGTCAGTAAAGTACAAGTAAACATTTCTCTGGTATTGCCTGTTTACAGTCAGATCTATCTGATGTAAGCAATGATATCCCTCATTCTACATCCTCATTTGAATACCACTTGATTTTTGGCAGCTCCTTGTATTTCTGCAACCATTTAAAAAATTATCTTCACAAAAATGTACTTGAATATGATATTAATGATGTTATTCTATGATATCTGTATTCCATTGGGCCACCTTTTTTGGAATTAGCACAAATGTGGATCTCTTCCAATTGGTTGACCAAACTCTTTGGCCTAGAAGAGTGAGCACCTCCAGCTTTACATCAGTTTGTTGAGACGTTTCAATTTGTAGTCCATCAATGTCTGGAGCACTGTTTTTGACCAATGCCTTCAGTACAGCTTGGATTCATTAAGTCCATTAATTCTTGATCAGATGCTACCTCTTCAGATGGCTTAATATCGACCAGTTCTTTTGGTACAGAAACTGTGTGTGTGTCTTCCATCTTCATTTGATACTTCCTGAGCCATTCAATATTTTGTTATAGAATCCTTCAATATTGCAACCCAAATATTGGGTTTGAAATTTTTCTTCATTCTTTAAGCTTGAGAAATGCTGAGCTTGTTCTTCTCTTTTTGTTTTCTGACTACAGGTCTTTGCACATTTCATTTTATTATTTCTTTACTTTGTCTTCCCCAACTGTCCTTCGAAATTTTCTGTTCAATTAGGATATGGCAGGTTTGCAAAAAAAAATTCAGGAGAGATTATTTTCCCACATTCACCTAATTTTGGTCAAGTTTGATTTATTCTCTTCTGGGAAGGAAATTTATTTATTAATGTCTTTAGATGAGTTCATGACTCTGGTTCTCCAACCAACCATCTATGAGGATCTAGTCCAAGATCTCCCATCTTTGGCTAACAGTAAGCTTTATTTCTTATGCCCTGATGCTCATGCCTAGAGTTTGGCAAAAGTCCCTGATTGGATAAGATCATTTTGACATGTATGCACGAGCGGTAATTTTGCTTTCATATTGTTTATAGGTTTTGTAGAATTATTTCTTTCATGTAAGATTTGCAGTGGATTAAGAGAGATGTTTGAAATATTTTTATCTAACACTTTAGTGGTTTCATTTGGAGCATTGGTATCTAGCTTTCCGAATGGAGAGAGTTAAAACACTTGAGTTTTTTTTCACAGTCTCTTTCTCATATTTCAAGATTCAATTCAGGCATTATGCATCCTCCAGGAAATTGTTCCTCTCAGTCCATAGTAAGAACAATTCCTTTGTGCTCCAAAAATATCTTAAAGTTTGTTATTTTATATTTATCTCTCTGCTTCACTGCCTCCACTGTTAGATTGCTGACTCCTCTTGAGAAAAAATTATAACATATATTTTCTCTCTTAACAGCATCACAGATTGAGGTTGTTGGTGTTAAGTGCTATTGAGTCAGATCTGACTGCTAATGACCCTATATAGGTTTCTAAGGAATGGCTAGTGGGTTTGAACTGCTTTTTGCAGTTCAGTGCTACCCTACAAAGCCATACCAGAACTCCACAGATTATGGTGGGAGCTCGGTGAATGTTTCTAAATTGACCCATTGGACCAGCCCCTTCACTCATAGATCTACAAAACTATGACTCTTCCCTAGCTCATCTTATTTCCCTTTGAGGGAATCACCTTTGTCACAGCTGTTTCCACTTGAGGCGTTAATGTATCTAGCTTTCAAACTGAAATATTTTTAATGAGTTGACTAGACATGGAATTACAAGAGCCTGCTTTGTAAATATAAAAGTGAATTGACTTCTCATGATGAATGGACACGATTTTAATACTTACCTAACTTTTAACTATTATTTTTGCCCCAAAAGCTATTTCACTCAAGTCCTTATTGCCATCATTACTTTCCATTACCTTCATTCTCTTAAAGTTCCAAATTTAATCAGGAAGCAGCGCTGATATCATCACTAGTTATAGATTACAGTGTTGTTATTGTTAGCTGCCTGAGCCCATTGCTGCCACCACTGTGCCTATCTATCTTGTTGGGAGTCAATCTCATTTATCTGACCCTTCACTTTACCAAACATGATATTCTTCTCCAGGGACTGGTCCCTCCTGATAATATGTCCAAAGTATGAGAGATGAAATCTGACCATTCTGCCTTTCAAAGAGCACTCTGTACTTCTTCAACACAGATCTGTTCTTTGTTTTTTAATGGATTCCACTAAATCACCCAAAATATGTGTTGGAATTTTAAACCCTACTCTGTGGACATGATCTAACTGATGTAATCAACTTCCATACTGCTTTCTAATGTAATGCGATCTATCAGTTGAGGTAATACCAGTGTAGAATGTATCCTAAACATAATCACTTGAGTTATATAAAGTGAAGCATAGACATGAAGACTAGGAGACACATAAAAGGGGAGAGGGGTGGCCTAGAGGGCCATGGGAAGATCACCTAAAGCCAAGAAGCCTGTATTTTTTGTTGATGGTGTTATATGTGCCATTGAGTTGTTTCTGACTCATAACAGTCCTATGTGCAACAGAACAAAACCCTGCTTGTAGCATCATAACAATCATTCCTCTGTTTGGGCCCATTGTTGTAGCTATTGTGTCAATCCATCTTATTGAGGGTATTTCTCTTTATTACACAACCAAGCATGGTATTTTTCTTCAGGGATTGGTCCTTCCTGCCACCACATCCAGTGTATGAGAAACAAAGTCTCATCACCCTCGTTGCTATGTAGCATTCTGGTTGAATGCCTTCCAAGACCGATTTGCTAATTCTTATGTTAGTTCATGGTATATACAGTATTCTTCACCAACACCATTTGTTATTCTACAGTCTTCCTTATTCATTGTCCAACTTTCATGTATATATGAGATGCTTAAAAAAAACCATTACTTGGACTAGGTAAAACTTAGTCCACAAAATGGCATCTTTCCTTTTTAACACTTTAAAGACGTTTTCTGAAAATTAGTACAGCACAATATGTCATTTGATGTCTTTACTGCTGCTTCTATGGAGATTGATTGTGTATACAAGTAAAATGAAATCCTTGACAACTTTAATCTTTCCTCCATTTATCATGATGTTGCTTCTTGGCCTAGTTGTGAGGATTTTTGTTTAGTCAACATCTGCTCCTTGGAAAACTTATACAGGGTCACCATGAGTCGGAACCAATTCATTGGCACTTAACAACAACAACATGTTAAAACGCAATCCATACTGAAGGCTGTTGTCTGTGTTCTTCATCAGAAAGTGCTTTAAATTCTCTTCACTTACAGCAAACAAAATTGTTATCTGACTAACAGGATATTATTGAGTTTTCCTCTAATTTTGATGTGGCAATCTTCATATAGACTTGATTCTTAGATCATTTGCTCAGCATAAAGATTGAATGTTGTTGTTGTTGTTAGGTGCCGTGGAGTCGGTTCCTACTCATAGCAACCCTACACAGGGTTTCCCAGGCTATAAATCTTTACGGGAGCAGACTGCCTTATCTTTCTCCCACAGAAGCGCTAGTAGTTTCGAACTGCTGACCTTGCAGCTCGCAGCCCGATTCGTAACCACTACGCTACCAGAGAGGATACAACCCTGAGTCACACCTTTGCTAATATACTCTTGTTCTGTTCTGACAATTGCCTCCTCATCTTAGTACTAATTCCACATGAACACACACAACTAAGGGTTCTGGAATTTCCATTCTTTGTAATTTATCCATAATTTTTGTAACATGCATAGTTGAATGCCTTCACATAGTCAATAAAACACAAGTAAATATCTTTCTGGTATTCTCTGCTTTCAACCAGATCCGTCTGACATCAACAATGATATCCCTTATTCCAGAGCCCTCTTCTGAATGCAACTTCAATCTCTGGCAGTTCTTTGTCATTTTATTGCTGCAACTGTTTTTGAACTATCAATAAAACTTTACTTGCCAGTGATGTTAATGATACTTTAAATAATTTCCACATTCTTTTGTACCACCATTCTTTGAAATGGACATAAATATGGATCTCCTCCAGTTAGTTGGTCAGGTATCTGTCATCCAAATTTCTTGGCATAGACAAAAGAGTGCTTCCACAGTTTCTTCCAGTTTTTGTATGAAAAATGATTTGTAAATCATCTCAATTTGTATTGTGTCCATTCTTGAGTCTTGTTTTATACCAGTGCCTTAAGGTAGCTTGGATGTCATCCTTCAATGCCTTCAGTTCCTGATCATATACTACCTCTTGAAATAGCTGGACATCAAGCTATTATTTTTGGTACAGTATTCCATCCATCTTTTTGGGATACTTACTGTGTTGTGCCATACTTTACATCTGCAATCCTTCAATACTTCAAATTAAGACTTGAATTTTGTCTTCAGTTCTTTCACCTTGAGAAATGTTGAACGTGTTCTGTTCTCTACTTTTGATTTTCAAACTCCAGGTCTTTGTATATTGCTTTGTTGTTGTTGCTGTTATGTGCCATCGAGTCGGTTCCGACCCATAGTGACCCTGTATAGGGTTTCCGAGGGTGTAAATCTTTACGGGAGTAAAAAGCCTCATCTTTCTCCCACAGAGCAGCTGGTAGTTTCGAACTGCTGACCTTAAGGTTCGCAGCCCGATTCGTAACCACTATGCTACCAGAGCTCCTTATTACAATACAGTAATTTTTGCTTCATAAGTCACTTTTTGAAATCTCTGTTCGGCTCTCTTACATCATCATTTCTTCTGTTCACTTAAGCTCGTCTATGCTTAAGAGTAAGTTTCAGAATCTCCTCTGACATCAATTTTGCACCAGAGAAGATATCATCTGTGGCTCAAATTCCTTAGTATTTAGGAATCCATGCTTCCTGGAAATATTTTTCACTTTTTGTCTGCTGTTGTATTTAAGCCCCTTGTGAAAGGAATGTTTATTATTCTGCTAAAATGTATTCATTCTTAGAAGCTTCCTTTCATGGATGAGGTTCAGTAAAATTATAATAAAAAAGAAATCTGCCTTCCTGTCTTTCCCTCCTTTCTTCTCTTTCACCAAACATTTAAACACATAGCTCTTTCATACATGTCCTGGTGTTTCACATTGTAGTAGACTCACACCTCCTCAATCAACAATAAATAATGCACTCAGTTGAATGGCAGTGTTAAAGAACTGTAATATTTCCCAATTCAAGAGTCTTTCACAATAATTGAATTAGAGAGTAAGGGAAATGTTAATCTATGGAACAAAAATATGCAGTTACATTAATATCATGGACTTTGGCACTGAACAGATCCGATGAGAGTTACAATATTTCTCATTACTAACAGTGACCATGGGCATGTTATTTAATCTCTATGAACTCCAGAGGCATCTGTGAAATAGAATAATAATGCCTACATTAGGGTTTGTGGGAGAATTAAACTGAATAAGGTAAGTAAAGTACATATTAGAGTTCCTGGCATATAGTTAAATGTTCAATGCAATTTAGGAAATAGTGTGTGTGTTTTTAAATTAATAATAGTTGTTATTATTATTTTTAAGTGCTGTTGAGTCAATTTTGACTTATAGGGACCTGTGTAGGGTTTCCAAGGAGTGGCTGGTGAGTTTGAACTGCCAACCTTATGGTTCATACTGACTTTGCTGTTAGTGCTTTCTCCCATAGTGCCACATAATAACTATTGCAACTATAATTATATTCTTCAGAAAACTTCCAGATTAGGATTCTAGTAAAGTGTCAGAGTTTGCATCATTTCTACATTATGTTAGGCTGGTCCCTTCCTTCCTGGGATGATCATGGGATAAATTCACCCTAGAATGGTTGAGAGTCACACCAAAAATCTGAGATGGCTGTAACTCAACTGTCACACATTTATTAAAGAAAATTAACAAAACAAAAAATCTTAAAACTAAAGGAAATATTTAATAGACAATGGCTCCTCCATCCAGAAATGAAGGTAGGAAGTCAACAAAAATTTAAAATAAGTTTCAGAAAGAATTATGGAACAGATTTCTCAGCTATTTAGTGTCACCTTAGAAAAAATACAAAACACACTAAGTCTAAAATATGTCACACCAGCAACATACAACATTTCATTTCATTTCCATTATGTCACACCAGCAACATACAACATTTCATTTCATTTCCATTAT
>NW_006408526.1:13855130-13861460 GCF_000296735.1 Chrysochloris asiatica
TATGTCACACCAGCAACATACAACATTTCATTTCATTTCCATTATGTCACACCAGCAACATACAACATTTCATTTCATTTCCATTATATCTACCTCTCTTTCACTAGCTTAGTACAGCTAGTAGCCACTGTCTTTACAGCGCATTTCTCAGGATCCCACTGAATCTTTAGCCCTGTCTTCATGAAAACCCTTCACATCCTTCTGCTTCTATGTATGTCTGGTTTCATGTGTGTTGTGTTTATTTCAGTTATAGGACACTAATTTTGCTGGACTTCAACCTGGTTATTTCCCATTTCTCTGCTTTGTTTATATACATTCCACCAATCTTTTTTACTCTGCCTCCCTGAGAAATTTCATATATAATCAAAGTCTTACCCATAACCTCCATGCACATAATGGTCAAATCAACATCTCCACATTCATTCTTTGACACTACATTAGTCATTCAGCTTCAGTCATGCATTGGTTTCATGTCAAAACCAATACTACCTTTCAAGCCTGATGTTATAGTATTTAACACTCGGTCCATTTCTCTCCAAAACACTATTTCATGATGCGGTGTGCAGAGTTATTATGACACATACTGGAAAAAAAGGCACTGACATTTTTCAACCTTGTCACCGGATAAGGTCTGATTTACTGTAATTTAGATTGGGCTGTACTTAAAATGCATTTTTTAAATATAGAGGATATACTTAACTCCACTATTAATCCCAAACATCCAGAGCACTGCTGCACAGTCATTGATAGGAATTTAGGTGTTTTAAGCTACTGTGAATATAAAACTGGAAAAGATTTATGGGCAATAAAAGGAAATGTGCTCGTAATTCACAACTGGCCTATGAGACCCTGGCTCTGCTTTGGAGCCACCAAGACAGTTCATTAGTTTCACTAGACAGCCTTGGAATTGAAACAGAATAGTCAGGCATCACTAATGTAATTAAGGCTCTTGATTTCACAGTTAAAAAAATAGATTAATTGACCCAAACATGATTTCAGTCTTCCTTGTGTATGCATCAGAGGTCAGTAACCAGTTGTTGACAAGGTATGGGATAACCTTGAAGTGTTAGCAAGAGACTAAGTTTAAAACTTTACAAATGGTTTTATGTGTGCTGACTTTTCTTTCACATTAGCAAGAAAAAGTCTTGCTGGCACATTCAAGACAATTATCTGAAAAGACAAAATAACTCTATTTGATAAAGGCAACTGTCATTCAATTCTACATGGTGAATCATCATCTTCTTTCACTGTCTTCTGAATACTTACTGTGGTACCAAATGAAATTTAATGAATGTCCTGGAATAAGCTTCTTACCAGGTATTTTGCCACATGGAGTCCTGGTGTGACTGTTGGTTAATGCGCCAGACTGCAAAGCTATTTGAACTGCAAGGTCAGCAGTTCAAGCTCACCAGTTGCTCCTCAGAAACCCTATAAAGGGTTGCTATGGGTCAGAACTGACTCGATGGCACTTAACAACAACAACAGCAAGCCATATTTAACACATTTAAAAAATAACAGTAATTTGTTTCACTAGAAATATTTGTATTCTTTTTATAATAAGCTACACAATACTCTGGAGCTCTGCTAGCGTAGTGGTTACGAATCAGGCTGTGAACCGCAAGATCAGCATTTCGAAACTACCAGCTGTTCCGTGGGAGAAAGATGAGGCTTTCTGCTCCCATAAAGATTTACAGCCTCTGAAACCCTGTACAGGGTCACTATGAGTCGGAACCGACTCCACGGAACATTTCAACAACAACACAGTACTCTATTTCTATTTGTTTCTATTAATCTAATTCTATGAGTTTTCAGTGATCAGAACTACAAGAGCCATAATTATAATATATATGCACTTAATGTTTACTAATTTTTCACAATCCAAAGAAGATTAGATTCTCCCAAAACACCAGAGCATTTAACTAGTAGTGAACTGGGAGTAATCTGTAGTTTTTCCCTCCAGGTTTGTAATGCAGGTGAAATGTGAAAAGCTGTGGCTTATTGGAGTCTGAATAGAAATACATAAACCTCTCCTAAGTTCTGGAAAAGTATTATAATGAATGCTATCAGAGAGAAGGTTCCTGAATAATCATAAGGAAAGATTATCAATCATTAGTTAATGGATGTATTTTCCATAATTTGAGTGTTGTTGAAAAGTTATTCAATTTATTTTTATTTCTAGAGCAAAAAAAAAAAAAAATTATGTGGGAGAGACAGCTTTGGGTGAATGAACTGCACGAATTTGTACAACTCTTGGTGGTAGAAGTAAAACTAGAAGCTAGGACGCCAGAATTAAAGTCTAGTTGGTTTTAACCACTACCCACAGCCCCATTTTCCTACACTGGTTATGCATTGGGCTGCCAACAACCAGGATGATAGTTTAAACCCATGAAGGAGACAGATGAGGCTACCTGTTCCTATAAAGATTTACAGTCTTGGAAACGCTATATGAGATTGCTCTTTTGCCAAAATCAACTCCATGGCAGTAGGTTTATAATAATTTTTAGCAGATATTTGATATTTGCATATTTAATGTTGTTGTTCAGTGCCATCGAGTCAATTCCCATAGCAACCCTGTATAGGGTTTCTGAGGAGTAGCTGATGAGCTTGAACCACTGACTTTGCAGTTCAAATGGCTTTGCTTTAACCCACAGCGCCACACCAGGACTCCTTGCATATTTAATAGTTGGTCTTTTAATCCTTTCTTTGAGAGTAACATGATAATCTACATTTTTTTTCCTGAGTCAGAGTTTAAATTATTTATGTGGGGAAGTTGCTATGCAGGAAGGAGTCATTACCTAGTGAAGGGATACCTGATAGCAGGTGAATCCAAGTGATCTCTAGTATCTCTCTATCTATGTGGCTCTGGCCTAAACTATAAATCATTTATTTTTTGGCTATCTTCTGTGGAAATCTTGCTTCCACTTTTTTTTAAAAGAAGGATCCTAAAATAAACACAAAATGATAATATCAATGTAAATAATGAGGAAAATACAAATAGAGGGAGCTCTGGCAGCGTAGTGGTTACGAATTGGGCTGCTAACCTCAGGGTCATTATGGTCAGTAGTTTACCAGCAGTTCCATGGGAGAAAGATGAGGCTTTCTGCTCCTGTATAGATTCACAGCCTCGAAAACCCTAAGCAGGGTCACTATGAGTTGGAACCAACTCCAAAGCACACCATCACCACCACCAATATTAAGTATATATATATTAGAATTTGGAGTCCTGGTGTGGTGCTGTGGGTTAACGTGCTGGGCTGCAAAATCAGTTTGAACCACATGGTCGGCTGTTCAAGCTCACCTTCTGCTCCTCAGAAGCCCTATTCAGGGTAGCTATGGGTCAGAACGACTTGATGGCACGTAACAACAACAATAGCGATATATAAATACAAATTTGAAATGGACTTAAAAAATAATATGAATCACTCATATATTAGAGATGGGAATATAAAATGATGCAGTCACTTAGACAAACAGTTTCTTATATAACTAAATATACAACTACCATTCAACTAGACAATTATACTCTTGGGTATTTATCATAGAGAAATAAAGCATAAATTCATCCAAAGTCTTGTACTTGAATGTTCATGACATTTTCATTTATAATAGCTAAAATCTTAAAACAGCTCAGATATCCTTCAGTAGCCAAACTATATAATAAACTATATTCATAAACAGGCAATTTAAAAGTTAATAGCGATGATGGAACTGTTCAGTCTATTGAAACTATAGTAGATATAGTATTTAACATACATATTATAAAAGTCTATCATTGTAGAAGCAAATGTACCACAAGTACATATGACACTAGGAAAACATGAATAAGATCAATGGACTCTATTAATTTTAAAATGCTAGTTGTAATATTTTACTGCAATATTACCTAGTAAATATTAAGATATTTACTCATTTTGAAAATGGTACAATTAGAGAAAATTAGATACCGTGTTGTTGTTGTTAGGTGTCACTGAAATTGTTCTGACTCATAGCAACTCTATGCTCCACAGAACAAAACACTACCAAGTCCTGTACCATCCTTATAATAATTGCTATGTTTGAGTCCATGGTTGCTATCATTGTGTCCATCCATTTTACAGGGCAGGGGTGGGGGTCTTCCTCTTTTAGGTGACCCTCCACTGTACCATGCATGATGGCCTTCTCCAGGGACTGATTCCCTCCTGGCAACATGTCCAAAATTTGAGAGATTAAGTTTCACCATCTTCACTTCCAGGGAGCATTCTGACTATACTTCCAAGAGCGATTTCTTTGTTCTTCTGGTAGTCCACAGTACTGTCAATATTTCTTACCACCACAATAATTTAAATGCATCAATTCTTCTATGGTCTTCCTTATTCATTGTCCAACTTTCACATGCATATGAGATTATTGGCAATACCATGGTCTGGCACAGGCACACTTTAGTCCTTAAATTCACATCTTTGTTCTTTTAGCACTTTAAAGAGGTCTTTTGAAGCTGAGCTGTCTAATTCAATATGTCATTTGATTTTTTTATTGCTGCTTCCATGAGCACTGGTTGTGGATCCAAGCACAACGAAGTCTTTGCCAATTTCAATCTTTTCTTCATTTATCATGATGCTATTTATTGTTCCAATCATGAAGATTTTGTTTTCTTTACACTGAGGTACAATCCATACCAAAGGCTATATAGTAGATCTTCATTAGTAAGTATACCTAGGCTGAACTTCTCTTTATTATTTCTTAAACCTACAATTAAGTCGACAATTATTTAGATATAATTTTCAATTTAAAACATTAATGATGAAACGATTGTTGGTTAATGTCTCCAGCAAATAAAAGAACAATGTATACAAACTACTTTAAATACTAACAATAAGCCTTTCTTAATTATTTTCATGAGAGTTTTATTCAGAACCAAAGTTATTCTACAAATAAGACCTAAAATGTTAATTAGCATTTGAAAAATGAGTTAATTTTTGTTATTAAGATACACATGAGCTCCTGGTGTAGAGCTGTAAGATCAGCACTGGACTGTGCACCACAAGGTCGGCAGTTCAATCCCATCAACTGCTCCTTGGAAATCCTGTACAGGATTGCTATGAGTCGGAATTGACTTGACTGCACTTAACAACAATAACAACAGTCTTCATAAACAGGCATCCTGGAGTGATGCTGCAGATTAATGCTCTGGACTGCAAAGTCAGTTTGAACCACAAGGTTAGCAATTCAAGCTCACCAGCCATTCTTGAAAAACCCTGTACAGGATTGCTGTAGATCAGAACCCACTCGACTGCACTTAAGAACAATGACAACAACAATTACACACACACACACACACACACACACACACACACACACACATGAGATTGAGTCAAAAATTATCTGCACTCCAGTTATATTTAAATGCCCACATCCATGTGACAACATTGAGCATGTGCATGAAATGATTCTGTGAAATAGACAAGTGACAGTGGATTATGTGGCAACTGATTCACAAAACAGCCATGGTTCTGCCTATGAAATGATCCACAGTACACACTTGGGTTTCAAAAAGTTTATGTGGAATGGGTACCGAAACAACTCATGGAAGAACATAAGAGTGTTTGGACATCTGCCAACAAAATTTGGAATGGTACTCAAACTAAGGTAAAAGTGTCTTTTAAAAAAGCGTTACTGGTGATGAGATGGACTAATCACTAAGAACCTGAAAATAAATGGCAGAATAAACCATCAACTGGAAAATTGATGCTTACAGTTACCTGGGATTCTCAAGGGCCAGTATTGGAACACTATCTCGAAAAAGGTTCAGCAATCAACAGAGCTCATTATAGTCAAATGTCCTAAACTTCAGATAAACTCAGAAAATTGCTATCCAAAGGCTTTGTGATCTTGCATGACATTGCATGTCCACGCACCTCGCCCACACTGTTTACACTGTGCAAAAACTACTTCTCTGTAGTCTTGATCTTTCTCCATCAGAATTTCATCAGTTTGGTCCTTTGAAAGCAGCTTTTCAAGGATAAAGATTCACCTCTTATGGAAAAATTAAGACAGTAGTGCATTTGTGGCTAACAGCTCAGTCTAAAACATTTTTTAATAAGGTAATACAAAAACGTATTGACAGATGGGCAAAGTATATTGAAAAGCAACATTATGTGAAAAATAATGTATTTGTCTTTTCTAAAAGTTGATTTAAGTAAATTCTAAAGCCAGAGTGCAGATAATTTTTTACACACCCGTGTGTGTGTGTGTATGTATATATATATATATTGTTGTTGTTGTTGTTAAGTGCCATTGAGTCGGGTCCGACCCATAGCGACCCTGTACAGGGTTCCCAAGGGTGTAAATCTT
>NW_006408526.1:13867867-13877592 GCF_000296735.1 Chrysochloris asiatica
CTCCTCAGAAACCCTATACAGAATCACTGTGGGTCTGACTGACTTGACAGCACTTAACAACAACAACAATTCAGAAAGTATCTTTCTCTTTCTTCCTGGTGTGTTTTGTCTGGAAGCTCTGCTGAAACTTTTTCACCACGACTGATTCTACTGGTTTTTAAAATAATAGTAGCATTGTGTCCAGCATCACAGCAACCTGAAAATCACTTCAATACAACAAACTGACAGACAAATGGGGGATGGAGGTCTAATTGGGCTTAATTCACTGCCATTACTATTCTCAAGTTGGTCCATTAGGCCAGAGAGATGCAATTCTATGGTTGATCAGGCATGGCACTAGTAGCAAGCAGTGGAGGAGTCAGCTCCATCACTATCAAATCCATGTAGATTGAAATTGCATAATTCCTTGAAAAATAGGGTAGGATTATAAGGAGAAATAGAATTTCATATTGTACAAGCAGAAATGGGTTTAAAATAGATAAATAAGTAGCCACCACAAGAAATTAACCCAGTTTGGGATCTTAGGAAATAATTCCTTGTAAATAAGTTATTTATTAAGTTGATCTAATAGATCAATGAATGTTAACAACTAGGCTAAGGAATACTTACATACTGATATGTGAGTATTCCAGTAAAATCAATGTGTATGAAGCCTCAGAAGGAGAAAGGAGTTTATCAGATTGAATGAGGAGAGAAAATTCCCCATGACTAGAGTGTAAGTAAGAGAATGGAAAGTAGGCTTATGTTAGAGAATGCAGAACCTAAAGGCAAGGTAAGGCTAGAAATTTTATCTAGAACATCAGAAAGACAGCTTGAAGGCAGCTTCAACACAATGTGACATTATATTAGTCATATTCTTAAAGATTTTCTTGGTCACCTTTTGCAAAGTGAGTAAGAGGGGATGAGAGAAGAAGTAAAAAAATCTGTTTAAAGAGCAATATAGTAACAATTGGAGTCCCGGTATGGTGCTGTGGGTTAATGTGCTGGACTGCGAGGTCGCTTTGAACCTCAAGGTTGGCAGTTCAAACTCACCAGTCACCTTTTGGAAACCCTATAGAGGGTTGCTATGAGTCGGTACCAAGTCAACAACACTTAAAAACAACAACATAGTAACAGTCAAACAATGTATTGTAGTAAGCAAATCTGCTGCACAAGACTTCTTCAAAGTGTTGAAAAGCAATGATGTCAGTTTGAAGATTAAGGTGCATTTGACCCAAGCCGTGGTATTTTCAGTAACCTCATACGCACGTGAAAATTGGACAGTGAATAAAGAAGACCATAGAAGAATTGATGCATTTGAGTTATGGTGTTGGAAGAGAATATTGAAAGTGCCATGGACTATCAAAAGAAGAAACAGATCTGTGTTGGAAGGAGTATAGCCAGAATGCTCCTTGGAAGCCAGGATGGCCAGACTTCATCTTTCATACTTTGAACATATTGTCAGTGGGGACCAATCCCTGGAAAAGGGTAACATATTTGATAAAGTGAAGGGTCAGAGAATAAGAGGAAGACCTCCAACGTGATGGACTGGCACAGTGGCAGCAGCAGTAGACTCAAATGTAGCAACGATTATGAAGTTGGTGCAGGACAAGGCAGTGTTTCATTCTGTTGTGCACAGAGTCACTATGAGTTGGTACCAGCTCAATGACACCTGACAGAACAAGAATAACTTGAAATCTCAAAATGCTGAATTTAGATGATAGGATAGAGAGGTATGGACAAATGAGTGACATAAGTAGGAGATGTAATCAACATTTCATGGTGATTGATCAGATTTGGAGAGTCAAAGAAAAGACACTTCTCTGGTAAACATAAATAAAAGAGTAATATAGTATAAGTATGGGTGTTGTTATGAAGTGCCGTCAAATCAATTCCAACCCATAGCTACCCTGTATAGGATTTCCAAGGAGCCGCTTATGAGCTTGAACCACCGAACTTGAAGTTCAAATGACTTTGCAGTCTGATACTGTTATGCCCAGAATTTGGGGTCCCCAAAGACCACCAAGGAGCCAACGCTGATGCAAGTGCACAAAGGTTGTTTATTCAAGCTTAAGCTCGGACTCCACCTGCATCCAACGCAGTGGATGAGGAATGGAGCCTCAAACTCCCAGTTGGCAGGGCTTTTATAGAGTTTTCAAGCAAACTCAGGGTTTTTCAGCTTTACAATATTTGGATTGGTTGACATTTGGCAAAGTATGAGATGTTACAATCTAATTGGTCAGTACTGGTGGACTTTAGTTCTTAGGCTAGGATAAGGAAAACATCTGGCATCTGGCCTTGGGTTGTCCTGTCTACTGCTTATCTAGTTCTTGCTGTTGCTAGGGGTGAAAGGATATTCTAAGGCAGCATGAGCTGATTTAGCACGTCCCTGGAACAAGAGGACGTGTTCAGGCCAACGTACAAAATGGAGTCTTTTCCTTAGGTCCTACAATGCATTAGCCTACAGCACCACACCAGGACTCCATGTATGAATAGTTAGTGCTAAATAAGTTGTCTATGCCTAAATGAGTGTGATTTAATTGTCCTGGTAACAACTTACTTGAATTTTTGTTTGCCTGAAAAAGTCTTTATTTCTCCTTTTTTTTTTTATAATTTTCACTGCATTCAGAATTCTCGGTTGGGGGTATATTATCTTTCATCACTTTAAATCTTTCACTCCATTTCTTCTTGTTTGCATGCCTTTTGAACAGACGTTTCATGCCATTGCTGTAGGCGTCAAAAGGTAAAACTTCTTCTAGGATCCTTATTGTTTCTCTTGTTGCCTTTGGGTTTCCCTAGAGACTACTGAAATTACATCTGAGATTTTTAGATCTCTTCAACTATAATTTCCTGTATTATACATAGGACTTCAGTTGTTACAGTGATAAGATAAGGAAGAAGAGAAACACTAGTGGCCAAGTAAGTGAAGTGTTGGACTGCTACAGAAGGGTTGGTGGTTCAAACCCACTAGCTGTTCTTTGGGAGAAAGATGAAGCAGCCCAGTCTGATTACATAAAGAACACAGCCTTGAAAACCCTGTGGAGTAGTTTTACTCTGTCTTTAGGGTTGTTATGAGTCAGAATTGACTCATAGACCACTGGTTTCATGTAGGTTGTTGCTAAGCACTGCTGAGTCCGTTCTGACTCAGTGATCCTGTATAGGTTTCCAAGGAGTGGTTGGTGAGCTTGAACCACCAACCTTGTAGTTCAAACAACTTTGCAATCTGACACATTAGCCCACAGCACCACACCAGGACTCCTTATGTAGGTTGTTGTTGTTGCTGTTATGTGCTGTGGAGTCAGTTCTAACTCATAGCGACCCTGTATAGTGTTTCAGAGGCTATAAATCTTTACGGGAACAGAAAGCCTCATTTTCTCCCATGGAACAGCTAGTAGTTTCGAACTGCTGACCGTGAGATTAGCAGCCTGATTTGTAAACACTACGCTACCAGAGCTCCTTTATGTAGGCTAGGTCCTGACAATATATAAGGGACTTCAAAATGCTCATGGAAAAATTCTGTTACCTTTTAATTCCCCTAAGTTTTTCTTGTGGGCAGGTGTTTGTTAAGGAGAAAAGCAAGTTCAGTATATATTTCAAAATCTTTATTGTTCCTCTCTTCTGTAGAACTAGTAATTAAAGTGTATTTCTGTAAGGATCACAGTGATAACCTGGTGGGGTTTCTGGAGGTAAAACTCACAAGAAAGGAGTAGGGGTAACCCTAAGCCTCAGCCTCCAGAAGCTTTTATTTCTACAGAAAGTTCCCACTCAATCATTGGCACAAATTTATTAATTTTGAAGGTTTTCTACTAGTTGCTGGCTCCCAAGGGTGATTTCTGCTCCTGATAATCTATATCCAGCTGATTCTCCAGTTTGGGGGCAATGGTATGCTCTCTCATCTTAATTATTTAATGGATCTAAAATGCGTTGTTGGTTTTTGGTTTATTAGTTGTTGTGGATTGTTTTGTTTCTTGTTGTGAAAAATTGGGTAACAACTTCCAAGCTCTTTACGTGTCAGACCTGAAACTGGAAACGTAGATAATTACCTAATGTTCTTATCAGATAATTCCAACTACACAGGATTGGTGTTAATTGAGTGTCACTTCTCATGTAGGTTGTGATTTCCTGGTCCTTGTATGGCAAATCATTTTTTTATGCTGGCAATAATGCCTATTATGTTTGGAGACTCTGGGTCCGATTTCTTTTTCTTTTAATTCTAATAGACATCACTTGTTTCAGTGTAGTAATCAGCTTCCAGTCTAACTTTGCAGACAGTATTTTCTATGATACAGGTAGTTCCAAACTCAAGACCAGGCTCTGTTTTAATGGATTATAATAAGTCAGTTCTGACATAAATCAAATGACTATTTTTTTAAATTATTTTTTTTTATTATTGCCTTTTATTATTAGAAGATTTAAAAACCTGATATTTATTTGTATTTGGCGTTGGAAACATTATATATAAACATGCAGATATATTTCAATAATTGCATACATAAAGAATACATACATAAGGAGCTCTGGTAGCGTAGCGGTTATGAATCGGGTTGCGAACCTTAAGGTCAGCAGTTCAAAACTGCCAGCCGCTCTGCAGGAGAAAGATGAGGCTTTCTACTCCAGTTAAGATTTACACCCTCGGAAATCCTGTAAAGGGCTGCTATGGGTCAGAACTGACTCAACGGCACTTAACAACAACAACAACATAGAAAACCAAGGTTGTCATTTTGTCAGTGTGGTAGTATCTCCACTTGTAGAAGGTTCTGAATCTTCTATATTATCCCTGAAAATGGGGATGACATTTTTCAGGGCAGCTAATTATTTATTATTACCATTCTAGCCATATTGTTCCATTCTGTGAGGTAGTCTAAATCCTAGTCTCTATGAGTCCTGGTCTGGCACTGTAGGATAATCACTGGACCACAGTTTGGTTTGAATGTCAAGTTTGATGATTCCACCTCAACAGCCACTCCTCAGAAGCCCTACAGAGGGTTTATATACTATAAATTGAAAGAAACTGGAGGGCACTTAAGAACAACAACAAATGACTATGATTTTGGACCCAATTTGAAGTCACGTGTTAATGAGGCAACGTTAAAGTTGGACTAAGGATTAAGGTGGAACTAAGTAGCAAGGATTAAGAAAAGAGCTCTCGTAGCGTAATGGTTACAAATCAGGCTGCTAACTTCAAGGTTGGCAGTTCGAAACTACCAGCGGTTCAGTGGAAGAAAGATGAGGTGTTCTGCTCCCGTAAAGATTTAGAGCCTCAGAAACCCTGTGCAGGGTCACTATGAGTCAGAACCAACTCCACGGTACTTAACAACAACAACAAGTGATTAGCATTAAGAAACTATAGATTAAGGACACCGCAAATTTACTAAGGAGAATAAGCACTGGACTGTTCCACAAGGTCAATGGTCCAAATTTACCAGCCACTCCTTGAAAACCCTCTAAAAGGTCACTGTGTCAGAATTGACTTGATGGCACTTAATGACTCAAGTCACAACCCTTAGTTTTCCATGGGGGCAAGGTTTGAGTTCAAAAACCATACTTTGACAAAGTTTTCTCCCTTGCTCTGGATCTTGCATCTGATTCATCAAGTGTGACCTCTGGTTTGTGGTATTTGTGGCCCATCCCCTGACCTAATTCACTTGTTTCCAAAGCCTTATGCATCAACAGTCTTTTTCTGACTTGTTGATTTGGGTTTCTGAGCTCCTGAGACTATGTGAGTGAGAGCAATCCTTCAGACTGACCTATTAACTGTGGATTTGGGACTTGCTGGCTTCCACAATTGTGTGAGCTGTTTCCTTGACCATTGTGATACAGGGATCGAGGCATAGGCTGAGAGAGGAAATAATAATACTAAGATGCTTGACTCTCTTATGAATATTGGTTTCTCTTGCCTACTATTGTACAATAGATACTTCAGTGGGATAGAAAGGAATGTCAGGAAACATGATTACAGAAAGCTTGTAAGCTCGTCTTAGCTTATAACTGATTGGAATATCTAAAATGGGTTCTACAACTTGCCCAGTGAAATAGGCCTCTGGCAGAGCCTTTGCAGTATATAGGACCTTAGGTAGAATCCCAAGTCCGATCCAGAACCTTATGAGGTGGGATATTCCCACTAGAAAGGAAAAGCAGACCAGCCTCAAACAGCTACAGTGACAGAAGATACATCTTCAAAGAAAGATCAGCAGGAAAAACCCAAAACAAAAGTGTCAGTATGATTGGCTACTGCAAGAATAAGAAAGTTCTTCACCAGGAAACCATCAAAGCAAGTCATCAAGTCCGTTCAGGACAAACCCCCTCTAAGACTGACTGGTGACTTCTGTGTATATTAGATAGTTTATGTTTGAAAAACCTTTGTGCCTCCTGAAAAGTAAAAGATACATTGAATTTTCCTGTCACTTTCAGGGTATACCTACACCAAAAAACTGAACATGTGGAATCAATATTCCAGACAGCTCAGAAGTAAAAATATGCACCACCAGCAACTAAAAACATTCTCATAGATGTTATTGTACTTGTGATATATATATCTGTGATTTAAGATCATGCCCAGACTCATAAAATATACATGGCTGAATTACAATTCATTGGTTTTGTAGTATTAAACTATAACATAGAGGATAGTTCACACTTGAAAACAAACATCAGTACTACCTTTCTGACATACACATAACTTGACACTGCACATAACCTAAGGGAGCAGTCAAATTTTGTTGACAGGATATTACTTTTGGCTACACACACACACACACACACACACATACACACACACAAGGACAGAGCTTTTAAAAGAATAATCCAGGTTACTATTCTCAAGATATGAATAAAAATTATTTCTAATTGCATTTTTAAAATGTGATGTATTTGCATGATGGCAGCTCAAATTTAAAACCAAGAAAGTAGTGTCAAGAAAGAATGATATTAAGAGAAGAAATTTCTATTTCTTAATCCTTAGTTCATCTCACAGTCCCAAATAAATGATATCTTTGAGTTGTTAGAACAGAATACAACTTAATGTATATCAAATGACATTTCTAAATTTAGCTGAAATTTTCACATGGGCAGTGAAAAAGCATGAATTTTGGGAGATGCTGAGTGCTTACTGATGACTATAAAAATATTTTTAAGATTATATTTCAAATAACATAATCTACATCTCTGTGAAATTTTGTCAACTACTTAATGTGTCTCACATTGAATACATTTTCCTACTGGTATGGTGCTGTAGGTTGATGCACTGAACTGCAATGTCGCATTGAACCACAAGGTTAGCAGTTCAAGATTATCAGTTACTCCTCAGAAACCCTATACAGGGTTTCTTTGCTGTGAGTAGGAACCAACTCAATGGCATTTAACAACAACAATGTTTCATAAATGGACTTGAAATGTTGCAGCATTGGAATAAGGAACTGAGCTATGAGGGTTGTCTATCATTGATGCTGACAATGGAAAAAAATATCGTTTGACAAAGTAAATATATTCTTCTCCCTAAGACCTGAGTCAAAGAATTTTGGTGTTGTAAAAGTTACACATTCTACTACTTTCCAAAAGCTTCAGTTTTTTGAGCCCGCTGACTACTACACAGGAGAAAAGGCTTTAATCAGTTCCCATAAAGATTACAGTCTAGAGAACTTACGGGGCAGCTTTACTGTCTCCTCTAGAGTCACTACGAGTCAGAATCAACTTGACTGTGTACTACAAATGCAAATGTGTAATGAGCAAGAGGTATGCAGGCAGTGGCAAATGTAAAACTAATCAGGACACTGTGATAGAAACAGAAGGGAGAGGGAGAAGTTTTAAAAGTGGTCAGTAAATGGTAAGCCGTTTTGAAGATGTGATATTTTGACCAGATGTGAAAGACAAAACAAAAAGAAGCCGCATCGTAGAGCCCTTGGAAAAAGCACCCAGTTTGAGCAAAGTTCATTAGACAGAAATGATTTTAGGATGGTGAAGAAACAAGTAGGAAGCCCACATTGCAGGATCATGGTGAACAAAGGGAAGAATGATACCAGACAAAATGGAAAAGTTTGCAAATTCCAAGTGATATAGAGCTTATAGGCTAAGATACCACCACCCATCTGTCAGTTTGCCATACTGTGGTGCTTTGCATGTTGCTCTGAGTGTGACACTGTAGGATAAGCTCTACACCTCTAACCATAAGGTTGGCAGTTCAAACCCACCAGCCACTCTCAGGGTCACTATGATTCAGAACTGACTTGAAGCCACACAGCAACAAATACAATTTGATGCTAGAAGATATGTTACCAATATTTAAAATTCCAGTAGGGTCATCCATGGTGGACAGGTTTTGGGGTTTTTTGTTTTGTTTTGTTTGGGGGTGGGGCGGGGCGGTGGAGTGGGGTGGGGATTGGCTTTCAGACTGAGTCAGACTATGAAGAAATGCTTGGCAATCTACTTCTGAAAATTAGCCAATGGAAACCATATGATCACAAAGAACATTGACTCTGTTGCTTTAGACATGTCATCTGGGGGAACTAATCATCGTGTTTGCTGAAATAACGAGCCAACAAGCGCAAAGGAGTCCCTCAGTGGATTGAATTGGCAGAAGAGCCACAACAATGGACTGCAACATTCTATCAATTGTCAAGACAATGCCGGCCAAGGTAACACTTTGCTCTGTTGTACATAAGGTCACCTTGAGTCAGAGTCCTCCCAGTGGCAGCTAATAACAACAACAGGCTCAAAAAAATTATTATATTTTTAATGATACGTGAATTATAGGTTGTAAATCAGAGAAGTCATATAATCTGGTTTATACATAGTTTTTAAAATCAGCTGGCATTTGTGTGGATTATATATTGTTGAGGACAAAAATGGAAGTAGAAGTACTAGGTTAGGAGTTTCCAATAGTTTGAGCATAATGATGTTGTTTTGTCTAGGATGGTGTTAGTACATGTAGACAAGTGGACAAACTCAGTGACTTTTTTGGAGATGAAGTCTATGGAGAATTTACCGGGCTGGAGGAATATGAGAAAATAATAGAACACACAGACGACTAGATTTTGCTTTTTTGATACTAATAGTCAATTAAGCAAAAATTAAGAGACTATTTCTCAACATAAGAGATGACTCTAAAGTGTGTCAAGTGATATATGAACAGTATACTAGTTTTGCTAAAGCTAACTCATAATTCAAAGAACTATATAAGTGAATGAGCAAATCAAGGAAAATACCATCTGAAGATGAAAAAGAAAAGTGATAATGGAATTCAAATTTCAGAAAGGTAAATACAAATAACTCTTATTTTAAATAGAAAGAAAAAGTATACTATAATGTAAATAGCACTTTTGAAAGTCTGTTTTGAGATAGACCTGGATTTAAATTATGGCACAGCCACGTAAGGGAGTAAACTTGAGGTGTTATCTGATTTCATAGAAATCCCCTCACTGCTAACTTGTGCAGGAAAATGTCTACCCCACAACATTATTATAAAGATTAAATTATAGATATAGCATCTTCAATAAGGAGCCCTTCTGGCATAGTGGATTATGCATTAGGGTGCTAACTGCAAGTTCAGCTGTTCAAGTCCATCAGGTGTTCCATAGGAGATAGATGAGGCTTTCTGCTCCCATAAAGATTTACAGCCTCAGAAACCCTGTACAAGGTCACTGTTATTTGGAACCAACTTGATAGCACACAGCGAGCCAGTCATAGCATCTTCAACAGACCTCTACCACTTGGTAGAATTTCAATACTTCCTGTCAGTTTTTTTTTTTTTT
>NW_006408526.1:13877692-13880746 GCF_000296735.1 Chrysochloris asiatica
GAGCGAGATGAGGCTTTCTGTAAAGATTTACAGCTTTGGAAACCCTATGCAGGGTCGACTCCACAGCATATAACCACCACCACCATATGTATATATGTAATTAACTGAATCCTGGTGTGACACTATAAGATAAGCACAGGACCAAAAAATCTATTTAAATCACAAGGTCAGCAGTTCACACTCACTTTAGAAACCCTATACAGGGTTGTTATAAGTTGGAATCAACTTGATGGCACTTAACAACAACATGCCCTTTTGGTCTAAGTTTTAGTGCACTAGACTTCTAAATACAAGGGGACAGTTCAAACCCACCAACCACCCTTGGAAACCCTACACAGGGTCATAATGAGGCAGAACTGACTGCATGTGGCTCTTAACAACATATATATTGAAAGACAGAAAGAGAGAATGAGAGAGTCCTGGTGTGGTGCTGTGGGATAAAGCAGTGGACCAAAAGGTTCGGTAGTTCAAACTCACCAGCTGTTCCTTGGAAATCCTATACAGGGTTGCTAGCTATACTTGGACCAGACTCTATGGCACTTAAAACAACAACAGCAGTATATACATATATATCATATATTTACATATATGAAAAAATATTTATATTTAGTCGATTTTACTTCTCTTGAAAACACTTCCCCACAGGGTTTTCTTGTAATGTTTATAATGGTAGATTACCCAGTTTTAATGTTTATAACGGCAGATGACCCAGTTTTAATGTTTATAACAGCAGATTACTCAGTTTTTCTCCCATGAAGCCACTAATGGGTTTATACCTCTAACCTTTCTATTAGTAGCCAAACACTTACCCATTGCATGGAATAGATCCTGACAAATTAAAACGGTGATTAACAACAAACTAGGAAAGTCACATCCATACACTTAATGTGCTAGAGAGTAGAGGTTGAATATCCATGCTATGTTCATGGATAGGAAATTATCAAACTAATAAGTAAAAAGAATCTGTAATACAAATGAGGTTTGAATCACTCTGGTAGGAGACAAACTATATATAGCTGTGACACGGGGCATCTTTACTGTAAACTTTCATTTTTTTAAGAAAAGAGCACTTGAGTCTTCTTGGCTTGCTTTAGAAAATTGTTTCATCTCTGTAAAGGGAAAATTACCCTGACATGTTAGCAAACCTGCCATTCAATAATTTATTTAAAAATAAATAAATAAGCAATGTAAGTATTTGAAACATTGAGAGACGATGCTGGAAGTTAACATGTGGATTCTCTAGGATTACATGCTTCCAAAATGAAGTCTTCAAGTGTGACATACTTTCCCTTTCCTCATGATTGACCCTGTAAAACTAAATCCCTCAAATAGGAAAGAATAATTCTTCATTGCTCAAAATCTTAAACTAATGAAGCATAAAGTAGGCAAGAAAGAAGGCAAGTTTAAGCACAAGCAAGTCCGAAAACTCATGCTATAGGCTCATAAACGTTGATACAAAACATGAACTAGAACCATTGATAGGATAAACTCTCCAATAGGGAAGTATCTGATTTCTAAAAATGCTTTAGGAAAACCAAGTAAAAACAAAGAACTAAATAAACAAATAAAATAAAAAATGGAAAGAACATGGCAAACCAAGGCAGAAGTTGAAGATTCTGTACTTTGAATACTAAAATCTGTTGCTAATATAATGCGCTATAGGAAAGAAACAAACTTATATGCAAATATCTCTAAATTAAATCAACTGAAACTCTTAAAATTGCAAAGAAAGTACTTCATTGTTTAAATATCAAATGAATAACCCTATATGAAGTTTTCCTATAAACCAGTAATAAATTGGAGGATTATGGGAAAGACCTGATTCGTAATCCCAATGCCATTGAAATTCTGATGCATAGAGACTCTATAGGACAGAGGAGAACTGCCCCACAAGATTTCCACAGCCTTCACCTTTACAGAAACAGACTTTCTTGCTCCAGCAACACAGGTGGTGGGTTCAAACCACTACTCTACTCAGTTAGCCATCCAGCACACCATCAGGTATCCTGATTCATAGATTGTAAATGCTTAGGAATGATATTGACAAGAAAGTTGATACATATATGCAAACATTCTAAAAATAAATTTAAACAAATATAGACTCACAAAAAGTCAGAAAGGTAATTCAGTAAATATTTTTAATGTCTAAAACAGTTTAAAAAAACATATTTATGAAAGTGCAAACAAACATTTTTCAGCTATTTCAAATTTCCCCATCATTTGTACATTTAATAAAACTTTAAAAACTCAAAGAAAATTTGAAAATATGTCTTTGTTGATTAGGAAATATTTAATGTGCACAGCCTATGCTCAAAGCTGTGGGAGACCAGGAGCAAAGCAAGTACCATCCCACCTCAGTGCACTTCCATTTGTCTAATACCAGAGATTAAAAATAATAAAAAAAAAGATATCATAATTCTTAATAAATGATGTCAAATAAAAATACAAGGTGTTTGGGAAGCAATTAATAGAGAAACTGTATTAGCAAAGCTTCTTTTAAATAGAAGTCCAATTCAAAATGGCATGAGACAAGAAGGAATTGATTAGTACATTTTGAAATGTATTTGATAAACTGTATTAACTGAAGCAAATCTGTCCAGCTTTAGATTTTACTGTCTTTCATGGGAAGTTCCAGAGGAGTGTAAATGGCTAAGTGCTAGAATTCTAAGCAAAAGGTGGGAGGTTCAAAATCACCCAGAGAGACCTCAGAAGACAGGTCTGACAATCAGCTTCTGAAAGGTGATAGCCCTGAAAATCTTACAAAGTAGGTCTGCTTTCACAACCTTGAAAACCCTATGTTTTTTACTCTGATCACATGGGATCACATGAGTCCAAATCCACTCAATATCAATGAACAGTCCTTCAGGTCCTTTGATCAAATTTTCAGTGTCTCCTGGTGTTAGTATGAAGGACTCCAGAATATTGACTGTATATGTCTAACCAGAAATAAACACCAAATATTGTTGTCTTTTATTTTAGTATAGTATTTGGCTTTATCTTCTCGAGCTGATCTTTGAAATTTTCTGTTGAGCTCTTGCACCTCTTCAATTTTTC
>NW_006408526.1:13883812-13885385 GCF_000296735.1 Chrysochloris asiatica
TTTTTTTTTTTTTTTGGTCTTTACTCTCATGTATTTATGTGTAGAAAATAAAAATACTTAAATTCTGTATTCATACAGTCAATTCAACATCCCTTCAGTTTCAGTAATTTGCTAAATGCTAGCTAGTTATCTGAGTACTAAGGTCTGAGGTTTGAACTTGCCAACTGCTACTGAGAAACTTTGAAAGTCTTGGAAACCCTATACAGGGTCGCTATGAGTAGGAACTGACTCTGGCATTTAACAACAATTATCTATAGCAGCACCCCCCCCCCAAAAAAAAAAAAAAAGCCAGGAGTGGAGTTTGTCCTTACTACTTAGGATCCCTGCACTGTGAAGCTCCAAGATCTAGGAAAAGTTTAATGTCAAGATACATTTAGATCGCCAAGATCTGGACCTACAGATGCTGAAAGGAGACAAGAACCTATCTCCAGAATCAGCTCTCTAAATTCAGACTTCTACCCTCCTAAACTGTGAACCCTGTTGTGGTGCTGTAGGATAAGATTAGACTGGAAAATGCAAGAACAGCAGTTCAAACCCACCAGCCATTCTTGAAAACCCTATACAGGATGGCTATAGGTCAGGACTGACTCAATGCACACAACTATCTATAAAGTTCTTGACTCGGCATATATCATCAATTTTTAAATACCTTGTTTTAAAAACCTGGCGTCTCTTGTTGTTCTTCTTATTAAGTACCGTGAAGTCGTTTCAGACTCACAGTGACCCTGCACAGGGTTTTCGAGGCAGTAAATCTTTACCACAACAGAAAGCCTCATCGTTTTCCCGTGGAACGGCTGGTAGTTTCGAACTGCGGACTTTGAGGTTAGCAGCCCAATTTGTAACCACTACGCTATCGAGCTCCTTTCCTGTCTCTTGGCACGGGTCTATTTAAGAAAAGCAAAAAGATAGTAGAAAATCTGTGACAATCTACAAAAGTTTGAAGAGTTGTACAAAAAGTAAAATGGTCCTTAGCAACTATGGTGGTGGTGATGGTGGTGGTTGTTTGCCACCAAGCCAGTTCTGACTCATAGTGACCCTGTAAAAGGTTTCCAAAGCTGTAAATCTTTACAAGAGCAGAAAGCCTCATCTTTCTAGTAGATTTAAACTGCTGACCTTGTGGGTAACAGCCAACTCATAACCCACTACACTTACTAGGGCTTCTTTAGCAACAGTATTATAGTAAAGTATTTAATATCTCTTCTAACCATAGACTTTGGAAATTACCACTAAACGGCTGTTTTCTGATGGGTCTGGATAAGAGAAAATGAAGGAAAATGCTCATGGATTCTACAATTCAATTGGTATTATATGTTTCAGTTGCAAGTGATTGTTACTAGGCCTAATTGTGATTTAATCTATTTTACCATTCTGCTAGTTATAAAATGAGCCATCTCAGAATGAGAAGGGCAATATCACTCCCATTAAAGACTCAGGAGTGGAGTGTGTCCTTTGTACTCTGACATCCCTGTGCATTGAAACTTGACTGAGAGACAGAAATCTATGACACTAGACAAGGGTTGTATTCTTTCACCATACTTATTCAAACTGTATGGTGAACAAATAATCTGAGAAG
>NW_006408526.1:13885574-13889733 GCF_000296735.1 Chrysochloris asiatica
CTTGGATCAACCATCAACAGACATGGAAGCTGCAGTCAAGAAATCAAACGACGTATTGCATTGGGCAAATCTGCACAAGACCTCTTAAAAGTGTTGAAGAGCAAAGATGTCAGCTTGAGGACTAAGGTGCACCTGACCCAAGCCATGCTATTTTCAATAACCTCAAAGCTGGACAGTGAACAAGAAAGACCATAGAAGAATTGATACATTTGAGCTATGATGTTGGAGGAGAATATTGAAAATACCATGGACTACCAAAATAACAAACAAATCTTTGTTGGAAGAAGTGCAGCCAGAGTGCGCCTTGGAGGCCAGGAAGGCCAGACTTCATCTCTCATACTTCAGACATATTGGCAGAAGGACCAGTTACTGGAGAAGAATATCGTGTTTGGTAAGATAGAGGTTCAGAGAAAAAGAGGAAGACTCCCAGCAAGATGGATTGGCAAACTGGCAATATCAATGGGCTCAAGCATATCAACAATTGAGAGAATGGGCTAGGATCGGGCAGTGTTTCATTCTGTTGTGCATAAGGTCGCTATGAGTCAGTACAGACTCGATGGCACCTAACAACAACAACAAAGACAAGTGGCATAGCAGCAGAACCACAAGCCCAAACATGAGGCAGGATGGTGTTTTTACCAGCCCACAGAGAAAGTAAAGCTGAATGACTTTGGGCAAAAGGCTTGCTTGCAGACTGGGGGGCCTCCAAGCACTTAATTAGCTAGATTTGCTAACTCACAGAGCAAGAGCCAATTGCCTTTGGGCTGAAGCTTGTGGTGGAATGCTGTGCCTTGTGGGTATTTTTCCAAAATCCAAAACAAACCCACTGCTATTAAGTTGATTCTGACTCATAGTGACAGTATATAGGCTTTCTGAAACTGTAAATCTTTCCAGGAGCAGAAATCTTCATCTTTCTCCTGAAAACTAGATGGTGGGTTTGAATGGTCAGCCTTGAGGTTAGCAGTCTAGTGCTTACCCTATGTTGTTGTTGTTGTTGTTGTTGTTGTTAGGTGCCATCGAGTCTGTACTGACCCATAGCGACCTTATGAAGAACAGAATGAAACACTGCCTGATCCTGGGCCAACTGCACTACTGTTGCCACGCTTGAGTCCATGGATGCTGCCACTTGGCCAATCCATCTCATTGAGGGTCTTCCTCTTTTTCTCTGTCCCTCCACCTTACCAAACATGATATCCTTCTCCAGTGATTGGTCCTTCCTGACAATATGTCTGAAATATGAGAGACAAAGTTTGGTCATCTTGGCCTCCAAGGAGCACTCTGGCTGCAATTCTTCCAAAACGGATCTACTGGTTCTTTTGGCAGCCAATGGCACTTTATATTCTCCTCCAACACCATAACTCAAAAGCATCAATTCTTCTATGGTCTTCCTTATTCCCTGTCTAGCTTTCGTATGCATATGAGGTTATGAAAATACCATGGTTTGGATCAGGTGCACCTTAGTCCTCAAGCTGACATCTTTGCTCTTTAACACTTTAAAAAGCTCTTGTGCAACAGATTTGCCTAATGCAATACATCATTTGATTTCTTGACTGGTGCTTCCATGAGTATTGATAGTTGATCCAAGAAGAGTGAAGTCCTTGACAACTTTAATCTTTTCTCCATTGATAAGAATGTTGTTTATTGGTCCAGTGGTGAGGATTTTTGTTTTCTTGACATTGAGATGTAATCCATACCGAAGGCTGTACTCTTTGATCTTCATCAGTAAATGTTTTAAGTCCTCTTCACTTTCAGCAAGCAAGTTTGTGTCATCTGCATATCACAGGTTGTTAATGAGTGTTCCTCCTATTCTGATGCCACGTTTTTCTTCATATAACCCAGCTTCTCGGATTATTTGCTCCACATACAGGTTGAATAAGTATGGTGAAAGAATACAACCTTGTTACACCCTTCTTGATTTTAAACCATTCAGTGTTTCCATGTTCTATTCGAACAACTGTTTCTTGGTCCAGGTACAGATTCCTCATGAGCACAATTAAGTGTTCCGGAATACTCATACTTCACAATGTTGTCCATAGCTTGTCATGATCCACACAATTGAAAACATTTGCGTAGTCAATAAAGCACAGGTAAACATCTTTCTGATATTCTGCTTTCACCCAAGATCCATCAGACATCAGCAATGGTATTCTTCCTTCCACAATCTCTTCTGTATACAGTTTGAACCTCTGGTAGTTCTGTCAATGTATGCTTGCAGCCATTTCTGTATTACCTTTAGTAAAACTTTACTCACATGGGAGTAAAGCTTATCCTATAGCACCATTAAAGTGCTTTGTAACACTTCCAGATAGAGTAAAATTTAGGCCAGCAGCCTGAGGGCAGAAGACAAGCTGTCTTGATGGGAAGAACAGTGCTTGAATATCTCTGACTGTGAATTATAACTTTCCTAATAACCCCTTAACTGTGAGTATGATATCAGTGCTGTGTGGCAATTGCAATCAATTGTCAATCCATGCAGAATAGAGATTTCTGTAAGAAGGATGGTTGTTGCCATTTTTTTTTCACAATTATTTTTAAATACCCACCACTCATTTGTAAGTTTCTCATACTCTCGTGGCTTATATATTGCTATAATGTGGATAGCTATGTCACCAGCATTATGAGCAGTATCTGTCATGGTAAATAGGTTTCAGTGGTGGTCCAGACTAAAACAGACTACAAAGAATGAAAGACGCACCACTTCTGAATGGTTAGTCACTGAAAATCTTATGAGCAGATGCAGAACATTGTTGTATCTAGTGCTGGAAGATGAGACCCTGCACAGGGTTCCCGAGGCTGTAAATCTTTACAGGAGCAGAACGCCTCATCTTTCTCCAGCAGAACCGCTGGTAGTTTCGAACTGCTGACCTTAAGGTGAGCAACCTGATTCGTAACCACTATGCTACCAGAGCTCCTTCTTGTAAGGCACTCAAAATATGACTGCAAAAGAGCTGGCGCCAGTGAGTCCTCTGGAATTCTTAAAAATATAAACCACGATTAGCACCTATTTCTATATATCTTCTCTACCTTGATAAAATGATGTTATAAACTTGAGATAGTACAGAATACTGATACTTTTCTACATCAAATCAACATTAATAGTGTTACTGCTAAGCAAATTGGTTTAAACATTTTTTTCAAAATTAAAAAATTTCCAAATTATTAGACAGATTGAAATTGTAAAAATTTCTCATTTTTGACAGAGGTTGTTAAAAAAATTAATGTATTCTGGTAGCGTAGTTGTTAACGAATCTCACTGCTAATGTGAAGGTCGGCAGTTCGAAACTACCAGCGGTTCTGCAGGAGAAAGATGAGGTCTTCTGCTCCCTTAAAGATTTACAGCCTTGGAAACCCTGTGCAGAGTCACTATGAGTCAGAACCAACTCCACGGTACTTAACAACAACAACAAAATGTATATTTTTAAAGAATTATTCCTTTTTCAAATATTGTCATCAACTAGCTTATACTTATAAACATGGGAGTTCTTTGAATATGCTGGGCAAGAATGTAAAACATGCAAGTGGTAAAGATAGGACAAATGGGCAAATTAATCAGAACTTAATTGGCTATGGCAATTAGCTTATGGACATGCACAAATAAATAATAATTGTGATAATTTCTTTTTGTTGTTAGGTGACACTAAGTTACAATTCATAGCAACCCTATACACAGCAGAACACAACATTGCTGTCCTGCGCCATCGCCAAGATTGTTGTAGTTGAACCCAATGTTCTTGCCACTGTATTAGTCCATCTGAATGAATGTCTTCCTCTTTTTCTCTGACCCTCCACTTTACCAAGCATGATGTCCTTTTTCAGGTTTGGTTCTTTCTAACAACATGTCAGAAGTATGTAAGACGAAGTCTCATCATCCTCACTTTTAAGAAACATTCTGGTTGTACATCTTTCAAGACAGATTTGTTTGTTCTTTTGGCAGTCAGGAATTTTCAATATTCCTCACCAATACAAAAATTCAAATACATCCATTTTTCTATAGTCTTCCTGATTCATTGTTAGTCAGGTTTTACATGCATATGAGACAAGTGAAAATACCATGACTTGGCCCAGGCACACCTGAGTCCTCAAAATGACATCTTTGCCCTTTAACACGTTAAAGAGATCATTTGCAATTGATTTGCCTAATGTAACACATGGTTTGATT
>NW_006408526.1:13890490-13891734 GCF_000296735.1 Chrysochloris asiatica
ATTCCTCACATAAACCAGTTTCTCAGATTACTTGCTCAGCATACAGATTGAATCAGTAGGGTGAAATAATACAACCCTGTGACACACCTTTTCTAACAGCAATCCTGGTGTGGTACCCTCAGATAAGCACTCAACTTCAAGGTCGGTGTGAACTGCAAGGTTGGCGATTCAAACTGTTCAACCACTCCAGGGTAACCCTATACAAGGTTGCTATGAGTCAGAATCGACTTGACAGCAGTTAACAATGACAACAACAACAATAACAGTATCACCTTGCAGTGTTCTAACAACTGCTTCTTGGCTTATGTGCAGGTGTCTTATGAGCACAATTAAGTCTTCTGGAATTCCCTTTCTTCTCAATGATATCCATAGTTTCTTATTATCCACACAGTCCAGTGCCTTTGCATATTCAATAAAGCATAACTAAACATATTTCTGCTATATCCTGCTTTCAGCCAAGATCCATCTGAAATCAACAATGATATCCTTCATTCTACATCCACTGGTAAATCAAACTTGAATTGATAGCAGCTCCCAGTTGATATATTGCTGCAACCATTTAGCAAGATTTTACTAGCATGTAATATTAGTGATATTGTTCAATGATTTTCACTTTCTGTTTGGTCTGGTTTCTTTTGAATGAGCACAAATATATTTCTCTTCCAATTGGTTGGCCAGGTAGCTGTTTTTCAAATTTCTTGGTAAACATAAATGAGCACCTCCAGCACTGCTTCAGTTTGCTGAATTTTTTCAATTTGTATTCCATCAATTCCAGGAGACTTGCTTGTCACCAGTGCCTTCAATGCATTTTGGACTCCTTCCTTCAATAATAATAGTTCTTGATTATAAAGTACCTCTTGGAATAGTTTAACATAGACCAATTCTTTTTGGCACAGTGTATTTCTTCCTTCTTCTTTTGATACTTCCTATGTCATTCAATATTTTGCCCATAAAATTCTTAAATATTACAAGTCAAGCCTTGAATTTTTCTTCAGTTCTTTCAGTTTGAGAAATTCTAAGCATGTTCTTGCCTTTTGGATTTTTAGCTCCAGGTCTTTGCACATTTCATTTAACACTTTGTCTTGTCAAGCTGCCCTTTGAAATTTTCTGTTTAGCTTTTACTTCATCATTTCTTCCAGTCACGTTAGCATCTCTACACTCAAGAGCAAATTTTAGAATCTCTTCTGACATCCATTTTGATCTTTTCTTTCTTATTGACTTTTTGCTTTCTTCATGTATGATGT
>NW_006408526.1:13895669-13897480 GCF_000296735.1 Chrysochloris asiatica
TCTCTCCTGACAACATGTCCAAAGAAGGAGAGAGGTTGAAGAGTCAAAGTCTCACCATCTTCATTTCTAAGGAGCTTTTTGGCTGTATTTTTCCAAGCCAGATTTGTTCTTCTGGTAGTCCATGGCACTTTCAATATTCCTCACCAAGACCATAATCCAAATGTATTTTTTGATTGTTGTTATTAAGTGCTGTCAAATCAATTCTGATCCATAGTGAACCTATATAGGATTTCTGAGGAGCAGGTGGTGGTGGGTTTGAACCAATGACCTTATGGTTAGTGTTGTTGTTAAGTGCTGTCAAGTCAGTTCCAACACATAGCAACCCTGTATAGGGTCTCCAAGGAGCAGCTGGTGAGTTTGAACCACCAATCATGGGACTCAAACTGACCCTGTAGTCCAGCACATTAGCCCATAGTGCCACACCAGCAGTAGTAGTAGTCTAGTGATTATCCTACATCACCTCTCCTTCTTCTTAGTCTGTCTCATTCTGGAAATTTCACTGAAACCTGTCCTCTATGGGTGATCCTGATACTATTTAAAATACCAGTGGCATAGCACCCAGAAACACACAAGCCACCACAATACAACTAACTGACAGGTGAGTAGTAGGTTGTGATAACAATATAATCTATAGTCATCAAATTTTTGCTCATTTAAAAAAAAAATTATTTCTGTAATACAATGCTTTCCTGGTTTTTCTCCTAATTTTTGGCCATACACAGATTTCCTAATTTCTTAGTGTGGCTTCTTAGATTCCATCTCTTCTTTTCATCTCATGGACTTTTTATGTGATATCATAATTCTCATACCTAAATTTATTTCCTTTCTTGTCTACAGATCCCTTTTCTAAGCTATCAGGCCATATTTATGACTGCTGCCTCAGGCAGTGTTAGGGAACATCCATCCCACATATGGCCCATGAAATCATTTGTCCTGGCCCTGCCAAGGCAACCACAGTTCCATATTGTTATTATTGTTAAGTGTCGTCTAGTAAGTTCCAACCCATAGCGACCCAGCATAGGGTTTCCATGGAGCAGCTGGAGAGCTTGAACTGCCACCCTAGTGGTTCAAATGGACTTTGCAGTCCAGTACATTAACACATAGTGCCACACCAGGACTCCAGCCATCATATTAGGGGAGAGTTAATGAAATGTTTGGCCAAATATTGTTGTTGTTAGGTGCCATCAAGTTGGCACCGACTCATAGTGACCCTATGTACAACAGAACAAAACACTGCCCCGGCATGGACCAAACTCACAATTGTTGCCATGCTTGAGCCCATTGATGCTACCACTTTGGCAATCCATCTCACAGGGGGTCTTCCTCTTTTTCTCCGAAACTCCACTTTACCAAACATGGTGTCCTTCTCCAGGAACTAGTCTCTTTTGACAATATGTCTGAATTAGAGAGATGAAGTTTGGCCATCTTGGCCTCTAAGGAGCACTCTGGCTGCACTTTTACCAACACAAATCTGTTTAATCTTTTGGCAGCTCATGGCCCTTTCAGTATTATCCTCCAACACCATAACCCAAAAGCATCAATTCTTCCTTATTCACTGTCCAGATTTTGTATGCATATGAGTTTATTGAAAATATCATGGCTTGGTTAGGTACACCTTGGCCCTAAAGCTGACATCTTTGCTCTTCAACACTTTAAAAAGGTCTTGTACAGCACATTTGCCTAATGTAATGCGTTGTCTGATTTCTTGACTGCTGCTTCCATGAGTGTTGATAGTTGATCCAAGAAGAATGAAGTCCTTGACAACTTCAATCTTTTCTCAGTTGATAAGAATGTTGCTTATTGGTCCAGTG
>NW_006408526.1:13898555-13932594 GCF_000296735.1 Chrysochloris asiatica
CTATGAAATTTCCTTCTCAGCTCTTTTATTTCCTTATTTCTTCCATTTTCTTTAGCACCTCTAAGCTAGAGAGCAAGTTTCAGTGTCTCTTCTGACATCCATTTTGATCTTTTCCTTCTTTCTTGTCTTCTTAATGACTTTTTTGTTTTCTTCATGTATGATGTTCTTGATGTCATCCCACAACTCTTCTGGTCTTCGATCTTTAGTGTTTAATGTATCAAATCTGTTCTTCAGATGATCTCTAAATTCAGGTGGGACATATTCAAGGTCATATTTTGGCTCTTGTAGACTTGTTTTCATTTTCTTCAGCTTCAGTTTCAATGTGTATATGAGCAATTGATGGTCTGTTCCACAGTCTGCCCCTGGCCTGGTTTTGACTGATGATACAGAGCTTTTCCATCATCTCTTTCTGCAGATGTAGCCAATTTTATTTCTGTGTATTTCATCTGGTGAGGTCCATGTGTATAATCATCTCTTATGCTGTTTAAAGAAGGTATTTGAAATGAACAAATCATTGATTTTGCAGAATTCGATTATGCAATCTCCAGCATCATTTCTATCACCAAGGCCATATTTTCCAACTAATGATGCTTCCTCTTTGTTTCCAACCTTTGTATTCCAATCACCAGTAATGGTCAATACATCTTGATTACATGTTTGATCAATTTCAGATTGAAGAAAGTTGGTAAAATTCTTCTATTTCATCCTCACTGGCTTTAGAGGTTGGCACATAAATTTGAATAATAGTAGTATTAATTGGGCTTCCCTGTTGTTGTTGTTAAGTGCCATCAAGTGGGTATCAACCCATAGCGACCCTATACACAGCAGAAGGAAACACTGCCTAATCCTGGGCTAACCTCACTACTGTTGCCATGCTTGAGTTCATCAGTGCTGCCACTTGGCCATTCCATCTCATTGGGGGGGTCTTCTTCTTTTTCTCTGACCCACCTTACCAAACATAATATCCTTCTCCAGTGACTGGTCTCTTCTGACAATATGTCCGAAGTATGAAACACGAAGTTTGGCCATCTTGGCATCCAAGGAGCACTCTGGCTGCACTCCGTCCAAAATGGATATATTGGTTCTTTTGGCTTCCCTGTAGGTGCATGGATATTATCCCATCACAGACAGTGTTGTACTTCATGACTGATCTGGATATGTTTCTTTTGACAATGAATGCAACACTATTACGCTTCAATTTGTCATTCCGGACATAGTAAACCATGTGGTTGTCAGATTCAAAATGGCCAATACCAGTCCATTTCAGCTCAATAATGCCTAAGATATCAATGTTTATGTGATCCATTTCATTTTTGACAATTTCCAATTTTTCTAAATTCATAATTGTACATTCCATGTTCCTATTATTAATGGATGTTTACAACTGTTTCTCTTCATTTTGAGTTGTGCTTCATCAGCAGATGAAGGTTCCACGGGCTATACTCCTGTGGGCTTTACTCCATTCTTGTCATCACGGTCAACTCTACTTTGAGGAGGTAACTCTTCACCAGTCGCATTTTGAGTGACTTCCAACCTGAGGGGCTCATTTTATGCCACTATATCTTACAGTGTTTCTCTGCTATTCATAATGTTTTCAGTGACTAAATATTCTAAAGTAGTTTGTCACTCCTCCTTCCTAGTCTGTCTTTGTCTAGAAGGTCATCTGAAACCTGTCCACCAGGGGTGACCCTGCTGGTATGTAAAATACCCATGGCATAGCTTCCAGAATCACAGCAACTCACAACCCACCACATTACAAAAAACTGACAGATGAGTGGTGGTTGCCAAATATAGCAGGCTTATTTTTAAGTTGATAATTTTGTGTGGCCCGTGTATAATATTATAAATATCCAAACAGCCCTTGTCAGAAAAAAAGTTTCCAACCACTGGCCTAAAGGAGAGCTCCATGTTTATTTTGCACATATGTGACACTGAAATTATACAATTAATTTAGCATAATTGAACAATCACCTCGCATGAGATAGTGAGAGCCAACTCCACCATACCAGTGTCATCAATTGTCACTGGATTACACTTTGATGATGTTCTTAAGTGCTGTTGAATCTATTGTGAATCATAGTGACCCTGTATATTGTTTCTGAGTAGCAGTTGATAAATCTGAATTGCCAGCCTTGTAGTTCAAACCAACCATATGATGTCAAGTGCTTATCCTATTGAGCCACACCAGGACTCCACATGCAGCCTCCCAGTTGCCTCTTCTTGTACATCTCTCATATATTTTCTTGAGGAAAATAAAGCAGTGAAAATTATCTTGCTTAAAAGTCTCCAAATTTTCCCTTTGTCATTAGGTTAAAATCCAGTGTGGTAGAGTAAATTATTTAATATTGTTCTTCTGGTCCTATTTTTTGTAACTCCCACCAAACTACGTTTTTTTTCCTGGTAGGTCTGGATAACGAAGGTGAGGGAATATGATGAAATAATTATATGATTTATTCGTGAGGGACTGTTAACAGGGTTAATTATGATTGTAAAAACTTGGAAACCTAGCAATGAAATTAGTCTAGTTTGCCATCCTGCTGGGTATAAAATGAGTCATCTCAGAAACAGGACTTGAAGATTTTACTTTCATCATGAAAGAAAATCCAGGAGTGGAGGTCTCCCTTTGGATCCTGAGTTCCCTGCACATTGAATCTCCTGGATTCACGGATAGAAAGGTGTGACACGAGAGGAGTGGCACAGGAACAGAATGAGCAGAACCAAGAACCAGAGTATAAGACAGTGAGGTGGGCTTTCTGACCCACAAATTGAGTAAAGCTGAGTGTGTTTGGGCATGAGGCCTAGTTGCTCCATGTGCACTTAATTGGTGAGCTAGGCTTGTTGACCCACAGAGCTAGAACTGAGCAGCTTAGGTTGAGGTTTATTGTGTGGTGGAATGTCTTTTGTGAATTCATGAGCAGTGCTAAAAGAGCTTTGCAATACTGCCCAAGTAGGGTAGAGGCCAATGGGCCATGTGGCTGAGTCCTACCTAAGAGAATGGTTGGAAAGGGGCTGTCCTGATTGATGACCGGTGCCTTCAGCCTTTCTGTTTCTGAATTATAACCTGTTAACTTCCCTAATAAAGCTCATCATCGTGAGTATGATCTATAAATTCTGTGTGACCACTGCAGTGAATTAACAAACTCAGATGAGAAGTATAGAATGCTATGGAAGGAACAGTTGGTGTTAGAATTAAACATAAAATTTAAAAAAAAAAAAATGGTTAGTGAATGGAGGCATATCTGACCTCTACCTCATAGGAATCAGCCTTAGACTGTTAAGTCAAATTCTTCTTCCTGCTTGTGAAGTCAGAGGAGGTCAGATATTGTTTCTGCATCCTTTTTTTTTTTTTACATGCAACTTCTTTAACGTCTCATAAAACTATCAACAAATATTCTAAAGAATCAGATCTCCCATTATTCATTAGATATACCAAATATTCACCAATATTCCATTCCTTGGATGTGACATCATTGCTTCTACCAGAAATTAGTATATTAGTCAATCCCCATGCCTAGAATACTTTTCTTGTCATTGTCCCAGTTTTTCCAGTCTTTTCCTCATTATTCATATTTCAGATGCCTCTAAGAAATTTTTCATTATGAATAATTTGTTCCTTGCTCATCTCTGTCTACATTGTGTCTTTCCATGTTATTTCAGAAAAACACCAACAATGAAACATCAGTGGTGAAACTATGATATTTGGTGTAATTGTTCCATTTATTCTATTGTGATATAAGATTCATTATGCTAGGAATCATAGCTATTTTTATCATTTTAATTCTCTTTTACTCAAATAACATGACTTATGTGTTTTTTGCTTCTTTAGTAATTATTGGAACTAGTTCATGGCCTTGAATTACTTGTTTTGTGGCTTTACCTATGGTCTGTCCTGAGACATGATCCATACACATGTAATGAAAATACATATTCTGCTACTGTTCTGTGGTGGGAGTATGGTGGCTCTATAGGATAAGCACTATACTGTGAATCACTATGTCAGTGGTTTGAGTCCACCAACTACTCCATGAGAGTAAGATAAAGCTTTCTGCTTCCATAAGAATTTGCAGCCTAGGAGATCTTATACAGCTATGAGCTGGAATCAACTTGACGGCACTTGACAACAATGCCATTTTTCATTGGAGTGTTTTATAGATGTCAGTTAGATCACATTGGTTAACAGTGTTGTGCAGATCTTTCATATTCTTGCTCATTGTTCTGCTTATTCTACCAGTTATTGAAAGTGGGGTGTTAAAGTCTGCAACTAGTACTGAAGAATTGTCTATTTCTCTTTTCATTTCTGTCAATTTGTTCTATGCATTTTGGTGCTCTATTATGAAGTGCTTCTAAGTTTATAATTCTTATATCTCCCTGATGTTTTCATAATTACAAAAGGTCACAATTTGTCTCTAGAAACTTTAATCTGTTTCTACAGATTAGTTACTTTCAGATAACATATAGTTGCGAGTTGGGCTGCTAACCTCAAGGTCAGCAGTTCAAAACTACCAGTGGTTCCACAGGAGAAAGAGGAGGCTTTCTGCTCCCATAAAGATTTATAGCCTCAGAAACACTATAGGATCGCTATGGGTCAGAGGCGACGCGACGGCACTTAACAACAACAACATAGTTGAATACAGTTTAATAATTTCTGTATTTTGATTGGTGTACTTAATCATTTTGTATTAGTGCAATTATTGAGATTTTAAATTCATATCTACATTTTCCTATTGGTTTTTACATGTTTCACGTATGTTGTTTCTCTGTTCTTCCTTTACATTTTTGTTACATAAATATTTTATTGTGTATCATCTTAATTCCATTAGTGGAATATTTCTTTGAGGTTTATTTTAATGTTTGCCCTGAGAAGTTCAATGCCCATCTTAAAACAATCTACTTCTGATTAAAACAATTAATTTCAAGGCTGTGGAATTCTTTTTCTCATTGTAAACCTTTCCTTCCCTTTGTTTATTATTATCACATAAATTATATCCTTTATAAGCTCAATGAGACAATTTTATGATTATTGTTTTATGCAGTTGTCTTCTAAAGTGGGTAAGAGAAGAAAATACTTAAAATATGCAATATTTATCTGCATAATTACCTCTGCCAGCTTTCTCGCTCTTCATGAGGATTTAAACTACTTCTTATCAACCTGAAGAATTTCCTTTGATGAGGTTTTGGGCTATGATAGAGAAGTCTCGGAGTAGATGAATGAAAGAATGTTCAGATGTCTAAAGGATAATACTGCTAGAACAAAGTAGCTGGAAGTGGAGGAAAGCTTCCAAAAATTAAATTAATTTAAATTCTAAGAAGCATATCAGTGTTTCAGTATATGAAAGTAACTAAATAATACTATCATTCTCTTATACAAATATTTAGTAAGGACCTTAGGTAAAAGTCAAATACCAAAACCTCTTGAGTGATTCCTACACAGTTTTATGATTGCTACAGAATTTTGTTACACTAAGCACATGGTATTTTCAATAACCTCATATGGATGCGAAAGCTGGATGGTGAATAAGGAAGATCGTAGAAGAATTGATGCTTTTGAATTGTGGTGTTGGAGGAGAATACTAAAAGTGCCATGGACTGCCAAAAGAACCAATAGATCCATTTTGGAAGAAGTGCAGCCAGAGTGCTTCTTAGAGGCCAAGATGGCTAAACTTTGTCTCTCGTACTTTGGACATATTGTCTGGAGGGAACAGTCGCTGGAGAAGGATGTCATGCTTAGTAAGATGGAGGGTCAGAGAAAAAGAAGAAGACCCCCAATGAGATGGATTAGCCAGGTGACAGCATTGATGGACTCAAGTGTGGCAGCAGTAGTGAGGTTGGCCCAGGATTGGACATTGTTTTGTTCTGCAGTGCATAAGGTTGCCATGAGTCAGTTCTGACTCAACAGCAACTGACAACAACAACAACAAGCTGAGAAGTGTTTAACCTCTGCTGAATTCTATTGTAACTAATAAATATATTAGTATAATTATATAAATGGTGAAAAACAAGTTTTAAACCTAAAAATAATTAATCTTGTCATTCAGGAATTGATTTAGTCATTCAGCCAGTCAACAACTATTTCAGTGCACAGAGAATAAGAATAAATTGATAGTTACTCAAGAACGTAATACAAATACATCTGTTTTAATATATAACAGGTGAAGACACATGTCAGAATACATTTTAAAAATAAATCTATTAAATTAAAATTAAAGGGCAAAAAAGATTAAGGGAATAAATTCCTAAGAACTCAAGCAGAAATTTGCTTCTTTTCTCTATATTAAGTATATACCTAAGCCCCTTTATCATACGGTATTTCAATAAGTGATAAATCTTTAACAACATAATTGAAAAGAATTGGACATGTTAAATGCTGAGTTTAAGAAATGTACTCTCAGAAAAGCTAATAAAACAAGTAATCATGACAGAAAATTGAATAAGGAAAATTTTATCAAAATTGCATAAAACAGATTTCCTGTTAGCATACATATAATTGAGTTATAAAAACCAGTGACTTTCATGTTATAGGGAGTCCTGATGTGGTACTGTGGGTTAATGCGCCAGACTTCAAAGTCATTTGAACTGCAGTGTTGGTGGTTCAAGCTCACCAGCTGCTCCTCAGAAACCCTATACAGGGTCGGTATGGGTCGGAACTGACTCAACCGCACTTAACAACAATAACATCATGTTATAGAGAATAAAAAGTATTTTATCTAAAACTCTAAAATACTTATTTATGGAACTATAAACACAGTGACACAGAAAAAAAAATCTATATAATGTGTTTATTTTGTTATCTGTATAAAAATTTATTTTTATTGACCCCTGTCTTATTTCCAGATAGAAAGTTTCTAGCATTCTTTCAATAACAAAACAGATTTAACATTATACATGTAAAATAGCTTATCAATTGAAAGTATTTATATTCACAATATTGTCAGTTAAACTCTAGATAAGCAAATACTAGCTTTTAGCTATGGAAGAAGAGTTTAAGCTTCAATTCTTTTCCCCAATCAACAGCATTATTTCAAAGCATTAATTAATATCATGTCTCTTTGTCCCCAGCCAGCACTTATTTGTCAATTTGTGGTGGCTTGCATGGTGCTGTGATGCTGGAAGCTATGACACCAGTATTTGAAATACCAGCAGGGTCACCTTTAGTGGACAGGCTTCAGTGGGGTTTCCAGACTAAAACAGACTAGGAAGTAAGAGAGACAGACTACTTCTGAATGTTTAGGAGTCCATCTCTGGTGTTGTAGGATAAGCACAGTCTAAGCAAGGTCAGTTGTTCAAATTCACCAGCTGCTCCTCAGAAACCCTATAATTCAGAAAAACTTATGAATTGCAGCAGAACACTGGCAGATATATTATAGGCAAATAAAAACATTATGAATAACAGGGGAATATTTTCAGATATAGTATTGAATGATGAGCCCCTTCAACTGGAAGTACTCAAAATACAACAGGGAAAAGAGCTGCTTATTCAAAATACAGTTGAAACTTTGGGGACCTTGATTTGCTGGTGGGGAACAACTCAGAATGAGAAACAGATGCAAACATTCCATCAATAATCAGAACATTGAATGTGCAAAGTAAAAGTTTAAGAAAATTGGAAGTTGTCAAAAAGAAATGGAATGCATAAACATCAGTATCCTAGGCAATACTGAGCTGAAATGGACTGGTTGAGTCAGACTGGTATCGGCCATTTTGAACCACATAATCATATGATGGAAACATCAGCAATTGGAAAGTATGGTCTTAGTGATAGAAATTATGGAAGAGAACAAGTAACAGAATTTTGCAAGACCAATGGGTTATTCATTGCAAATACCTTTTATAAGCAACATAAAAGACAACTGTACATATGAGCTTCACCAGACGGTGTACACATAAATCTATTTTGGTTTCTTGAAGCAGTGTTATGTATTTTTCTTTGTATATTTCTTTTGTTTACTGATTAGATTTATTCCTAAGCATTTCATTGTTCAGGTGGCTATTGTAAAGGGTATTGTTTACATGATTTCCTTTTCAGAGCAGTCTACATTAATGTAAAAAAATCTGATTTTTTTGAAAATGTTATCTTGTACCTGATACTTTGCGGAATCTTTTAATAAAGTCTAAATTTCTCATCAAATCTTTAGGATTTTCTATGTATAGGATCATGTCATCTGCAAATAGTTTTACTTTGTCAATTTGGATACCTTTAATTTCTTTTCTGGGAGTCCTGGTGTGGTACTGCAGGATAATGTGCAAGGTCAATTTGAATCACAAAATCAGCATCTCAAACTCACTATTCACTCCTCAGAAACCCTATATAGGGTCACTATGATTTGGAACCAACCAATAGCACTCAACAACATCAATAATTCCTTTTCTTGCCTTATAACTATGACTAAAACTTCCAGTACTATATAGAAAAAAGAGCAGTGATAAAGAGAATCCTTGTCTGGTTCACATTCATAAGGGAATACATTCAGTTTCTCTTTGTTAAGATAATGTTGACTGTTCTACAGGACTTCCAAGGCTGTAAATCTTTGCAGGAGCAGAAACCCTCATCTTTCTCCTGTGGAGTAGCTGGTAGATTCGGCCTACTGACTTCAAGGTTAACAGCCCAACTTGTAACCCACTATGCTACCAGGGCTCCCTGTCTTGCATGTTGTTGTTAAGTGCCGTTGAGTAGGTTCCGACCCTTAGGGATCCTGCATAGGGTTTCCGAGGAGCCACTGGTAAGCTTGAACCGCTGACCTTGCAGTTCAAATGGCGTTGCTGTCTGGCGCATTAACCCACAGTGCCACACCAAGACTCAAGAATTTCCCTTCTATTTCTATTTTGTGGATGTTTTTTATCAGGAATTGATTTGGATTTTGTAAAACACCTTTTCTGTATCAGTTAATGAGATCAAATGGTTCTTTTCCTTTGTTTCATTGATGTAGTGAATTATGTTGATTGCTTTCGTAATATTGAACACTCCTTACATACCTGGTATGAATCCCACTTTATCATAATGTGTTTATTTTTTTAATATGTTGTTGGAATCTATTGACTAGGATTTTGTTGAGAAATTTTAAAACTATGTTAACGAGTGATATTGGTCTATAATTTTCTTTATTCATCATGTCTTTGCCTGGTTTTCATATCAGGATTAAGCTCACTTCATAAAATGAATTTCGAAATTTTCTGTCAATATCTGTGTTCTGAAATAATTTGAGTAGAAATGGGGTCAACTCTTCTCTGAATGTTTGAAAGAATTCACAGTGAAGCCATCTATGTCTGGGCTTTTTGGTTGGGAGTTTATTAATGGAATAAGCAAGTTCTCCTTTCCTTATAGGTCTATTCAAATTTTATACTTGTAATATATTTCTAGAATCCTTTCCATTTCTTCTGGATTTTCAAATTTGTTAAAAAGCAATTCTTCATACAATTGTGTTTTATTATTATTATTATTGTTTCCATTGATTTGGTTGGGATGTCACCCATTTCCTTCCTTATTCATGTTATTTGCCTCTTCTTTTCATTTGTTTGATTTGCCAGTGGTTTGTCAATTTTTATTAATCTTTCATAAGAATCAACTTCTTGTCTTGTTCATCCATTCTGTTGTTTTTCATGTTTCATTTATTTCTGCTCTAATCCCTCTTATTTTTATCTGGTGGCTGTAGGCTTACTTTGCTGTTCTGATTCAAATCATTGGTGATGTTGTGTTAAAGTGTTAATTTTGTTTCTTTTGTGGGATGTGTGCATTTATTGCTATAAATTGTCCTCTGAGAGCTGCTTTTGTTGTATCTTAAATTTTTGGTATGTTGTGTTTTTGTTCTTGTTTGCCTCAAGAAATTTTTTTGTTTCATTTTCATTCTCTGATTACCCAATAGTTTTTAAATAGAACGCTACTAAATTTCCATGAATTTGAATTTTTCTTTGATATAACTATTCTTGATTTCTAATTTTATAATGTGTTCTATGTTTACTGGAAAAGAATGTGTGTTATTGTTAGGGTGGCCTGTTCTGCATAAGTCTATGAGGTCAAGTTGATTAACTATGTTGTTTAGCTTTTCTGTGTCTCTGGAGTTTCATTCTCATTGTTCTGTTCTTCATCAAAAGTGGTATATTTCTCCATGCCATAGTCTCTGCCTCCATCTCTGGCATCACTGCTTCTCTGGGTAGGGTCCTGCTCTCCGCTCTTCTCCCTTGATGGTCCCAGGGACCGCTGCTCCTAGATTGCAAAGTTATACACTCCCCTCCTTGCTACAAAATGTCTACCTTTGCATTTCCAACCCTCACCATCAGTCCTGATAAGAATCATTCACTACTGTATCACAAGAGACCTATCTGCATTTCCTTTCATCAGCCCCACCTAGACAGATTGGATACTACTCAGTGGAGATTCTACCTTCCTCTGTGCCCTTTGGATCTAGATTCCCTCTTGAAAGCTTATAAGCCAGTCACTTCCTCCTGCCTTTGAAGCCCCCATTTTGGGTAGCCAATGTCTAAGTTGCCCATCCCGGTCTATTCTCTGTATGGAGGAGGTGGGAATGATCCTTGCTATAAAGATTTGTTCCCTCTTTTGAGCTACTACTTCCATAGGTGTAGGTCAAGTTTATCAAATTGTATCAGATTGCTCTTTTTTCTCCTCTTCTTTCTTCTTCTAGTTGAGCTCTGCTCATCCAGTCATTGAAGCCAGGTCAAGTGGATATTATCTACAAGTCTGGGTGTTCTTATGCATATGCCCTCTCTTCTTATCAGCTGGACACTTCACTCTCCACTCTAGTCCTCTTTGGCCAGAGATGGAGGCAGAGACAATGATGTGGAAAGATGGAGCAGCTGGGAACTTTAGACCCAGAGAGGGAGAGGGGCTGTGTACTGACAACTAGCAGGGAGGGGCAGGCTTGCAGGGTATACCCTGTGGTTGTAGAGGATTCTAACCATGGCAACGAAATGGGATAAATGTAAAACTAATGTTCTCCCATGTAAACTATCACATAATTCACAATAAAACATTTCTTTAAAAAGTGGTATATTAAAACTTCCTATTATGTTTGTAAGGAGCCTTGGTAGCATAATGGATTATGTGTTGTGCTGCTAAACACAAGGTTAACAGTTCAAATCCACCAATCACTGTATAGGAGAAAGAGGAGACTTTGTGTTGCCATAAAGTTTGACAACCTCAGAAACCCTATACAGTGTCCTTGTGAGTTCAGAATAACATGACAGCATACCACCACCACCATCACTACTCACGTAGAGTTCTGCATTTCTGCCTTCAATTCTGTTAGAGTTTGATTTATTTTGAGGCATTTTCATTGGTAGCATAAATATTATAGTTATATCCTCTTGTTCAACTGACACTTTATCAAGATTTATAAGTTGTATTTTGTCTCATATTGTTTTTTCCTTAAAGTCTATTTGTGAAGGAGAGTAATGAATGATTTCATTATATTTACTGGAGATATACTAGAATCCCTGTGGTGAAAATAGTTAACATACTCCACTGTTTAATGAAAGTTTGGCTGTTTGAGTGCACCCAGAGGTACTTCAGAAGAAAGGCCTGGTAACCTGCTTCTGAAAAGTCAGCCATTGAGAAGTCTATGTAGTACAGTTCTACTCTTAACTGTATGGACTTGAATGGCAACAGTTTGTTTGTTTGTTTGTTTGTTTTTAAGTTTCTTGATCTGTACTCCTTCAGCATGCCTACAAAACCAAATTGTTCAGCCTCTGTCATTACTAATCACTTAAAGAAAGCATTTGAATATTATAAGAGTTATTATAGGGCATTATGATCACAGAATAAATATGGTCTATTCTCTGTGGTAGATTTATCAAAGAAGATTATATTTCACAGGGGGAAAAATACCCGCATGATTTCAAAGACATACTTAGCATAATAATAGATCCATAAATATCACACAATAGAAAATGACTAGGGTAAAATATTTAGCATGTAAAAACCAAACTGCCCATACTTCAAATTTCACTGATTCCGAAAGAACATTCTTCTGTTGAATTTTACAAACCATGTTATAAAGGGGAATGGGAAATAATCTTAATATTAATCCCACTTCCTGGGTCTAGGTTTATAAATAAGTCATAGACAAAATCACCAAATGAACTCTCAATTTCTCGCATAAGTTTTGCAGATCACTGGTTTATGTATAATCACATTGCCCTCATTCTCTTAGTCTAATGTTCACTAACATCACACTGCTATTCTAACTTTCATTTAAAAATTGTAAATCTCAAAATCCAAAAGTACTCTCTAAAAAATGTATCACTCATTTCTCCACAAAACAATAGATGGTGGGTTATTTATATACCACATAGTGATATCTGATTTATGAATGCTGAATTGCTACTGTTTGTATTATGCATTGGCTCAAGGAAATTTGAATCCCTGCTATGGTACTTAATAGCAATGTGATCTTAGGCAAGTTATATATGTTCCTTCTGAGGTGGAAACATGTAATTCTATGGGAGACAACATACATATTTATTGTATTTGTGAGACCACTACAGCCATCTACCAGCACTGTGTCACTGCTGTCTCATACTACTGCTGTATTCAATGTTACAGCTCTCTCTCTCCTGAGTCTACGAGATTATCAGCACAGAGATGCTGGGTTCAAAGGTTACACTATTCTCCAGATTCTTTTTGATGGGAGGAAGATTCCCCATATAACTTCTGTTGGAGGGACTCTTTTATGAGACTATTCTTACCACTGAGACCATTCACTGATTAATACTCTCAGTAGGGCACAATCATATTCTTGCATAGTAAACTTTCCACTCCCTTTGCAAGATTGTGGCCTAAAAAATCATCTTATAAGAACTACAAATCCAGAGTCAGATAGACAATAGACAAAGGTAAGTCAAAAAGTATTGCTGATAAATCATAGAAATTTTCATTAAATAAAAAATATCAAAATGTGAAGCTAATTTTTCTCTGTTTTTTAACCTTTTATTGTGAATTGAACAATAGTTCACATGGCAGAACATCGATTTTGTACCTAACCAATTGCATTTTGTTTCATTGCAATGATAACAGTCCCCTCCATGCCCCATCAATTAAGAGTATTTGCCACTAGCCTATATTTCCTCTTTCTTTTTCTTTTTTTTTTTTTTTTTTTTTTTAAGTACACAAAAACATTCAGGAATATATAATCATTTAAACAACCAAAGGGCACATTTTGCAGTCCAGCCTCCTTGCCTACGGCACACAGCCTTTCTCTCTCCATGAGTCTTGAGTCCTCAGCTTCTCTATCTTTCCATGCCATCCCCTCTGCCTCTGTCTCTGGTGTCACTGCTTCTTTGGTTAGGATCTCAAGTTCTGCTCATGCTCATTCCTCCTGATGATTTAGGGTCCTCTGTTCCAGGAATGTAAGATTAACTACTCCCCCACTTTTGTTATACATCTTCTACCTTTACAGTTGTGACCATCATAATTAGTCATGATAATTATTCACTATTGAGTCAAATGAATCCTATCCCCATATCCTTTCACCAGACCCATCTAGACAAGAAGAAAACAATTCAGTAGGGATTTTACCTTTCCCATCTCACTCTGAAACTAAACACGCTCTTAAAAACTTGTAAGCCAGCCACTTTGTGCCTTTATATCTCTCTCTCCCCAATTTTAGGTAGCCAATGTCTAAGCTGCCCATTCCTATCAAGACTGTGTACTAGGGGATAGGCTTGATCCTTGATATGAATAATCTTTCTGTCTCAGTTGGTATTTTTCATAACTACATCTATAAGCAAAAGTCAAGTTCATCAAATTGTAGCAATTTACACTGGCTTCCTTTATCAAATTTATTTATCTTCCACTAGTCAAGTTCTGATCATCAAGCCATCCAAGCTAGATAAAATGGATACTATCAACATAGTGGTTACGAATCGGGCTGCTAACCTCAAGGTTGGTAGTTTGAAACTACCAGCTGTTCCACAGGAGAAAGATGAAGCTTTCTGCTCCCATAAACATTTACAAACTTGGAAAGCCTGTGCAGGGTCACTATGAGTTGGAACCAACTCCATGGAACTTATCAACAACAACTCTGCAAGTTTGGGTGTTCTTGTTTGCCTCACCCCACTTCATATCAGCTGGACACTTCACTCTCAGCTCTAACAAGTGTCCTTGTTCATGGGCTCAGGAGTTCCCAAATCTCCCCAAACTTCAGACCAACCAGCCCTTCTTCTTTACTCTCTCATTTCAAATTCAACAGTAGTCTATGGAACATGGTCAGCCCATATCTTCATTACTGTCTTTCCCCCACTTCTACTCACAAGTACAACAACATGGTCACCAGCAAACTTACAAACCTGCTAGTATATTCCCTTTGAGTTTCGTTCTTGGAAGGGGGTTTGTCCTGACAGGCCTTGATGGTTTGCCTTGATAGCTTCCAGGTGAACACCTTATTTGTTCTTGTAATAGACAAACAGTCTGATTTTTTTGTTTTTGTTTTTTTTTCCTGCTGGTCTTTCTTTCAAGAAATATCTTCTGTTCCTCTAGCCTTTCCAGGTTGATCTGCATATTCTTTCAAGTGGGAATGTCCTACCTCAGAAGATTCTGAATGGGGAAAAGAATTCCACCTAAGACCACATACTCTACAAAGGTTTAACAAGAAGACTACTTCACTGGGTAAATTATAGAACCCCTTTTAGGTACTCTAATTAGTTATAGACTGAAGACTGGCTTATAAGCTTCTGTAATCATATTTCCCAATGTTCCTTTCTATCCCACTTAAGTGTCTACTTTACTATAGTAGGCAGGGGAAACCAATATCCACAAGACAGTCAAGCACCTTAACATTATTTCCCCTCTTTTACCCATTCAGACTATGCCTCAATCCCTCTATCACAGAGCCCTGTTGTTCTGAGGTTGAGTATACGTCATTATTTACCTCTGTCCAATTTAGCCCATACAAACCTACTTAAAAGTATTCTCTATCGTCCTTGTTCTTTTACACCCCTCCCCCACGCTATGTTTTTTTTGGTGTTTTAGTTTTGTTTTGTTTTTATATCCACCATCTAGGTCTGCATACATCTGACAGTGTTTCCATCGCTCTAACCATTCCCTGAAGAATTCTGCACTCTTTGAATTACATTGAAAGAATAAGCAGGTGTACTATCAGGATTAGAAAACAAAATTCCTCAGCACAACTTTCTGAGCCTTTTATCACCAACACAGGTTTCAATTTTCTTAAGACGTCTTTAGAGGAAGTCTCTGTGATCCACCTGTGCCCCTCCAGAAAATCTATCAAGTGTACCCCTTGGGATCTAAAAGAGCAGGCATCATAACCTGAGTTATCTCTGACTTGAATTAAACTCTCCCAGCATATTCCCTCAAAAGCCAGTGTTTTGATTAAACCTTTGTTTAGAAGACATCCTTGTGAGATTAAGACAATTACATCATTGAGAAAACTTGTCTGCAACTATCCACTGATTGCAGACATGTTTATTTAGAATAAACCCATGTATGAACTATAACACTATCAGAAATGCTTTTCTACTTACCCTCATAAGTAAAACAAAGAAATATAAACCAAAAGGAAAACAGCTGAATTAACATTTATATTGCCTGTACTGTAATCACAAGAATTTTTTTTTTTTTTTGTATATGTGTTTAAGGGGATATGCTGGAAGATTCTTCACATGAAATTTACAGTTACAGAGCATTAAAAATATATTCCTTTGTTCCAGTGATTTTTGCTTTGAATATAATTAAATTTAAAAAGAATTATCCCCATCTCACCTTGTATCAACTAGTCAACCATTGATTTCTATTTAGTAAGAAAAATATTAAATAGAATGCCTATCATTGAAAGAAAAATTATTGGTTGATAATTTAGAAGATTCAAAGTATTAAAATACATTAATATTAAAAAATACAACAATGTAAAATAGTTATGAGAGTCATAACTCAAAGCTTCCCTTTGTTTTAAGCAGGTGGTCACAGAATGTGAAGGACCAGCAGTTTTTTAGCAAGCACCAATGTAACTAATATTCAAGGCAGGGTACCCCTGCCAATGTATGCAGTGGCTGAGCCTGCTGATCATGTGCATTTTATTTGTCTAAGAATTGTTTACTTTGCATTTACTATAGCCCAAGTATCATGCAACAAAAGAATAATGCAACACAGACCTTAGAACTTTCACATCTAATAACCCTGATAAGAACTCTGGTGTCATCATTATTTTTAAATATTTTAAAAACAATCTCTCTTTTTTTGGCATGTTTCCTTAACCTAAGGTGTTCAGCAATTTTGCTGTTGTTGTTGAGTGCTGTTGAGTCGGTTCCGACCCATAGCAAACCTGTATAGGGTTTACCAGGAGCTGCTGGTGAGTTTGAACTGCCAACCTTGCAACAATGTATTTAAATGCCAAGGGTGTGTGTATGAGAGAGAGTGCACACTTGTGTGTTGTGTTTGTTTTTGTATTTATTGACCGCTTGATGAACCTTCCAGTCTGAAGGTGTATATTTCTTCAACTGTGGAAAATTTTACTTTTATGAGCTCACTGACTTTCTTCTATTTTTCTACCTTACTATAATTCCCATTACCTGGATTATGGGCCTCTACATAGATCAAGTCCTGGTATGGTGCTGTGGGTTAATGTGCCAGACTGCAAAGCCATTTGAACTGCAAGGTTGATGGTTCAGGCTCACCAGCTGCTCCTTGGAAACCCTATATAGGGTTGCTATTAGTCAGAATCGGCTCAACAGCACTAAACAACAATAACAACATAAATCAAAGAACACACCCTTTAGTATGAGTTGTACCTCAGTGTAAAGGAAATAAAAAATCCTCACACCTGGACTAATAAATAACATCATGATAAATGGAGAAAATATTAAAATTAAAGACTTCATTTTGCTTGGATCCACTATCAAAACTCATGGAAGCAACATCAAGAAACCAAAAGATGTAGTGCATTAGGCAAATCTGCTGCACAAGACTTCTTTAAAGTGTTAAAGAGCAAAGCTGTCACTTTGAGGAATAAGGTGCATCTGACCCAAGCCATGATATTTTCAATACCCTCATGTGAATGTGAAAGTTGGACAACGAGTAAGGAAGACCCGAAAAGAATCAATACATTTGAATTATGATGTTGGAGAAGAATCTCAAAAGTACCATGAACTGCCAGAAGAACAAATCAATCTGTGTTGGAAGAAGCACAGAATGCATCTTTGAAACCAAGATGGCAAAATTCTGTCTCTCATAGTTCAGATATATTATCAGTGGGGACCAGTCCCTGAAGAAGGACATCATGCTTGATAATTTGGAAGGTCAATGAAAACGAGAAAGACCTCCAACCAGATGCAATGACACAGTGGCAAAAACAGTGGACAGAAGCGTATCAATGGTTGTGAGGATGGTACAAGTCCAGGCAGTGTTTCGTTCTACTGTGCACAGGGTTGCTATGAGTCAGACCTGACTTAATGGCACCAAACAAGAAAAGATAGGTCCTCTATATCAGAGATCAGCAAAATTTTGTGTTAAAAGTCAGATAGTAAATGTTTTTGTGGACGAGAACTAAGGATCACTTAATATACCCATCTCATTTTTCATCTTCTCCTTCTTTAGCAATCCTTTAAAAATGTAAACACCATCCTTAAATAAAGGGCCATACAAAACTAGATCATGGACAATGATTTATTGATGCCTGTTCTTTTATTCTTCCTTACATTTTTCATGTAATATTTTAATTGCCATGGTGCCAGATGATAAGCACTGGACTGCTAACTACAATGTTGGCAGTTCAAATCTACCAGTCATTTTTTAGAAACCCTATACAGGATTGTAATGAATCTGAACTAGCACAACAGAACTTAACAACAACAAGGACATATTTAATTAGAGGAGCCCAGATGGTGCAGTAGATAAAGCACTTGGCTGCCTAAACAAAAGGTCAGAGATTTTAAACCACCAGTCCTCCATGAGAGACATATATGGAAGTCTGCTTCTATAAAAATGTACTGGGGAGCACGATGGGGCAGTTTTATGCTATCTTACAGGATTGTTATGAGACCGAATTGACTCAATTGTAGTAGGTTTATAACTAATTCGACATAATTTTGAAAAAATCATGTATCAGTTGTCTCATCAATAACTGGAGAAGACGACAGTTGTTGCATGATTAAATTATATTATGAAAACTCTGAATGCAGGGCATGGCATACATAGTAGACACTTAGTGAGTAGCATCAGTTGTTTTCATAGATACAATATATTCTTTTTTACTTTTAACTGTTTATTGTGAATTGAGGCTTAGAGAAAATATCATCAGTTTTTCATTCAACAAATCATACACATTGTTTCATCTTAGTGATTAGAATCCCCTTCATGCAGCAACAGTTATCCCACCTCCTCTCTGTGGTTCCTATTTCCAGTCCACCCACCTTTCCATTCCTTCTCAATTTTGTCCTTAGGTAAATGTTGCCCTTTTGATTATGAATGATAGGCCATTCCATGGTGAACATACCTTACAACCATTGTTGTTCCTCCTATATACCTATCTACTGCTTGGCTAAAGGAAGAAATCCAAGATGCTTTGAAGTCATTGGCAAAGAACGAGACACTGGGAATAGATGAAACACAATCTATTTGTATTTCTTTTTACTTTTATGAGTTCACTTACTTTCTTCTATTTTTCTACCTTACTCTAATTCCAATTACCTGGATTATGGACCTCCAATTACCTGGATTAAGTCCTGGTATGGTGCTGTGGGTTAATGTGCCAGACTGCACATTTGTATTTCTTTTTATTTTTATGAGCTCACTGACTTTCGTTTATTGTTCTACCTTGGCACCTAATAGCAGCACCAACAACTGCTTAGCTGAAACCAGGCCACAAGTGTGAGTTCCTTTTCAGACCTGATGTGAGGTTGAGAGTCATAGTCTAGGGTTCCTCTAGTCTCTCTCTAACCATCAAGCTCAGTCTGTTTTTCATAACTTTGAGTTTTGTTCCACACTTTTTTCCACTCTATCCAGACTTCCTAAAGTGATATAGTTTAGAGAGCAGTTGCTAGTGGTAGCCAGACACCATTTAGTTCTTCTGATCTCAGAGTCATAGAGATTGATGTTTGCTTGTTCCAATGAACCAATGGATTCCATGCATCTTCAATTCTCATCATTCTTTTTTTTCTACACATGGAAAGATAAATCATTGCACTTTAGATGGCCATTCATGAGTTTATAAGATCCCAGATGTTACTCACCAATGTAGAACATTGTCTTTGTAGACTATGTTATATTCCATTTGACCATGGTGTCCTCTGAAACTATGGTCCTGAGTTCCCAGGCCCAGCAACTCATTAACTTTATATGTTTGATAATATCTAAGAACTTTTCATCACTTTATCCACTATACACTCTACAATATTAATAGTTGTGTTTACAACAAAGGCACATATCCATGTAAAAATGGCTTATTACAAACCTTTATACATTTGGGTATACTCCAACTCTTCCTCCCATATCTGTTCAGTCTATATATCTGCCCATGCATCTACCCACAGAACACTGTTATTGCAGGATTGTGTGTATTACACAATTTACCTCTATTCCCTTTAGCCCTTACATACATCCCTGTGTCTTCATCTATCTTGTCTTCATTCTTCTGTCAACTTCTTTCTTGTATATTTCCCTCTCTGTCATCTGAGTTAACACGTGTCTGCGCTCTAACCAGCAAATTACTCTCCCTTCTTTTTCACCCATGAAGACCATCAAAGAATGTTTGTTTTAGCATGGGAACCTTTTCTTTTGAATTTTACAATAGTGTTCTCATACAATATTTGTCCTTTTGTGACTAATTTCACTCAGCATAGTCCTCCTGGTACTCTGTGGGTTAATGTGCTGGACTGCAAAGTCAGTTTGAACCACAAGGTTGGTGGTTATATATCACCAGTGGCTCCTCAGAAACCCTATACAGGGTCACTATGGGTTGGGACTAACTCAATGACATTTAACAACAACAATATGTATCCTCCAGGATCATCCATGTTGTGTGGTGTTTCACAGATTCATTGTTTTTCTTTACAGTTGCATAGTATGCTGTCATGTGCATGTATCAAAGTTCATTTATCCATTCTTCCATTGATGGGCATTTAGGCTGTCCCCATCCTTTTGTTATTGTGAATAGTGCTTTAGTAAACATCAGTGTGCATATATCTGCTCATATCATAGCTCTTATTTCTTGTCAATATATACCAAATAGAGGGATTGCTGGTCATATAGTACTTCTATTTCCAACTTTCTAAAGAAGCCCTAAACTGGTTTTCACAGTGGTTAAACCATTTTACAATCCCACAAAACCAGCAATGTAGGAGGGTCCCAGTTTTGCGATACCCTTCACAGCATTTCTTGTTTACTGCTTTTTTCCAACATTGCTATTACTGCTGGGGTGAGATGATATCTTATTATTGTTTGATGTGCATCTCTATAAAGTTAACGATTGTGCACATTTCTTCATATGTTTGTTGGCTGCCAGGATATCTTCTTTGGTGAGTATGCACATATTTTAATTGACTTGTTTGTCTTTTTCTTGTAGAGGTATTATAGTTTTCTATAAATTTTAGATATTAATCCCTTGTCTTGTATGTCATAGCCAGAAAAAATTTTCTCTGTCTGTGGGCTCTCTTGTTACTCCTTTGATGAAATCTTTTGATACACACAGATGTCTAATTTTTAGAAGATCCCAGTCATCTATTTTCTCCTTTAATGTTTGCATATTTTTATGTTTGACATTGTATTTATGCCATGTATTAGAATCCCTAAGTTTGTCCCTATTATTTCATTGATGAGCTTTACAGTTTTTGGTTTTACATTTAGGTTATTATAGTTCTTGGTTTTACATTTAGGTTTTTAATCTACATTGAGTATGTTTTAGTATATGGTGTGAGCTATGGGTCTTATTTTATTTTTTTCTATAAATGGATTTCCGGATTTTTAACCACCATTTATTTGTTGAAAAGATTATCTTTTTCCCATTTAATGTTTCTGGCCATTTTTCAAAGATCAGCTGACTGTGAATAGATTTACTTCTGAGTTCCCAATTTTGTTCTATTGATCTATGCATCTTTCATTGTGCCAATACCAAGCTATTTTGACAACTATGGGTATATAGTAGATTTTGAGATCATGGATTGAGAGGTCTCTAACTTTGATCTTCTTCTTAAACAATGCTTTGCTTATCCAAGGTCTCTTTCCTTTCCATTTAAAGTTAGAGATCAGTTTTTCCACTTTTTTACACAATGCCATTGGAATCTGGATTAAGTGCACTATTTATGTGCTTTGCTTTGGCTTATGTTGACATTTTTATAATGTCAAGTCTTCCTATTCTTGAGCATTGTATTTTCTTCCGCTGTTGTAACTCTTTTCTGATTTCTTGTAGTAGTGTTTTGCAGCTTTCTTTGTATAGGTCCTATATTTTTTTAGCTAGATTTATTCCTAAGTATTTCATCTTTTTGGAGACCTGGTGGTAGAGTGGTTCTACATTGGACTGTTAACTGTTGAATCCACCAGCCATCCATGGGAACAAGATTAAGCTTTCTGCTCCCATAAAGATTTACAGCCTCCGAAACCCTATTCTAAGTCTCTATGAGTTGGAACCAACTTGATGGCAAACAACAACCACAACCGTTTCATCTTTTGGGTGTCTATTATAAAGAGTATTGCTTTCTTAATTTATTTATTTCCTTTCAGATTTATTCTTATTAGTGTAGAGAACTCCAACTTATTTTTTATATTGATCTTGTAACATATACTTTGCCAAATCTTTCAATAAGTTCCAATCATTTTCTTGCTGAGCCTTTGGGATTTTCTATGTATAGGATATTATCATCTATAAATAGAGTTTTACTTCTTCTTTGCCAATTTGGATACATTTAATTTCCTTTTCTTGGTTTATAGCTTGGCTATGACTTCCAACACAATATTGAATAGTGATGGTGATAAAGGGCATCCTTTTCTGGTTCTTGTTCACAGAGGGAATGCTTTCAGTTTCTTTCCATTAAGAATAATGGCAGCTGTTGAATTTGTGTATATAATCTTAACAATTTTGACGAATTTCCCTTCTATTCCTATTTTGCTGAGTGTTTTTTTTTTTTTTTTTAATCAGGAATGAATGTTGGATTTTGTCAAAATGAGTTTTCTGCATCAATCAATATTATCATGTGGTTCTTTTCTGTTTTATCTTTTCTACTGTTTTATATGGTGGATTACAATCATTGTTTTTCTAGTGTGGAACATCCTTGCATCCCTGGTATGAATCCCACTTGGTCATGATGTTTTATTTTTTTGGATATGTTGTTGAAGTCTAATGGCTAGAATTTTGTTGAGAATTTTGGTATCTATGTTCTACAGGGGTTGTGGTGATTATATGCCATTGAGTCAGTTCTGACTCATAGCAACCCCATATAGAGTTTCCAAAGCTGTTAATCTTTACAGGAGTAGAAAGCCTCATCTTAATTCTTTAAGTTTGAACTGCTGACCTTACAGTTAGAAGACCAGCTCATAATCCACTATGCTACCAAGGCTCCTTTTCTTGAGGGACATTGATCTATAATTTTCTTTTTTAGTGATGTCTTTGTCTGGTTTTGGTATGAGATTTATACTTGGTTCATAAATTGTATTCAGGAGTTTTCCATCCTTTTCTATATTATATAATCATTTGTATAGAATTAATAGCTCTTCTCTAAATGTTTAGTAGAATTTACCAATGAAGTCATCTGGGCCAAACTTTTTTTGTTGGGAATTTTATAATTACTTGATCAATATCTTCTTTTGTTATATGTCAGCTTCAGAGTTTTACTTCATTCTGTGTTAGTTTAGGAAGGTCATTTTTCTAAAAATGTATCCATTTCTTCTAGATTTTCAAATTTGTTGGAGTATAATTCTTCATAGTATTCTGTTTACAACAGAATACTATGGTTCTGTTATTTTTATTTCCATTGGTTCTGTTGTGACATCACTTATATCTTTTCTTAGCAGTATTGTTTGCATCTTCTCCTTCATTTCTTTTAAATTTTCCAATGTCTTGCCAATTTTATTACTCCTCTAAAAGAACCACCTTCTGGTCTTGTTGATTGTTTCTGTTGTTTTTCTGTTTTGTATTTCATTTATTTCTGCTCTAATTTTTTTATAGTTTTCTTCTGGTGACTGTTGGCTAACTTTGCTGCTCTTTTTCTAATTGTCATAGATGCTTTGGTAATATGTTGGTTTCGGTTCTTCTTTTTGGGTATGTTGTTTATTGTTATAAATTGCCCTGTATGCACTGCTTTTGCTGTGTCCCAAAGCTTTTGTCGAGTTGTATTTTCATTCTCACTTGATTCATGGAATATTTGTATTTCATTTTTGTTTGTTGTATCAACCAGTAACCTTTGAGCAGGATTTAATTTTCATGAATTTTTACATTGATCTTTCTATTGTTGATTAATAATGTTTTAGCATTTGATTTGAAAAGATGCTTTGTAGTATTTTGGTACTATATTTTAAATTTTTCTGAGACATTCTTTGTACCCTAACATGTGGTCTATTCTAGAGAATGTTCCAGGTTCACTGGGAAAAAAAATGCACACATGTTGTTGTTGGGTTGACTGTTCTGTATATGTCTATGAAATCAAATTGGTTGTGTTGTTTAGTTCTTCTATGTCTTTGCTGAGTTTTTTCTAGTTGTTTTGTCTTTCATCAAAAGTAGTGTATTAAAATCTTGTATTATTGTAGAGTTGTTTATTTCTTTATTCAATTGTATTAGAGTTTGATTTATGTAGTTTGAGGCTCTTTCATTGGGAGCATAGATATTTATTATGGTTATGTCCCCTTATTCAATTGACTCTTCAGTTATGAGACACTGTCCTCTGTCTCTCATGCTGGTTTTTTGCCTTATGGTCTATTTTATCAGATATTAATATTGCCATTCCTGCTTATGTTTTATTCCCCTTAGCTTGATATATTTTTTCCATTTTATTTTTAATCTATTTTTTATGTGTAAGGTGGGTCTCTTTTAGACATCATGTTGAAGGATCCAGATTTCTTATTCATTCTGCTACTTTATGTTTTTTGACTGGTGCATTTAATCCATTGCTGTTCAGTGTAATTATCAATAGGTATGAATTTATTGCAGTAATTTTGTTGTTTGGCTTTGTTGTTTCTTTGTTCTACATAATTTTCTGTGCTGAGTTCACTTTGTACATTTTCTTGTTAATTTCTTCATAGCTGTTGTTTTGATGTTTACTACATCTTCATGGATTTACTTTTTTTAAAAAATTTGATGTGAAGGTGTATTAATTTTCTTTAAGGTTATTCTGTTATTTATTACTTTGTCGCCAGTTTAAACAGTGTGTTTTATCTTGTTATCTACTTAACTTCCTTGCTATTTGGAAGTTTTGTAATGACACTTTTCCCTGTTTTGGCTTTGTAGTTGTCTTCATTACAAATTAATATCTGTGGTTCCCTTTTTCAGTCTTGTATTTTTTATAAAGTTGGCCTGATTGTTGCAAAATCCTTCCATTTCTGATTATCTAGAAATGTTCTAATTTTGCTGTTGTATTTGAGGGACAGTTTTGTTGGGTATATGTTTTTTGATTGGCAATATTTTTTCTTTTAGAGTTTTGCATTTGTCTGTCTATAGTCATCTTGCCTGCATGGCTTCTGATGAAAAAATCAGAGCTTACTCCTATTAGTTCTCCTTTGCAGATATCTTTTCATTGTTCTTGAGCTGTTCTCAGTGTTCTTTCCTAGTCTTTGATTTTGGAGAATTTGATTATTGTAAGTCTTGGTGATTTTTTCATAGGGCCTGTCCTGTTTGGATTTCATTCCCCTTTTTTTAATGCTTTTCTTCTCATCTTTCATGATGCTAGGGATATTTTTTTTCCAACAGCTCTTCAATTATCTTTCATATGCTTATCTTTGTTTCTTCCCATTCTGGAATTCCAATGACCTGAAATTTATTCCTCATCAGGCTGTCCTATGTGAGTTTTAGACCTTCTTCAGTTTTTTTCACTCTTCTTGTTGATTGCTACTCTAACTTTTTAGTATTGAGAGATTTATCTTCAAGCTCACTAACTCAGTTTTCCTTTGATTAAAAATCAATTCCTTTGTCCTTTCAATGTATTGTCCACTTCTAAAATCTTTGTATTGATCTTCTGGATTTCTATTTGCAGGTTTTGTATTGTCTCCAATTCTTTATCTATTTTTCTTGATCACTCCTACAGTATTTTCCTGTATTCTTCCTTATTTTTTCAACCTTTATCTCAGTCATTTGTAGGTGCCTAAATATTATTCTCTTGCTATCTTTTTCAGGTAACTCCAGTATCCTGTTTTCTTAGTGTCAACAGAAATTGTCTACTTTTTTTGATAGATTGTGATGTTATTGTATTTGTATTAAGTTGATGACTGTATATTAGTGTATTCTTAGGCACTCATCAACTGCCTCAAAATTGGGGTGATTAGGGGATGAGCTTGTATACCAGTCTCTGTTCACTGTTTTTGACTTCAATTTTGTATGGATTTTTCTGATGTTGTTTGTTTATGTTGATCTGGTGTATGTAAAAATAATATAAAAATCATACAGAAAAAAGAGGGAGAGGGAATTAAAAAGAAATCCCAAGAACTATACACAATTAGGGAGAAGAATGAGCAAAAGGGAACGAGAACTGAGAGTAATGAAGAAAAAGAGCAAAAAGCAATTTAAAAAGAAGAAGTGGTTGGGAAAAAGAAGCATTAAAAAAAAAAAGAAAGAAAGAAAAACTGAAAGTGGAGATAGAAAAGATAGAAATCAAGGGAGAAGAAGAAGAGGAAGAAAGCCTAAACAAGCAAAAACAATGAAAGGAAAGAACCAGAGTAGTTACCAGACCCAGAGAAGAGAAAATTCCGGTGTCTCCTGCCAGTCAAGGATCTCATGTAATAGGTGGACAAAGGATGTGAAGGTAACACTCTCTATCCTAGACGGAGTTCCTATAGGGTTAGGTGTTGTCTATTCTGAGCACACAATCTCTTAAGTAGTTCATTCAGACCTCAAAGTGGTTGAAGCATCAGGGTATTTCTGTCCCAGAGGGCAGCCAAGGGTGAGAGATCCTGCTAATTCAGGATTTGCCAGAATCAGCTTGGCAGTTCTGGAGCAGGCCACACCTGATTCCAGGTGGCGGGGTTGGTGCTACTAGATCCCTACACCCTTTGATGCAGCTCTGACTGCCTGGAGAGCAAAAGCTTCCCTGGGAGTGTACACAGGTGGGGGTTCACCACACCTTGGGTCACCAGAATAATGTGTGGTATAAGAAAAAATTTGCACTCTTCTCTCTACCAATAAGTGGTATGCCTCTGTGTCACCTATCACCCTCTTTCCTTCACAGCCACCCTGGGAAGTTCAAGGTGCCCATGTCACACCTCTCTGGCCAGCACAGATCACCAATCACCTTTCTTTTCTTATTCCCCCCTATTCCTACCACCACACACACATCTTTTCAGCTGCTTCTCCTAATGAGGGCTGGCCCAAGGCTGGCTGGTTTCAGCTTTACAGATTTGGGGCAGAGCCTGCCTAAACTGTGTCACTTAACAGCCTGCAGCTCTGACCACTAGGAGAGCAGCAACTTCCCTGGGGGTATATGTGGGTGGGGACCTGCCTCACCTCTGGTCACCAGGCAAGTGTGAAAAGTAATTGTACCATTATCACTGCAAGCTACCAGTATGTTTCTACAATGCCCGTGTGTTTTCTTGTCTCTGAAGTCACTCACAAAAGCTTAAGAAGGCTGTACCACATCTGGTCAGCCAGCACAGGTTGCCAGTCTGTCTCTCTCTCTCTTTTTTTTTAATGCTGTGTCTTTTCAGCTTTCTCTCCTACTAAGCATTCAATCTCCATTTCTATCCCTTCATCTGGAGCTCAGGGTCCCAGGACTATCACCTGATCTGTTTCATTTGGGTTTCTGTATCTTTACTATAGACAATCCATACAGCCTTTCTGCTTCGTCCACAGTGTTGCCACCTCTCCTCACAGTATAGTCTCTTGAACTCTTTGAGGACACTTAAAATAAGTTTCTGAGTTCTTTCTCCTCTTTAAATTACATTTGTGTCCTCTAGTAAAGAATGTAGACTTTTTAATACTAGAATTACTTTCTTTTTCCTGGTTAATTACCTCAAACATATGGTAAATTTCACTGTGTATTTAGTTTTGGATGAGGATTCAAAGTAATTTGGCTTTGCTAAATTCTATAGATTTTCTGATTTACCTATATTTCTCCTTCCCTTGTAGGTTCCACTCCCCATTCTCCAGCTCTTTGCACTTAGGCCAGGCATGTAAGAAGGGAGGAATTATACTGGATGTGTGGGTGAGGAGTATACTAAATTTGATAGTGGTTGTCTTTGAGATCCAGCTGCTCTCAAGTTGATTCTATGGTGACTCTGGGCATTTCTGGGTAGAAATGTACTTCATAAGGTTTGCAGTTGTTGATTTTTCAGAAGCAGATTGCCAGGCCTTTCTTCCAAATGTCAGAGGTAACTCAAGCCTCCAACCTTTTGGTTAACAACTAAGTGTAACAATTTGTGCCACCTGGGAATTCAACAGCAGTTTTACATATGTATACATACATTTACTCCAGATGTGACACTGTAGGATCTGCATTGGACAGCAAAACACAAGGTTCGCAGTTCAAACCTACCAACTGCTCCTTGGAAACCCTATACAGGGTTGTTATTGTTGTTGTTGTTGTAAGTGCCATCACACATTTCACCCAAAAGGAACCTGATAACATAGTGGTTGTGAGTTGGGCTGCTTAACTCAAAAGGTCAGTGGTTTGAATCTACCAGTGGCTCTGTGGGAAAAAAGATGAGACTTTCTGCTCCCATAATGTTTTACAGCCTCAGAAACTTTATATAGGGTTACTATGAGTCGGAACCGAACTCCCTCCATGGCACACAACCACCACTATATATATGTATATGTATATGCTTTGCTTTGTGTCAGGCATGAATAACATTGACTTAGGGTGCTCTTGGCCAAGGATGTTGTGGACTTCTGGCTTTTTCAACTGGTCCAGAGGGTTCCAGAGCCCACTAGACTATTCCCACCCTCATGGAAGATTCACCTTGACTCAGGTGGTTCTCAAACATGCTCTTCACAGGAAAGCGCTGATCTAGGCTGCTGGGTTGGCCTTCATCATGCAGATAGACAGAGCCTGTGCTGGTGGGCCATGGGAGACGGGGGGGAAACTGTAGATCTGCATCTGGCCCTGTCAAGAGGACTGGGCCTTTTCCCATCACTCCTTCCCAGTTCTGCTGGCTTCTAAAATTAAAAAACAGACTTGATCATGAAAAAAAAAAATATATATATATATATATATATATATATATCCTAAGAAGTCTATGGATAGGTTTGAGCTACATACTTAAGTGAAATAATTGAACAAGAGACAATATGATATTCCCAGCCTTTTTTAACTACATGGTATATTGCTGGTAAAAAAAAATTAACTATAAATGTACAGTAAATTGGGCTGCGAACCGCAAGGTCAGCAGTTTGAAACTATCAGCTGTTCCATGGGAGAAAGATGAGGCTTTCTGCTCCCTTAAACATTTACAGCCTCAGAAACCCTGTACAGGGTCGCCATAAGTTGGAACCGACTCCACAGTACATAACAACAACAACAAATAAATGTATAAAATAATTTTAAAGTTATATCATTAATATTGGTAAAAACATTCATATTAAAACAATATCAAAGAAAATGAGGAAACATACCAGAAAATTGTATATAAATTCTTCATTGTCCTATAAAAATCTTATGAAAGCAAGTATTTCACTCAAATCCTAAAAAGAAATGTATAGAATGATTTAACCTTGACAAATATCTTCAAGGGTATTGTCTTAAAATTAAAATACAAGAGCAATGCATTACTTCCTATATTCACCCAAATGTGAAGGACAACATTATGTAGTTGGGCTCTGTGTCTTTATCTTGCAGTTCAATGTTCCTTGAACTATAGTCTCATGTCAGTTTGCCATACACACTTCACCTATTTTCCCCAACTGGACTTGGACTGACAAGCTGCATGCTTTCCTTCAGAGGGGTGACTCTGATCTGCTTTTCTAGATTATCACTATCAACAATTACTTGGAATTCAGAGAAATCATTATGTTTCTCTTTTAAATAAAAACATCCAGGCATAAGAGCTGAGGATCAGATAGTATCTGGTTTTTTTCTAAATAATCTTCTACATCCTAAAAATGTATAGACTAAAAGAAGAAATCCAGTAGTCTTTTAATGTCTATTGGTGCTGAAGGAATTTTTTTTTTTAATTGTTCACAGGGAACAGTTATACAGATGTAAGGGGACTTTAGAAGTTCATGGAACTATTTCATTATCTTCCAATTCCATTTTCCACAACCTTTTGAAGTCCCACCATATTAGACTCATCAAATCTTTCTGGTTCTATACTGGTTCCATGCTGTCTCCATAGTATGTTCCCATCCTTCCATTTTACTGTATGTAGTATTTTCTTAAAATACCTCCTTTCACTGGTGAATAACATCTATTTTAAATTTAAATGCTTCCCTTTTCCCTTTCAAGTTGGGAGACTAATCACTCCAGAGTGATGCAATAGCTTTGAATGGCCAATCATGACTATTCAAAGGATCCAGAGGGTTTATTTAATATTAAACATGCATGCTTGACGCTACATTAAATTACTGCCCCTGTGAGGACTAGCTTAATAAATATGGCATAACTGTTTCCGTAGGGATGGGGGACATGAGTGCTCCCAAAGGTGAGTTGCTGAAAAAGTAACAGGTTCTTCCTATCCATCAATACTTTACCTTCTCTGCTAAAATTCCTATCAATCTCCAAATTCTACAATAAAAAAAATTGAATGTGGCACAGTCTTCTAAGTAGAGATTATCCCACTAGCATTTTCATCTCACCTTTCACCTTTGAAGTTGCTTAAACAATAAAGTAGTGGAACAAACACTGGAAATGTGGATTTTCTCCTTTATTCTATCATTGGCATGCTGTATGAATCTGGTGAATTAGTGAACAACTGTAGGACCCAGTTTTATAATTTGAATTTTTAAATTAGGCCTTATTTTTGTCTCTATTTTGTCTAACACATTTCTATTAAACTTATATTTTATCACATGAGTATGGTGACTGTAGAAGCATCCTTATTCTACAGGTTTCACTAAGTCATTTCCCTAAAATGCTATTCATTAATTCAACATTTATCAATTTCCTATTATGTACCAGACACTAGTCTAGGCCTTGATGGTACAACAGGAAATCATACAGAAGAAACCACTGTTCATGTAGGATATTATATTACAATGGGGATTAAAAAGGTAATATGACAAATATGTGAATATATATTTATCCTAGTTTCAGATGAAGATGAGCTCTGAAGAGAAATAGTGAAAAGTAAGGTTTGAAAATGGGAATAAATAGGACAGGAATTGGAAACGAGATATGTGAAGATTTGAGCAAAGAGTAGTCCACAAGGGGGCGGGGAAGGGAAGACAATTCTTGAGGCAGGAATACATTTTTAAGCTTTTTACAGTACAAGAAAGTGGAAAGCCTAGAGAAGTTAAGCAAGGGAACAATAGTAGGAGAGATCCAGTGTAAAAGGGGCCAGATCATGAAGAGTCCGTATAGATCGTGACAGAGACACCATTAGGGAATGGCATGAATTGATTTACGTTTTAAAAATATCATTCCCTATTTCAAGATTAAAAGACCTGGGAACTTGAAAAAGATGTGAGAATAAAGGAGACAATTTAAGATCTTAAATTTTTCGTTTTCTAAGAAAAAATACCATAGCGTTGGATACAGTGAGAGATCATTGGACATAAGATATGGTAAACACTTTTGGAAGTAGATTCCTAATTAATTGGATGATGGGAGAAGGCAGACATTATGAAGCACTGAAACAAAGAGCTATGAAACCATGCTGTAAAAAAAAAAAAAAAAAAATACACCTTAGATGACTATTCACAGTAAGAAGAGATTTTACTTCAATCATCTGTTTTTTTCCAACCATCTTGTAGTTTGTGCCATGCCTTGGATAAGTCACTTGGATAAGGCCATTCAATTCCACATTACCAAAGTCAGGGAAGGAAAATATATTATAATTTGATAGTTTTTCTTATTTAGAAGCATCATGGTGGTGTAAAAAGTGTGTGTGTTCTCGAATTAGATAGACCTTATTTTATCCTGGCTCTAGTCACTTGTAGAACCTTGGCCAGACCATAAAACCTTCAAAATGTGGATGCTTGAAAGATAAAAATTGTTTTATGGTTGGTGTTAGGTGAAATAAAATGTTTCACTGTCAGTTGTTTCTTGCTCACTGTCTACATAAGAGCGGGCTGGCATATTGGCAAAATATTGGGAGTACAAAAGACATAATTCTCCTCAAAGTATATTTTCTTATGTTTTTGAATGCCACACACTTGGCCTGACAAAGAAAATAATTACGGTCCAGTAGATTCTGACTCAAGGCAACCCCAGGTAAGTCCGATTATTATACTACATACAATTTTCAATGGCTGAGTTTTTAGAAGTGAATCAATAAAACTTTCTTCCAAAGTGCTTCTGGGTGGACTCAAACTGCCAGCCTTTTGATTGATAGCCTACCACATTAAATGTTAGAACAACCCAGGGTCTGACCTATGTTGTTGTTGTTGTTGTTGTTAAGTGCCATTGAATTGGTTCCAATTCATAGTGACCCTAAATACAACTTCACAGGGTTTCCAAGGAGCAGCTGTTGGGTTTGAACAGTCAATTTTGCAGTTAGCAGTCAAGCATTTATCCTAAAGCATCACTCCAGGACTCTGGACCTATCCTATTGTTGTTGTTATGTGCCATCGAGTCGGTTCCGACCCATAGCGACCCTGTATAGGGTTTCCGAGGGTGTAAATCTTTACGGGAGTAGAAAGCCTCATCTTTCTCCCGCGGAGCGGCTGGTAGTTTCGAACCGCTGACCTTAAGGTTCGCAGCCCGATTCGTAACCACTACGCTACCAGACCTATCCTATAGTAGCTATTTATTGGGAGCTAGATTTCCTTCTTTCAAATCCAAAATTACATACTTAGTTAGCAGCACAAAACATGTATTTTAAGACAACATAGTTTTTTGTGTTTTTTTCAGGGAGCCTTCTGAAAACAATATCCAAATCCAAAGGAATGACTCTAATAATGTAATTTCAGGCAAATGAGCAGGTAATTGAGAAGACATTTTCCTAAAGGCAAATATTTTTCTCCCTCATATTAAAATACATTTACTTGCAAATGTACTTACATGAAACATTTTTTATTAGAATACATTTTTAAGTACTGAAAATTACAGAGGATAACTGAAGGAGTAATTTCCAAAGACTTGGTTTGTCAGTGAAATGACCACACATTGAGAATTTTGAATCAGGTAAAAATGATTTCTTTTTGTAACCTTTAGATTTATCCTATGACAAAGCAGGGAAAGAACCTCTAATTCATCTGGCAATAGGCATTGGAATATTTTTAATAACATTTATTAAGATGTCATATTCAATTAATGATTTTACTATGCTACCTCAACAATTAGTGGACTAATCCAGGAAGTGCCAATAAAAATAGCACCAAGAAATCATTTCCGCAGCCATTTGCAAGTATTTAATATGCTGTCAAGTTCAAAACTCAAACTGAATTCAAAGCAGAATCCATGGTCTTCAGATTTACTCAGCGACATTGTGAACCAGTGACATATAGGTGAAAGGCTCTATTTTCGTATTCCCTTTTATCTAACTCATAATCTCTCTATTTCACTCTTCTCCACTGTTCTCACTACATGACCAGAATCATGAGTTGCGTTAGCACTGAACGGTATCTCCCAATCAACTCAGTTTCTGCCTATTTCTCTTTTCCAGTCAGAGATGATAGGTTTGGCTGAACTTTCAAAGATAGCACATGCCATTAGCATTGAATATTTTATTCTGCATTAGAGTATCATATTGGAATCCCTTCATTAAAATTACAATTATGCCAATAATCATAAAACCATATTCTTCAGAAATACTGAAATTACAATATTCATGTTTTCATATATCAAAGCTGCATTTGTGATGATTATGTTTTCTCTTTAGTTTTCTTCTTTTTCTTCTTATAATATGATAAATTGCAGGAATCAACTCCTGGTTGTTGCTTATCATAAATTTTAATAAAAAATAAAGATTTGCTTTTTCTATGGCACTGTTTCAGGATAATTGAATATTTAGACATGCCCCTGCAACCAAGACATATAAATTAAGCTATCTATTAACTAAGCTTTCTGCTCCCATGAAGACTTAAAGCCTCCCGAACCCTATATTGTTGTGGTTAAGTGCTGTTAAGTCGGTTCTGACCCATAGCAACCCTGTACAAGGCTTCTGAGGAGCAATTGGTAAGCTTGAACCACTGACCTTGCAGTTCAAACCAGCTTGCTGTCCAGTACATTAACCCACAGCACAGCACCAGGACTCCAGAAACCCTAGGTAGGGTCACTGTAAGTCATAACCAACTTGACAGCACTTAACAGCAACTTTAAGAAAATCTTAGAGGACATATACAAGTTCATTGCAGCATTCACATTAGGAAAAAGATAGAAAAATATCAATAGGTGAATGGATAAAATGTACATGAATACAATGGAATATTGCACAATGATATAGAATAATGATGAATCTATGAAACATAATATGAAGAAATCTGAAGGACATTATGCTAAGTGAAATAAGACAATAACAAAAGGACAAATAGTGTATGATACCAATTTTTTAAAAAGTCAGTATTAGGTTTACACACAGAGTATTCTTAAATGGTTTCCAGGATGGCAGGGGAAAAAAGTAAGTAGATAGTTGTTGTTGTTAGTTGCCCTCTAGTCAGTGCTGACCCATAGTGACCTTATGCAGAGTAAAACAAAACACTGCCCGATCCTGGGCCAACCTCACTACTGTTGCCATGCTTGAGTCTATTAATGCTGCTACTTGGCCAATCCATCTCATTGGGGGTCTTCCTCTTTTTCTCTGACCCTCCACCTTCCCGAACATGATATCCTTATCCAGTGACTGATCCCTCCT
>NW_006408526.1:13935102-13936448 GCF_000296735.1 Chrysochloris asiatica
TCCTCCAATCCTGATGCCACGTTTTTCTTCATAGAACCCAGCTTCTTGTATTATTTGCTCAGCTTACAGGTTGAATAAGTATGGTGAAAGAACACAACCTTGTTACACACCTTTCCCAATTTTAAAACATACATAGGGAGCATAATAATGAACGTTTCTGAGACATATCTAAGCACTCTGAATTACTGAGCTTGAAGGCAAAGGACCATAGTCTTGGGGGACATCTACATCAATTGGAATAACATTGATGTTGTTGATGGTAGGTGCCATGGAATAACATAGCTCATAAAAATAAGGTTCTTTATCCTAGTTTGGTGAGCAGCATCTGGGATTTTAAAAGCTTGCTAATAGCCATCTAAGCTATAACTATTGGTCTTCCCTGCCTGGAGCAAAGGAGAATAAAGAAAACCAAAGAATTAAAAAAGCAATTCGTTCATAGGACAAATTAATGTTCCACATGAACCATAGCCTCCTCTAGTCTGAAACTAGAAGAATGAGATGGTACCCACCTATTACTACTGACTATTTTGTTCAGGGACACAATAGAAGGTCCCAGGTGGAATGGGAGAAGAAATGTAGAACAAAACTCAAATGCATAGAAAAGACTAGCTGTGAAATCTGGGTCAAGATGGCAGAGTAAGGAGACCCACTGAGCCAACTGTCTGCAACAAAGACATGGGAGAACAAGTGAAACAGATACAGATGGGGATCCTGAAACCCTGAGGATCATAGGATAGGACAGAGATGGAGTTGAGCACTAACGGGAAGAAGATCATCAGAATCAGTGATAGAAAAGGTGCATGGAGCAGCATGGCCATCTTAAAATTTTGTGAGCATCTTTAGATAGTGATCTGTGAGCACAGGACATGCTTGGATGTTGGTAACAAGGAAGTACAGTTAGTTCTCCCTTGTTCCCATGCCCTCCTGGTAGATGTGAGCGTGGTCAGTGTCCACTCTTGCCAACCCAGCTGCCAGTGTCACCTGCTTCAGAACAGTTTCTGTTTTACCTGAGGTCTGGTGCCAGGGAAAGTGTCCTTGCTTCTGGAAGTGAGTGATCCCAGCCCAAACTACACTACACAAACAGTGAACAAAGAACTAACTGCATTCACACTTCTAGTCCCTACCACATTCACCAAGAAACAGGTGGTGAGTTCCTAAGAATACACCAATATGCAGTCATCATCTCAAGAAAAACAGGACACCACAATGTCTAGGATAAACAATTTCATCTTACACAAGGTAATAAGACAGAGTGCCTCAAACAAGTCACCAAAATAGATAATATAACAATGGTATCAAACCACCTTATAAAGAAATGGTATTGAACTGCCTTATAGAGTTTTTTT
>NW_006408526.1:13937708-13945901 GCF_000296735.1 Chrysochloris asiatica
GGGATGCCTTATAGAGTTTTAAAGAATATCAACTATACAAAAAGATTGAGAGATTAAGAAAAATACAGATGAAATCATGAAAGACCCAGATAAAATTATGGAAATAATAAGGAAACAAATTGACAAAATAATTGAAAATGGGAATCATACAAAATAAGCAACTAGAAAGTCAGAAGATTAACATTAAGATGTCAGAAATAGATAACACATTGAAAGGACAAATAAATATAATTGAATCAATATAAATTGAATTATTGAGCATGGAGAAAATCTATAATCATCTGCAAGAGAAATAATCAGAAAAACAACAAAAAATCTGAAGACAGTCTAAGATTTATGTGGATGATTATTAAAAGGAATAATTTACACGTGATAGGAATTCCAAAGCAGGAAGAAATAAAGAAAAAAAATAGAGGATATTGTCTAAGAATTATTGGAAGAAAACTTAATGACCATCATTAAAGACAAGATGATAGCTATTCAAAAAATTGAACAAACTCAAAACAGTATAAACCCCTAAAGAAAAACACCAAGGCACTACAATTCAACTTTCTAAAACCAAAAGCATAGGAAGATTCCTGAGAGCAGCTCAGGAAAAACAAAGTTTCCTACAAAGAAGAACTCATCTAAGTTCTGATTTCTCAGCAGAAACCAAACAGGCAAGAAGACTGACTTAGATAAAACGTAAATCCTTCCTTCATTTATCATGTTATTTATAAGTCCAGGTGCTGGGATTTCTGTTTTCTTTACATTGAGGTGTAACTTGTACTGAAGGCTATGGGCTTTGATCTTCATTAGTAAGTATTTTAAATCCTCTTCACTTTCAGCAAGTAAGGTTTTATCACCTGCATATCACAGGTGGTTACTGAGCCTTCTTCCAAACCTGATGCTGCATTCTTCTTCATATAATCCATCTTCCTGGATTATTTATTCATCATATAGATTGACTACCAATGGTGAAATAATACAACCCTGGCACAGACCTTTTCTAATTTTAAACAATTCAGTGTTCCTTGGTCTATGTTTAGGTTCCTCATGAGTGAACCACAAGGTTGGTAATTGAAACTCACCAGCTCCTTGGAAACTGTATGCAGGGTCACTATGAGCTCACCAGCTCCTTGGAAACTGTATGCAGAGTCACTGACTCAGTGGCACTTAGTAACAACAATCTGAGGGTGTTCCACTGCTAACCATAAGGTTTCCAATGCTAAGCACAAATACATATTCTGGGATACCCTTTCTTAACAATGTTGTCCATAGTTTGTCACGATCCACACAGTCAAAAGTCTGTACAAAGTCAATAGAGCTTAGGTAAGTACCTTTGACTTCTTCCTTCCATTGGCTCTTGCTCATATGCTACTTCTTGAAATGGTTTACCATCTACTATTAATTTTTGGTACAAGAATCTGTGTTTTCCTTCCATCTTCTTTTATGCTTTTTGCATCATTCATTATTTTGCCCATGGAATCCTTCAATGTTGAAAGTGGAAGCTTGAAATTTTTCTTCAATTCTTTCAGCTTGTGGAATGCTGAGCATATTCATTTGTTTTGGTTCTTAACTGTGGGTAGTTGCACAATTTATTATACTTGACTTTGTTTTCTCAAACTGCCCTTTGCCATGCTCTGTCCAGATCTTTCACTTCCTCAATTCTTCCATTTGCTTTAGCATTTCTACAGTAGAGAGCAAAGGTTCAGAGTCTCTTCTGACATCCAGTTATCCATTTTGATCTTTTCCTTCTTTCTTGTCTCTCTTCTTTTTTTAAAAGTCAACACCATTTACTATCATTCATAAATTTCATTTAAAAAGTTAACACACGGGTTAAGGTTGTATGAGAAATAACTCCATCTTTGTACAAGTAACTCTACACCTTGACAGGGCTCTCCCACATCAGGCACAACAGCCGCACTTGTCAGATGTCTCTTTGCAGATGCAGCCCTGGCCACACTTGGCACAGCCCACAGGGTAGCAGGAGCTCCTGAAGGAGGGGCATTTGCATTCTCTGCACTTGTAGGATATAGAGCAGACACAGAAGCTACCAGTAATGCAGGAGCAGGATGCGTCCATTTCAAGCATGTTGGAGATTTGAAAGACAGGTGACAAAGAAGATGCTAGGATGGTGGGAAGTGTAGTTCTTTTTAATGACCTTTTGTTTTCTTCCTGTATAAATTTGATGTCATCCCACAACTCTTCTGGTCTTCAGTTATTAATTGCTACTTCATCGCATGTATTTTTGAGGTGATCTCTTAATTCAGGTGGGATATGTTCAAGGTCATCTTTTGGCTCTCATGGACTTGTTTTAATTTTCTTTAGCTTCAGCCTGAACTTCCATATCAGCAATTTATGGTCTGTTCTACAATCTGCACTTGGCCTTCTTTTGGTGGATATGGAGCTTTTCCAGCATCTCTTTCAACAGATATAGTCAAATTTATTTATGTATATTCTATTTGTTGAGGTCCATGTGTATGTTGTTGTTAGATTGCATTGAGTCAGTACCGACTCATAGTGACCCTATGCACAACAGAACGAAACACTGCCCAATCCCGGGCCAGCTTCACAATTGCTGCCATGCTTGAGCCCATTGATGCTGTCACTTTGCCAATCCATCTTGCTGGGGGTCTTCCTCTTTTTCTCTGACCCTCCACCTTACCAAGCATGATATCCTTCTCCAGCTACTGGTCCCTCCTGACAATATGTCCTAAGTATGAGAGACGAAGTTTGGCCATCCTGGCCTCCAAGGAGTACTCTGTCTGCACTTCTTCCAACACAGATCTGTTGGTTCTTTTGACAGCCCATGGCACTTTCAGTATTCTCCTCTAACACCATAACTCAAAAGCATCAATTCTTCTATGGTCTTTCTCATTCATTATCCAGCTTTCACATGCATATGAGGTTATTGAAAATACCATGACTTGGGTCAGGCCATGTATATTATGTTGTTTAACAAGGTATTTGCAGTGAATAAGTCATTGGTCTTGCAAAACTCTATCATGGCATCTCCAGAATTGGTTCTATCACCAAGGCCATATTTTCCAATTACGGATCCTTCCTCTTTCTTCCCAATCTTTGCATTCCAATCACATGTAATTATCAATACATCTTGATTGCATCTTTGGTCAATTTCATACTGAAGTTAGTAGAATTCTTCAATTTCATCATCACTGGCTTTCGTGATTGGTAAGTAAATTTGAATAATTGTGGCATTAGCTAGTCTGCCTTGTAGTCATATGAGTATTGTTCTATCACAAACAGCATCATACTTTAAGACAGATCTTTAAATGTTCTTTTTGATGGTAAATTGCGACACCATTGCTCTTCAATTTGTCCTTCAGCATAGTAAACCATATGTTTGTCATATTCAAAATGACCAATGCCAGTCTATTTCAGCTCACTAATGCCTAGGATATTGATGTTTATGCATTCCATTTCAATTTTTACAACTTCCAATTTTCCTAGATTCATATTTCATACATTCCATGTTCCAATTATTAATGGATGTTTTCAGCTGTTTCTCTTCATTTTGAGTTGTTCCCCATCAGCAAATGAAGGTCCTGAAGGCTTTACTCCATTTGTGTCATCACGGTCAACTCTACTTTGAGGAGGCAGCTTTTCACAAGTCTTATTCTGATTGCCTTCCAAATGAGGGACTCATCTTCTGACAGTATATCTGATGTTTTTTGGTTGATATTCATGTTTCATTATTTAATATTCTGGTATATGGAACTGTGGGATAAAGCACTAGACTGCAAAGTCAGTTTGAACCACAAGGTTGGTGATTGAAACTCACCAGCTCCTTGGAAACTGTATGCAGGGTCACTATGAGCTCACCAGCTCCTTGGAGACTGTATGCAGAGTCACCGACTCGGTGGCACTTAGTAACAACAATCTGAGGGTGTTCCACTGCTAACCATAAGGTTTTCAATGCTAAGCATAAGTAGTCTGCCTCTTTTCCTACTAGTCTGTGTTACTCTGGAAGCTCAGCTGAAACCTGTCCACTATGGACAACCTTGCAAGTATTTAAAATACTGGTGGCTTTCAGCAACACACAAGCTACCACATCAGACTAATTGACAGATGAGTGGTGGATGCTAAAAAAATAAATAAAAAAAAAATCAAAACCTAGACCAAGCCTTATGTTTAGTCCCAGCCATAGCCCAACCCTCATCCTTAACACTAACCCTAATCCTAACCATAACCTTAAAAATAAGTGAAGTCCTAGGACTCTGTAGGATAAGCATTGCTCTGCTATCCACAAGGTTGGCAGTTCAAAGCCACCAGCCATTCCTCCAAAACCTTATACAGCATTGCTATAAGTCAAAACCAGCTACATGGCTTTTGACAACAACAGGTCTAGTCAAGAACTAGCCATAATCTCAACCCTAACCTCCCTTCCTTACTTTTATCCATCCTATCTCCCCTCCAACAAAATACCAAATGTACTGGAGTGATAGAGACTGGAGGGTCCCAAGATTATTTCCCTAAAACCTACTTTTAACCTGGAACTAAAGCCACTCCAAGAGGTCATCTTTCAGCCAAATAATAGATTGGTCTATAAAATCAACAATATTACCTGTGAGGAATGTCCTCTTTGTAAGAATCAACTATAAGAGGCCAAACAGGCAATTGTCAAAAATCAAAGATGAGAATGCAAGAGGAGACAGGGAAATTGGAGAAATGGAAACAGGGAAGGCAGGGTGGACATCAGAGTGCTGGCACATTCTGGTGATAGCAACTAATGTCACAGAACAATTTGTATATGAAATGCTGAAAGGGTCAATAATTTGTTGTGTAAACTTTCACCTAAAATGTTCAAAAGAAAAGGAAAAACAAAACAAGAATACTTTAGGGAAATAAAAATAGTTGCCAGCATTTTGCCCTCAAGTAGCTTGTCATTTTTTATTTAGTTTAGAAAAACATGCTCAGTCAAATGAAAAATCAATTTTTAATAAAGAGATAAAGTAAAAACCCAAGAGCTGGTTGAAGGAGTGTCGTTAGATATCATACAACTATTACGTATATGTTATACATTGGATCCCAGTGGTCCAGTGAAACCTCACAGCAGTTCAGTTAGATCTTAAAGGACAGCACACAAATTTGCAGAAATATACGGAACATGAAAAACCTAGGTCCATTTTAAGGTCAGCTTACTTCAACTTGCCTTTAACTGACCACTTCAGGCTACTTAATATCTGGACAGAGAACAGGCAATTCCAATCCTGGCACCAATAGCCATACCCAAGATGAGCTATTGTGTGGATTCACTGACCTACTTTAGCTCTTGAGACGTCAATTCAAATTGAACAATGGCTATCTGCCAACGATTGTGATGGGTGCTTCAGGGAATAGGAAAAAAATGACTATGATGTGGTTGCTATTTATAGTCTCATGTTTTGTGAAAGATATGCATATATATAAACAATCTAAACCAAGTAGAATGTGGTGAGAGCTGAAAAGAGGGCATAAATAATGAATCCGACTTTAATTCAATCTATGAAATTTAATCCAATGTAATAATACAAAATCTCTTAAGGTAAACACTCAGGAGTGTGGTGGCTCCATAAAAGGTAACACTGAACTATGAGCACAGGCCCCCAGTTCAAGCCCACCAGTTACTACTCCACGTGGAAAAGATGAGGCTTCCTGTTCGCACAAAGATTTAAAGCCTCAAAAATGTACGGGTTGGGCCATTTGTACGGCTCCGCCTCAGAGCCCTGGAGTCAAAGCCGGTTCTGGTTCCAGTTTTGCTGCAGCCCGCAGCCTCCTCCTCTTTCAATATGACAGATGCTGCTGTGTCCTTCGCCAAGGACTTTCTTGCAGGTGGAGTGGCGGCGGCCATCTCCAAGACCGCGGTAGCACCCATCGAATAGGTCAAGCTGCTGCTGCATGCCAGCAAGCAAATCACCACAGATAAGCAGTACAAGGGCATTATCGATTGTGAGGTTCAACTCCCCAAGGATCAGGGAGTCCTGTCCTTCTGGAGTGGTAAACCTGACCAGTGCCACCAGATACTTCCCCGCCCAAGCTCTCAACTTTGCCTTCAAAGGTAAATACAAGCAGATCTTCCTGGGTGGTGTGGAGAAGAGGACCCAGATTTAACGCGACTTTACCGGGAATCTAGCATCCGGTGGTGCTGCTGGGGCGACATCCTTGTGCCTCGTGTACCTTCTTGATTTCGCCTGTACACGTCTAGCAGCTGATGTAGGGAAAACTGGTGCCGGAAGAGATTTCAAAGGCCTTGATGACTGCCTGGGTAAGATCTCCAGGTGACTGCCTGGTTAGGATATCCAAGTCTGAGATTAAGGGTCTGTACCAAGACTTTAATGTGCCTATGCAAGGCATTATCATCTACCATGCTGCCGACTTCAGTATCTATGACACTGCAAAGGGAATGCTTCCAGATCCCAAGAATACTCACATCTTTGCAGCTGGATGATCGCTCAATCCATCACAGCTGTGGCCAGGTTAACTTCCTACCCATTCAACACTGTTTGTCGTTGCATGATGATGCAGTCAGGGTGCAAAGGAACTGATATAATGCACAGCGGCACCCTTGACTGCTGGAGGAATACTGTGAATGACAAAGGAGGCAAAACCTTTTTCAAGAGCTCAGAGGCATGGGTGGAGCTTTTGTGCTTGTCTTGTATGATGAAATCAAGAAGTACACAAATTCTTTCCTAGTTTGTTTTCCCCTGTGAATAGACATGTTGCATTATAGAACATATCTTGAGTATTCTTGACAGACTGTTAGCTGTCTAGATCCATGACAACTACCTACTGTTTGAAAATGGGAAGCAATCATATTCATCTGACCAGTTTCCTGTTAGAGCCATTTCCATGATGATACTGATGATGATGATGATGGGACTCAATTATATATTTTTTTTATTTCAGTCACTCCTAGTAAAGAAAAAGTTGAAGGAATAAACAGATCTGAAACACACACACACACAACTTGTTCAGGTTCTCTATGGGTCAGAACCAACTCCAAGCACTTAGCAATAATAACAAGGTAAACACTCAGACTCTGAGGAAGATGACCATTCCTTTAGATTTGCCCTCCCTCCTCCTGTTCCTCTCTAAAATATCATCTGCCTATCTGGTGAAGAGGCGATGCATGGTTTAAATTATTTAGGGAATTAAGACAAAAATTTTGTTTAGAAAATGTAGAAAAGCAATGCTTACAGCCACAGAAATCCTCAGGAACCACATAGGTATGATAGTTGGATCATTGTTCTTGTCTGAAAACTCAAACTATGAGTGATAAGATGCAACTTATATTACTTGGCTCTTTTGGGAGGTGAGAGGTGATATGCCATTGCCCACTGCTAGAATCTGAATCTGTAGTCCTGGTCGTTCACTCCTTGTCATAATGCCTAAATCTTCAATACCTTTTCATCCTGATCTAGATCTGTGTCTGCACACTTATGCTCTCAGGGCAGACAGGATCTTCGGCATGACAGCTATGGAAAATCAGGGTCTCTGTCCCCTAGATGAATCTGTACCATCTTGGAAGTGGCTGCTTTAAGTGTTTCCACTAGAAGCTTATGGCCCCTTACTAGTATCCAAAGAGAAGCTATGAGACAAGCCCTTTTATTCTTGAGCTACCCTACCTGTCACTGAAGATTTCCAATCATTGATCAGTCCCCAAGTGCCAGTTGAGGTAGGATTCAAGTTGAGGTTCTGGCCTGAAAAGACATTTAGAGCTCTTTCTTCTTCTACCATATATTCTTCCTACCTTCAAATGGCAAACCTCATAGACAAGATGTCATACGTAGGAGTTGCCTTCTCTACATTTATATATGAGGAGGGACCATTCCCTGCAGAAGGACATCATGTTTGGTGAAGTAGAGGGTCAGCAAAACAGTGGAAGACCTTCAATGAAATGAATTAACACATGGCTGCAATAATAGGTGGGCTCAAACATAGGAATGATGATGAAAATGGCTCAGGACCAGCTAAGTGTTTCATTCTGTTGTGCACAGGGTTGCCATGAGTAGAACCAATGTGAGGCACTTAAAGGAGCTCTGGTAGTGTAGTGGTTATGAATCTGGCTGCGAACCGCAAGGTCAGCAGTTCAAAACCACCCGCTGTTCCACAGGAGAAAGATGAGGCTTTCTGCTCCCGTAAAGATTTACAGCCTCGGAAACCCTGTACAGGGTCACTATGAGTCAGAACTGACTCCACGGCACACAGCCA
>NW_006408526.1:13946696-13950660 GCF_000296735.1 Chrysochloris asiatica
ATGCCTATCTGTTAGATGAGTAACAGTCCTTTCTTTTACAATGAATGTCTGTACGTATACAAGTCAACCCCCTCTCTCCACTGACTCTCTTCCCCTCTTACTACAAGGTACCTCCTCAGGAACTCTTTCTTATAACTTCAGCCAATCATTTCCCCATTTCCATTCTATTTGCAAGTAGCACTGCTAATGCAGCTCCTACATTAAAAAAAAAAACAAAAAATCTTTTGGTCCTATTAGCTCCCTACAGTTATTGATCCCTTTCACTTATCACCTTTACAACAAAACTCCTCAAGAACTGTCTATACTGTTTCCAGTTCCATTCTTCCCACATCTTTTTTTTTTTTTTTTGACATTTGACCTTTTTTATTATTTTTTATTTCGCTTTCTGACTCTGTGCTTGTGCCTTCAACACTTTCACAATGATTTTCTGCTCCTCAATAAGGAAAGCATGCTTGATCCTCTCACAGACACATTTAGCACACATGGAGCCACCATAGGCCCTGCTGTCATGTTTCTTTGTCTTGGACAACCTCATGAGAACGTTAGGTCTCACAGCACAGACCCCTCGAAGTCAGCCTGGGCACACACCACGTGCAGATTTTGGTGCTTTACCAACCTTTTTGGTATAGAGATAAACAATTCTATTACCAGGGGTTTTGGGACAGCCTAGTTTTGTTAGAGGCTGTATTGCAGGACAGCCTTCGGCGGTATGTCAAACGCTGGATCATTTTGAATACCTCTACACAATGTCCCCGGAAGAGGAAGAAGGCCACATCTTTTTTGAAATTATTTTAGTATGCACATAAATTTAAAGAATGGTTCAATGAACAGCTCAAATAACTTCCCCCCAGATTTCCTGAATATTAATAATGTATCTCTTTCTCCCCTCCTTCAAGGCATATGGAAGTTGCAGATATTATAAAATTTTACCTTGACACATGCATACCTAATAATAAAGACATCATCCAACATAATCCCATTACAATAACACATAAGAAAATGTATTTAATTTAATGATGTCATTGAATGTATTATTTATATTTAAACTTACCCAGGCATCATCAAAATGTATTTAATTGCTGCTTTCCCACACCACCTGTAATATACGAAGGTTGGGTCTCCTCTTTGATTATTGTGTCTGTTAATCTAAAACAAAACTCCTGTTTTATTTTATTTGTTGTATCTACAAGGGATCAAACTGACACGTATTCTGTAGATTGTCCTAGCCTTGCCTTATAGGAGACTCCAGGACATGTGTTCACTTTTTGCTCAGCAATCCAGAGCAGAGTCATTTATCAGAAAGCCGAGGCTTTGGAAATGCAGCCATCCGTACTTTCTGCAGGAGGAACTACTCTGCCTCTAGTACCTAGGTCATACCTACCTAGACCCCACAGAAACTCCTGCTCAGCAGCGGCTGCCCTGGAAGGTCCATATAATGTAACCCATACAGTTAATAGCTCATGGAGCATGTTTTGACCTGTTAAAGTGAGAGATTAGAAGGAGCTAGCTACATATTGTTTGCAGTGTTTTTCTTAGTCTCCCTGGATGAATGTTTAATTTGGTTTCCATTTTTGCCACTATAAACAATGTGCAATACATGTTGTTGTTGTTATGTGCCGTGGAGTCAGTTCCAACTCATAGCAACCCTGTGCAGGGTTTCAGAAGCTGTAACTCTTTACGGGAGCAGAAAGCCTGATCTTTCTCCTGCAAACAGCTGGTAGTTTTGAACTGCTGACCGTGAGGTTCACAGCCCAATTCATAACCACTATACTAATCTTATGCAAATCATGCTTTCTAATTGTAGAAATGTGTCCTCGTGGAAAATTCTTAGCATGGTGAGTGCTTGGTAAAAAATATACATATATATTCAGCATGTACTTTTCTCAGATACTATCAAAGTTCTCTCTAGAGGGTTTGAAACATTTTCAACTCACACTAGCTGTCCACACAAAAGTCTGTAACCCCAGTATATACCCAAGAGAGACTTGGTTATCCACAAAGCCTTCTATGCAGCTTGGACTTTCTCCTTCAATACCATCAGTTCTTGGTCATATTCTACCATTTGAAATGGTTGAACATTGACCAGTTATTTTTGTTATTATGAATCTGTGTATTCTTTCCATCTTCTTTTGTTGCTTTCTGCATCATTCAATATTTTACTCATGTTGTTGTTATTATTGTTAAGTGCTTTCCAGATGGTTCCAATCATAATGACCCTGTATAGAGTTTCCAAGGATAGCTGGCCTGTTTGAAGTGGCAATCTTGCCAGCAGCAATCCAAAGTTTATCCTACAAACTAAAATAGGACTGCTCCCCACCATTTTTTTGTTGACCCATAGAATTTTTTTAACCCAAAGATTTCTTCAATATTGCAACCTGAAGCTTGAATGTTTTATTCAGTTACTTCAGTCTGAAAACCACTGGGCTTGTTCTTCCCTTTGGTTTTTTTACTCCAGGTCCTTTGCACACTTCATTATAATACTTGACTTTGTCTTCTCAAGCTTACCTTTGAAAATTCTGTTCAGATATTTTGCTTCATCATTTGTTCCAGTAGTTTTAGGTTCTTTTAGTTCAACAGCAAGTTTAACAGTTTCTTCTGACTTCCATTGTGGTATTTTTTTTCTCTCCTGTCTTTTCAATGATTTTTTTATTTCTTCATGTATAATGTATTATGTCATCTCACAATTCATCTGATCTTTGCTAATTAGTGTCTAAGGTATTAAATATTTTCAAATCACTAGATAGGGGCAAATAGCTTTAAATTGTAATAGTTGGGTGTGATGTGATTGAGTTCATTGGAAGATTTCTAATATCTTTAGTTCAGAGAATAGGACAATTCATTGAGACATTATCAATATATAAATAAAGATTGAGGCTTTAGATTAATGAGATAGAGTAAAATCAGAAGAAAGACTAGGTAACTGGAAAAGGCAGTTCCATGAAATAATTATATCTAATGCCAGTTCTAACACACTTGTATTATGTTTAAAATGAGTTCCATGAAAATATATAACTTTGAAAAGAATATGGCATAGTCATACAAAATTGAGGTGTTAATTCAAAACATTGTTTTGTCATTTAATTGGTATTGACCTTGGGCTAATTGTTTACTAGTCTAGACTTCAATTTTCCTAGGGATCAATGAGTATAAACCTAAACTGAAGGGTGATTATTGATGAGTACTTTGTTTTAAAAGATGAAGCATTTAGTACATAACAAGAGTTTTTTGTTTCCTGGTTTTTAAGTAGCTTCCATGATTACATTGTAGTCCTGATATGGCACAGGAGGATAAGCACTTGACTATAAGGTTGATTTGAACCTCAAAGTTGCGGTTCAAACTCATCTTGGAAACTCTATACAGGGTCACTATGAGTCAGAACTGACTTGAGAGCACTTAAGAACAACAACAACAACATAATTATATTATGAATATTGTGACCTAATAAATACTGGGAAAAATTAATGTTTATTTAGATTTTAAATGCTCACTTTAAAGAAGTAAAAGTACCAATAATTAGTGCAAACAAGGTTACTGCACATTAAAGTAATATTCCACTTTCATCATTTGTGGTCACAGAGATTAAACTGTTTAAAATTTCACTAAAGAAAATAGTATTTCTTTTTCGATGAGATTAGAGATATTAAGAAAAACAGCTTATGACTTTGTTATTATATAATTGTTGTCATTAAGTACTGTTGAGTTGGTTCCTACTCATAGCGACCCTGTATAGGGTTTCTGAGGAGAAACTGGTGGGCTTGAACCACTGGTTTACATTCCGGAACATCTATAATAATAAGCTGACATTGATTCAGGAGGTATCAGCATCATTTTTGCATCATATTATTTCCAAGATAAGAGAAAAATAGCTGCTCTTGGCCACAGTTATTCTGAAATACTTCATTACTGTGGTTCATATTATTTGTACATTTAATCATCACCTTTTTTTCCTTCTTGAATAAGAGCA
>NW_006408526.1:13951468-13957772 GCF_000296735.1 Chrysochloris asiatica
TCACATGCATATGAGGTTATTGAAAATACCATGGCTTGGGTCAGGTGTACCTTAGTCCTCAAACTGACATCTTTGCTCTTCAACACTTTAAAAAGGTCTTGTGCAGCAGATTTGCCTAATGCAATATGTCGTTTGATTTTTTGACTGCTTCCATGACTGTTGATAGTTGGTCCAAGAAAAATGAAGTCCTTGACAGCTTCAATCGTTTTCCCATTGATAAGAATGTTGTTTGTTGGTCTAGTGGTGAGGATTTTTGTTTTCTTTACATTGAGATGCAATCCATACCGAAGGCTGTGGTTTTTGATCTTCGTCATTAAAATTAACATTTGATATGTTATCATTAATGAGATCAAACATAGCAACAGTTGTTGGGATGGTACAGGATGGGGCAGTATTTCAGTCTGTTGTACACAGAGTTGGTGACAGTCCAAAGTGACTCAATAGCACCTAGTCACTACAATAGCATTTTCATCAGGGCAGGATCCAAGATAGGACAGGGACCATTTGGGACAAAATTTCAGGCAGCCTATAAGTCAAAAGGCACTGATCAAACAAGTAGTTCCATCACCATTTTATAAAAAACTTGAGAAAAAATTGCAAAACATTGTTATTGGCTTCTTCACAAGAAATATCTAGGTGTGCAAAGCAGTATCTTTCAGTATGTCCATGCTTAATTCAGACTCCTGGTGTGGCACTATTGGATAAGCACTGGACTGCGAACCATAAGGTTAGCAGTTCAAACCCACCAGCTGCTCCTTGGAAGCTCTATCCAGGGTCACTACAACTCAGAACTGACTCAATGGCACTTAACTATAGCAACATACTTAACTCACATTGTGCTGCATTCACTGCTTTTGAAATGTTCAAGGATTTCCTGTTGTCATTGCTCCCTGCTGCCCCAGACTGTCTTTTAATACCATGAGATTACTTTTTGTTTTTTGTTGGGTTTGTGGTTTTTTGGGGTTTTTTTTATGTCAACAGGAAAAAAGCCTCTATTCTGTGCTAAATTCAATTTTTTCAGAGAATAAATAGTCATTGTACGAGTAATATTTAGGACACTTTAGGGCTGCCAAATTACTAATTTTATATACTTCAGTAGACACAAGTTTTCACAAACATTTTCTCTCTCAGTTAATCCTTTTCCTCCCCACAATTAATTACTAACATAGAGACTATTAAGCTTATCTCTCCGTTTTGCATTCATATAGAAAAGACAGCCAAGATAAAAGTTAGAATTTTATTTTGTCTGGTATTAATACAATGTATATTTTATATCTCTTTTATTCAATTTAGACTGGTTGACTTTTGTCTTAAATTTTTAAACATGTGGTTTAGAAAGCTTTTATTCTAGGTTTTTCGTGTTGTTTTTTCAGTTGCCTGTATCTTTGTTACTTCTTTCCATTTTAATTCTATTTGAAGTGCAAGGTTATCTAATAGAGGCATCTACATTTCGTTGTTCTTGTTTAGTGTTGTCATGCTGCTAATATACATAGTGTAAAACAATTAGACCTTTCATTCATACCGATTCTCTTTAGTGGTACTAGCTTATGAAGGAGTAGATTTGTCTCATAAGACTGACACTAACCTTCACTTCATTGTTTTCAATTCCCTGCTCTATCTCACCACAGGGGACCTTCCAGTGTTCATCAAGGCTGGCTGAACCCAGCTGGCTGTGTGGAGCTTCCAGAGTGACTTGAGCACTGGGGACAATCTGGCTCATTTAGTAGCATCTGACTTTTTGGCCCAGAAAACAAATTTTCATAAATAGCATTTACAAAAGGCCCACTTTTTCAGTGTGTCAAGTTTTGTGACAACCTTCTTTGAAAAGACATAGTGTTTTTCCTTTAGTTTTCACATTATTACATTGCCAACATTTCTTTTTGGAAATAATAGCCTTGGGATTTAACTAAAAACATTAATATGAAAAAAACAAATCCAAACAATCCAAATGGGAATGGAGGTAGGACTACATCAACAAATCACTCATAATATTTAGCTCCCAAACCTAATTTTATAAAGTACTCTGCAATCTCAGTGCTTGATGAACTTGGATTCCAATCATGTTATAATTCTTTTGCAAAGAAGGAGGAGGGGAAGGAAGAGAATTTCAGCATATTCATTGCTTCAACTGTAGGTGACGAGAGCTTTATGTTAGCAAAGCCCTCTTACAGCTCAAATCCAACAGAATATTTCTTAACATTTTATACATGATTACAATAGTTAATGCACTAGCATTAAAGAATTTTGTACATTTCAAACTGTTTATTTAAACAAGTGATTTTTTAATTTTATTAATGAGCTGGTAAGTAATGTGGAACACTGGGCTGAAATAAATAAATAAAACCTTTTCCATAGTAATTGTCATGTAAAAGAGAGGGGTGAACATAGCAAGACTGAAAAAGCCCCAGTGATAAACATGGTGGTGGTGGTTATGTGCCGTGGAGTCAGTTCTAACTCATAGCGACCCTGTATTGAGTTTCCAAGGCTGTAAATCTTTAAGGGAGCAGAAAGCAGAACAGCTGGTAGTTTTGAACTGCTGACTTTGAGAGATAAATATGGAGTCAGCAGCAAACAGATAGATATATCCATGACTGGGTCAAGGGAAAAGCCAGAGTAAACTACCAGGCACCAGGTAGAGGACATGAAGTCCAGCGAATGAGATGGCAGAAGTATAGTAATGGGAAGTAACTTTATCAGCCACAAAAAAGGTAAATGAAATCTCCCAAAAAGAAAGCCACTCAGTACAGTTAGATTATAATAAACATGTATCTGTCTCATAGCTACTATCGAAACACTGGGTTTCCTTTTCAAAGAAAAATAGTTGAAACTTTGAAACCCAAGTAAGAATTCTATGGAGTTATTTGTCTTGACTAACTCTTGCCACCAAGTTGATTTCTATACCTTAATATTATATATGTCTGCATTATAGATAAAGCTTGTCTTAGGTTGGGTTTTCTAGAGAAGGAAAACCAGTGATATTGATAATGTATATAAAGAGAGAGGTTTTAATCGTTCTGTGATTTCCATGTTCCATTGGGTTACCTCTCTTTGGAATGGACACAAACATGGATCTCTACCAATCAGTTGGTCAAGTAGCTGTCTTCAAAATTGCATGGCATAGATGAATGAATGCTTTCAGGGCTATATCAGTCTGTTGAAATTTTTCAATTTGTATCTATCGATTTAGTGCAACTTGAATTTCCTCCTTCAGTACCATCAGTTCTTGATGGCATGCTACCTCCTGAAATAGGTGAACATTGACCAGTACAGAGATTCTGTATATTTTTCCAACTTCTGCTGGTGCTTTCTGCATCATTCAATATTTTTCCCATTGTTACTGCTGTTCTTAAATGCTGTTGAGTCTGTTCCGACTCATAGCCATCCTGTCCAGTGTTTCTGAAGAGCCACTGGTGGGTTTGAAATCCTTCAATAGTGCACTTCAATGTAAATAAAAGAAAAATTCTCACAAATTGATCAATAAAGAATATCATGATAAATGGAGAAAAGACTAAAGTTGTCAAAGAGTTCATTATGCTTGAATCCATAATCAACAGGAACAGAAGCAATAGTCAAAAAATCAAATGGTAGATCGCATTAGGCAAATCTGCTGCAAAAAAACAAAACAAAGCAAAAACTCTTTAAAGTGCTCAAGAGCAAAGAGATGAGTTTGAGGACTAAGGTGCACCTGACCCTGTTGTTGCTGTTGTTAATGCAGTTGATTCAGTTCCAACTCATAGTGACTGTATGTAGGATTTCTGAGGAGTAGCTGCTGAGTTTGAACCACCAACCTTGTTGTTCAAGCCAATCTTGTGGTCCAGTGCTTATCCTACAGTGCCATACAGGACTCCACACCTGACCCCAGCCATAGTATTTTCAGTCAACTCATATGTATGTGAAAGTTAGATAATTGAATAAGAAAAAATGTTGAAAAATTGATGCATTTGAATTCTGATGTTGGAGAAGAATATTAAAAGTACCATGGACTTCCAGAAGAACAAACAAATCTGTGTGTTGGAAGTAAAGTCAAAATGCTCCTTAAAAGTGAGGCTGTCAAGGCTTCATCTCTCATACTTTGGACAAATTATCAGAAGGGGGTCAGTCCATGGAGAAGTTTGTTGTGCTTGGAAAAGTGAAGTGTCAGCAAAAAAGAGGAAGAGCCCCCTTCCCCCTATCCCCCAATGAGATGGACTACTTCTTTGAAGGCACTCTAAGACAAGTGTCTTACTGAGGGAATTTCACTGTAGCAATCCATTGATCACAGAGGTATATGTAAATCTATTTTCTTTGGAAAAAACCTGTGCATGTATGAACTGGAACCCTAGTATCAGTGATTTTTTACTTACCTTCATATATGCTCTTTTGTATGTGTATTTGGGGAGAAGGATCTTTGTGTTGTGATTTCTATGGTAGTTTGCATGGTTGTTTGGTTTTCCATTTAGTGTTCTATACCTATTTTGTTTTGTGACATTAATTGTAATAATAAAAATAAATAATTCTCTCTTTTAGATTCTTGATCCAGTTTTAAAAGTTTAAATATTATATCCTAACATTATTTTTTAAAGTTACAGTCTTGGTTTTAATAGATATGAAAACTGAACATCGTTAACAAAACCTGATTCATTCAATAGCCACAATGATTACTACCAACTACTGTTTCTCTATTAGAAACACATCCAAAATTCCGGGAGCATATAAGGAATGGCATATGGTATGATTGAATTAAGGAGAAAAGAAGTATAAATTCCAGCACCATGTCTTTTAAAAACATACAACAAACACTATTTTGAAAATGTAATATTTCACCATTAATAAGATGCACAATGTTACTAATGTTTATTATTTAGTAATACCATTTCTAAAAATATCTATAAATCATAAAGGCTAGTTAGACACTCTTTGTAATTTCTAGCAGATTATGTCTTTTTGATGAATTTTTTATATAATGAGCAATAATAAGTATTACAACTCTAGAATTTAGTAATTGCTTTTGGTTTTGTGCCATATTATCATGAGTAGAGGACTCATTTCATAGGAGTTTTATGGTAGTTGACAGCTATTATGTATTTCATGGCAGGTTTTCAAACCTGACTTCAGGATAGAATCCAACCTGCCCAGTCAAGAGACTTGATATGGCATTCTATCATACAAAACTTGGCCCCTTGGATAAGGCTGAATGAGGCAATGCTCTGAAAGGCTTGAAAGTGGGCAATCTTTACTGATGCTCCACTATACAATCATAGATGGTTTGAATTAAACTCATCCCCTCTCCTCCACTCCACTCCTCTCTCGGGGTTATAGGAGACCAGTAAGTAAATCTTCTACTATCTTGAAAAATACACAAATAGTAGAGACATATATCCAGAAGTCAGACAAATGGATACAAATATTCAGCTTGATAACAGATAGAATTTTTTAGGTTGCAAGGCTTAGATTTCTGGCAACAGTGGGCTTTTTAATGCTGAACTCCAGAATTTAATTTATCCGCCTAGTCACTGGTCATGCTGAAACATACTAAGCCTCTCCAAAGAAGCTGTCCTTCTAAAACATATGGCATACAGGAACAAAGAAAGCCCAGGGGCTTGGCCAATAATACATAATGCCTTTTATTTCAAAGTCAACAGACACATAGTCTCCCTTTAGCCAATGTGCAGGGACCAAATGAGTGCAGGAAGAGAAATAATACTAGGCATCACTCTCTAACATGGTTATTCTCCCTGTTTCCCTTGTTAGTTTTCTTTCCTCATAAAACCAAAATCAAAACCACTACCATCAAGTTGATTCCAACTCATAGTGACCTATAGGACAGATTAAAACTGCCCCATTGGGTTATTGAGACTGTAAATCTTTATGGGAGCAGATAGCATTATCTTTCCGCCAAAGAGTTGGTGGTGGGTTTGAACTACAGACTTTACACTTAGCAACCCAATACTTAATTCACTGCACCACTAGGACCCATTGTTTCCTAATAACATCAGTATACGTCAAATTTCCTTTTTCTTCCTTTATTCTTTCTTTAAACCCAGATCCATAGAGTGAATTACTACTCATTGCAACCTTATATGTTATGGAAGAACTGTTTCATAGAGGTTTTTTTTTGTTGTTTTTTTTTTTTGTTTTTTTTTTTTGACTAATCCTTACAGAAACAGATCATCTGGGCTTTCTTCCTTGGTGTCACTGGATTAGCAGTTGATAGCAAATTATTTGTGTCACCCAGGGACCAAATTATTTTCTGACTTCTAAGGAGCTCTAGTAGTGTAGTGGTTACGTATCGGGCTGCGAACCTTAAGGCCAGCAGTTCGAAACT
>NW_006408526.1:13958803-13960119 GCF_000296735.1 Chrysochloris asiatica
AACCATTCAAACAACCAAAAGGTATACCCCACAAGCCTGCCCCCCAGCCACCAGCACACAGCCCCTCTCCCTCCCTGAGTTCAGAGTGTGTAGGCACTCCATCTCACCTCATCATTATCTCTGTCTCCATCTCTGGTGTTGCTGCTTCTCTGCATAAGGTCCCACAATCAGCTTTTCTCCCTTGATGGTTCCAGGGTCCTTCACTCCTAGACTGCAAGATCAACCACTCCCCTCTTTTTGTTTACAAAATGTTTACCTTTACATTTGCAACTTTCACAGTCAGTCCTAAGAGTAATTATTCACTACTGAGCCACAAGAGTCTTATCACCATCTCCTTTCACCAGCCCTGTCCAGACAGGATGGAAACCACTCAGTAGAGATTCTATCTACCCCCACACACTCTGAAACTAGGCATCCTCTTGAAAGCTTGCAAGCCCAGTCACTTCCTGCCTTTGTAGCTCCCACCACCACCACAATTTTGGGTAGTCTAAGTTGTCCAACCCTGTCAACCCTGTGTACAGAGGGGGTGGGAATTATTCTTGCTGTAAAGATTCATTCCCTCTTTTGAGTTACAAGATCCATAAGTATAGGTCAAGTTTATCAAATTGTAGCAGATTACACATTTTTTCCTCTTCTTTCTTCCTCTAGTTGAATTCTGATCATCCAGCCTTTGAAGCCAAGTCAAATGGGTACTATCTGCAAATATGGGTGTTCTTGTGCATCTCCCCTAATGTCATATCAGCTGGATGCTTCATTCTTTGCTCTAGTCCTCTGTGGCCATGTCCCTGTCCCTGGGCTCAGGAGTCCCCAGGTCTCGCTATACTGCTAGCCAACCAGGTCTCAATCCAGGTTGACAGGAGTCTATGGAACGTGGTCAGACTTAGCTCTCAACTTCATTGCTGTTTTTCCCTCACTTTCCATTATTGGTAGACCAACGTGGTCACCAGCCAGACCACATGCCTGCTTGTGTATTCCCCTTTAGTATCTGTCTTGGAAAGGGGTTTGGTCTGAGGGAACTTGATTGCTTGCCTTGCTGGCTCCCTGGAGAACAACTTGTTTGTTCTTGTAGTGGTCAATCAGACTGGCATTATTGTTTTTGATTTTTCCTGCTGGTCTTTCTTTCAAGAAGCATCTTCTCTTCTTCTAGCCCTTCCAGGCTGGTTTTTCAGGTGGAAATTTCCCACCTCAGAAGATTGTGGATGAGGATCAGGATTCCACCTATGGTCTTAAGCAATGCAAAGGCTCCACAGGAAGGCTCCATCACTGGGCAAGTTCTAGCCCCATTTTAGGTAGTCCAATCAGTTATAGGCTGAAGA
>NW_006408526.1:13961014-13963388 GCF_000296735.1 Chrysochloris asiatica
CTGTTATTGTTGGTGTGAGATGATATCTCATTGTTGTTTTGATTTGCATCTCTCTAATGGCTAGTGATCGTGAACATTTCTTCATATTAATACCTATCTTGATATAATAACCAAGAATAACAACCAATTTGATCAAGCGTAATGAGAGTTTTCATGCTTAAGTAGGAAGGCTTACTTTTTTAAATGTAGATCCCATTATTACTGTAGAGTATCTGTAACTGGTGTAAACAGCTAGATTTTCAGATATAGGAAGGCATTTACTAGCCAAAACTGCAAATAATAATAAGAAGAAATCATACAGTAGCTTTAAAAATTGAAGAAAGTCTTAAAATGTCAATGAAAAAATGTAAGTCATTTAAAATAGTACCTCATCCTACATGTTTCTTATTAAACAAAGTTAAAGTAGTCAGCAAAATTTATGCTTTTTAACCTACTGTTTATGTAAATAATTAAAACTGATAATAGAACATGTTGCATGGGAGGACATGGGAGATTAGAGATGGAACAAAATGCCTGCTACAATAGCTATCCTACATTATATTATGAAGTAACATATTGAAATAAAGGGCCTCAAAGATTCATTTCTCACAATTCAGAAATAGCAAGAAGCATTTCTGGTGTAAGACTTGGTCATAAAAATCCAGTCTCACTATTATACCAAGACCTGAAAAATGGATACATAAAATGGCTGAGGATGCCTAGCTAGGCAGGGAATCAGGCTGGAGGTAAACCAGTTAAAGGTTAAATACTGCTCCAGGTCAGCAACAGATAGAGGTCTAAACATCAAGTCCTTGAAATGGAAGCTGCAGTATTTTAGTTCTAAATGGGTGAAAGGTGACAATATGGAAAATTAAAATTTAGCATGGGAAGATAAAAGCAGGGCAAATCAGGCCGATGTTTGTAGATATACAATACTACAAGCAACCTGAAATCCCAAAGTGTGGCAGATTTTATATTTCGATTATTTTTGCATTGAATATTTAATACATTTTGTCAGACACTAGAGACCATAACTAACAAGTGACTTGTTGTTTTTCTTAAGTGCCGTCGAGTCGATTCCAACCCATAGTGACCCTGTATAGGGTTTCCAAGGAGCAGCTGGTAAGTTTGAACCACTGACCTTGCAGTTCAAATGGCTTTGCAGTCCGGCAAAGCCAGACCAGGACATAAGTGACTAGAGGAAATTTAATCAAAAGAAAAACTAAAAAAGCTGTCTATCTAAGCCTTAGCCTTTAAACAACCAACAGACAGACAGACACACCTTGAAGTCTACAAGTTTCTCTCTCTTTTTTTTAAGAAAAAAAAAAGAATATTCCATTTTAATACCAATGATTTTTCACTCAATGTGTTCCATTTCTTTTGCACTTTTGTATGCGTGTTGTGCTTGTTTCATTTTTGGCATTTAGGTTTGAAATAGAATTCAACTTCTGTGAATTTAAATCTTGGTGCTTCTAATCATACAGTTTGCACACCAACCTTGATCATGAATATTGTTCTAGATCCCTCCTCTCAAAAAGTTGACTCTAAAATCAAATAAAGAGGACAGAGAAGCCTGGATAAGGTGAACATGATGGTTGGTTTTTGTTGTTGTTGTTCTTAAATGCCAGCGAATCAGTTCTAACTCATAGTGACCCTATACAGGGTTTCCAAGAAGTGGCTGGTGGTGGTTGTGCTACAATCATGTAAACAGTGAAAATTCACTTATTTAAAAAACAGTCATTTCTGTTTACCATTTTTAGCCCTGGTGTGTGGCTGTGTGATAAGCACTGGACTGCTAACCACAAGTTCAGCAGTTCAAAGCCACCAGTTGCTGTCAGAAACTACTCAGAGTATCTGTGAGTTGGAACTGACTCAACCACACACAATAACACAACAACTTACCAGTTATGTTTTCTTACCATCTGCTGACTTCTTGGAGTCCTGGTGAGGCACTGGACTTCAACGTAGATTTGAAGTACAAGGTTGGAAGTTCCTCAGGAACCCTATACAGTGTTGCATGTAATAACAACAACAACAACAACTGCCTCTTCATACAATTATTTTCTGGATTTATACTTAGGTTTCTCACAACAGTCATCACTAAAAGACAGCCATTAAGTGATTTTAAAATTTGGAAATTGAAAGTCCGATTCCTGATCTTAGTATCATCCAAAAGTCTGCAAGGAGTCCAATTAGTGCTCCTTCAGACTCTCAGCTCCTGGACTCTATAACACCGGCTGTCTTGCCTATTGTCCTACTTGTCTCTGACAATAAATTTCCAAATGTCTTGATTAAAAGATTTCTTGAAGGTCCAGAAATGTTCTGGACAAGAAAAAGGTCCTAATTCACAGAATGAAGGAAACAAGGCAGCCAGATATGCACATGATACAACCTT
>NW_006408526.1:13964142-13970460 GCF_000296735.1 Chrysochloris asiatica
CTAACAACAACAACACATACTTATACAGGAACTGTGGGTTAATGTGCCATTTGAACTGCAAGGTCAGTGGTTCAAGCTCACCAGCTGCTCCTGGGAAGCCCTATACAGGGTCGCTATGGGTTGGAACCGACTCTACAGCACTTCACAGAGCACAGCATACTTATACAGTCAAAGCAAGAGCTAAAACTACAAAATAATGATTGGCTAAAAGACAGGGAAGTTGAAGGCAGGATATCTGGGAGCAAGGACTTAAAGGGACTTGTAGATACCATACAGGTTGTTGTTGTTATTGTTGTTGTTAAGTACAGTCGAGTTGGTTCTGATTCACAGTAACCCTGTATAGGGTTTCCAAAGAGCGGCTGGTGAGTTTTAACTGCTGACCTTGTGGTTCAAACAGACCTGGAAGTCCAGCTCATGAACCCATAGCGCCACACCAGGTTGGTTATTCTTGCTGTTAGGTGCCATAGAGTCGGTACCGACTCATAGCATCCCTGCAAGCATAAATGCTCTTTGATTAATTACAGGATGGTTATAGGACAATGACAGAATGGGTTATTCTGGGAACCAGTTATTAAAATTGCTTTCCTAAACATATTTGTTCCTGAAGATTCATTATATAGAAGATTTATAAATAATGCTCTTTGTCAAGACCATTCAGGGTCACATCCAGCATCTGCTGAACATAGAAGAAACATCTCTGGGAACAGCTTTGACATGCTGCAATTGCCAAACCACAGAGTTTTTCCCCCTCCAGGGTATAGTATTTAGGTCAGCACAAAGGTTAAAGAGCTACTGTCAGAAAAGGCACATTTAAAATTCATCATGAATTTCAGGATTATGTCAAGACTTAAGATAGAGTTAAGGCTTCACCTTCAGGCTGCTCTCTTTGCACTCTTGATTTTGTTGTTCTTGTTGTTGTTATTACAAGCTGTAGAGTTGGTTCTGACTCATAGTGACCCTGCATAGGGTTTCTTAGGAGCAGCTGGTGGGTTTGAACTGTCAACCTTGTGGTTAGCAGTCCAGTACTTATTGTACAACAACACACCAGGTGCCCTTAATTCGATTTCCAGGATCTAGCTACTTCATGTGATGGAGTAGAGCAAGTCACCAGCCCATTCTCCTGGGGAGCTGGTTGGTGGGTTTGAACCAACAGCCTTTCAGTTAGCAGTCGAGCACTTCACTGTTACATCATCAGGCCTTATTTCTATATATGTATAACTGTCTATATCTATATTGGAGTCCTGGTGTAGTGCTGTAGGATAAGCACTCAACCACAGATTGGCAGTTCAAACTCACCAGCAACTCCTTGGAAACCCTGTAAGGGTCACAATAGGTTAGAACCCACTTGATAGCATTTAACAACAACATATCTATATTAAGCTACACATGAGTTTATACTGATATAAATGAATTATGTTAGCATCCTCCTCTTGTTTATCTGTAACTTCCCAATCCAAGAGTGAGAAACATTATCCACCATTTAATTACTTAATTGCTCAGTTACAGTATAGGTGTATAACAGTATCAGAATGTTTAACCTGTTCACCCTGGGAAACAACTTTAAAACTAGAGTACAGTGCTCACAAACAATTTATTCTGTCTTTAGTCTTAACAGTTTTTAGCACCTTTCCCTCCCATCCTCTTCAGTAAGATTGTTTCATACATTTGTAAAAGTTAGATTCTCTTGTTACTCAGCATTACATCTTTGCGTTCCTAGACCTTCTAAGTGATTTTCATAAATTTGCATACACTGAGGTTCATTCTTTATTCTGTGAGGTGTGTGTGATTTTACAAATCCCAATTGTCATGTGTTCACTATTATTGTAATACATAGAAGAGTTTGATCACCCTTTAAAATTCCCTGTGTTTTACTTTTTCAGCCCTCCCTAGCCTTTTCCCTCTCACAAATATCTGGCATCCACACGTCTTTTTATTTACCATTTCTATACTTTTTAATTTTATTTTATTTGCCTTTTCCACAATGTCATATAATTGGAATCAAACATTTTTGTACTCTTTCAAAATGTCTTCCTTCACTTGACAAATGTAAAATATACTTTTCACATCCTTGATTTCTTTCCATGCTTGATAGATGCTTTATTTTTCTTCTGTTTTGTTTTATCCTGGATAACATTCATTTGTATAGATGTACCACAGTTTATTTGACCATTCATTTATTGAAGGACATCTTGGTTGCTCCCTATTTTTAGCAATTATTAATAAAGCTGTTATAAACATTTGTGTGCAAGTTTTTATATAAACATACACTTTGAACTTGTTTGAATAAATACCTAAGAGTGTGATTAGCTAGATTCTATGGAGTCCTAATATGGCACTATAGGATAAGCACTAGACTGCTGAACATAAGGTCATTAGTTCAATCCACCAGCTGCCCCTCAGAAACCCTGAGTCAGAATTGACACAATGGCATTTAACAACAACAACAATAACAACAACAACATGGTAACCTGTGTTCAACTTCGTAACGGTTCCACCAGCTTGCGTTCCCATCCAGTGAATGAAGGTTGCTATTGTTCCACATTCTCAACAACAATTTTTGTCATTTTTTCCATGGGGGATCTTGATCTTACTAATGAGTTTCTCTCATGGTTATTTTAATTTGTAAGTCCATAATGATAAATGCAGTAAAGTATCTTTTCATAAATCATAATTTCTGCAAAGAAAACATGCCTTATATGTTTGTTTACAATCACTCCCTAACCTTTGGAGGTATTTTCTTAAGAGCCATTATGCCAATTTCTGTTTTCATATTGTTTCTTTTAAAAAAAATTAGCACAGCATGTTTACAGGCCTACCTGGGAGGGGCGGGGGGGAGAAGCAGACATTGTCAAACAAACTTAGAAGCCATGTGTTATTTGCAAAAAATATAATCATTATTTGCTCTGTGAGTATCCTCTTTGGTGATATGTCTATTCAGAGCTCTTAAGTTGTTTGATTTCTGATTGTTGAGTTTCCTGGCAATGTTCTTTTACACTCTTATCTGAACCTTCTCTTTCCTTTGTCTCTTATTCTGTTAAGTGTCATCCAATCGGTTCGGACTCATATTGAACCAAGGAGCAACTAACTGGTGGGTTTGAACTACTAACTTGTGGTTCAAAGTCCATACTGATCCAACAGTTTTACACCAGGAGTCCAGCTGAACAGTAAGTGTTTGTATATTCTGGGTACAATCCTTTATAAGAAATATGCATTGAAATTATTTTCTCTTAGTCTATAGTGTGTGTTTTCATTCTCTTAATCATGTCTTTTGCAGAAGCTTTTAATTATAGTAAAACTCTACTGATCAAATTGTTTTCTTCCCTAGACTTTGCTTTCAGCATTGTATCTAAAACTCATTACCAAATCCAAGGTTATGTAAACTTTCTCTTAGAAGTTTTGTAAGTGTGCATTTTGTATTTAGTTGTATTTTTAGGTTTATTAACTATTGTTTTGCTGTTTATTTTTGTAAAGAAGTGTAAGGTCTCTGTCTAAATTCATTGTTTTGAATATATGAATAGCCAATTGTTCAAGTAGAACAGATTGGAAGGAGAGTTTTTCCTATAATGAATTGTCTTTGTTCCTTTGTCATGTATCTTTTAGCCATATTTGTGTAGGTCTGTTTCTATGTTCTCTAGTCTGTTCCATTGATCTGTATGTCCAGTCTTTGCCAATGTCACATGACCATGATTTCTCTAGTTTCATAATATTTCTTAAGGAATTCTGATAGCATAGTAGATTATGAGCTGGGCTGCTAACTGTAAGGTTAGCAGTTCAAATCTACTAGTAGCTCCACAGGAGAAAGATGAGGCTTTCTAGTACCATAAAGATTTATAGGCTCTAAAATCCTATATAGGGTTGTTATGAGTCAGAATTCTCTACAACATGAAATCAATCAATCAGTCATAATATTTCTCAAAAGCAAATAAATGAATCATCCAGGATTGCTCTTGTCTAGTGTTGTATTGGCTATTCTAGGTCTTTTGCTTTTCCATAAAACTAGAAGATCCTTTTATGTATGAGAGGAAGCTTTAAAAAGTTCATGAAAAAGTGAAATTAAAAAATTATGAAATTTTTCTCAAACTTGTTGAAGCCTCTTCATGTATATCTATCTATCTATCTATCTATCTATCTATCTATCTATCTATCTATCTAATAGCTTGCCTATATTTTTATTGGAACACATTTAATCTGAAGATCAATTATCCATGAATAAGCCATCACTAGATTAATAATATTTAATCTTCCAGTTGATGAACACAGAAATTCAGTCTATTTATTTTGATAATTTTTAGTTTTGTAACAAATTTTGTATGTATGTATACAGATATATATACTATACATATTTTCTTCAATTTATGTGTAGTGCTGTGGGATAAACCACTGGACTGAAAGGCTGGTTTGAACCAAAAGGTCAGTGGTTCAAACTTACCAGCTGCTCCTTGGAAACCTTATACAGGGTTGCTAAGAGTCAGAAATTACTCAATGGCACACAACAACAAAATATCATTTTTGGTATTTTGAACATGTAATTTTAGCTATTAAAAAAAAAAAAACTTTTAAAATTTCAAATTCCAAAAGTTTATTGTTGGTATGTAGAAATCATACTAAACTATACCTGCTTATTAGTTTCAGGGAATTTTTGTTTTAGTTTTTATTTTATTTTGTTTTGTTTATGCTTTTGAATTGTCTATACCGACAGTCATGAAAGCTGTGACTAACAACATTTTATGTCTGTTTTCCAATTTTAATAATTGTATTTTCTTTATTTATTTCCTACCTAGGCTTTCTTTCTTTATTTATTTATTTCCTATCCATGCTGAAGTGATGTTATAGGCCATCTCTATCTCATTTCCTATTATAGACGGAAATAATTCTATTTCTTACCGTAGAGTATGACATTAGTTGTAGGTTTTATATAGGAGTTCTCTATCAAGTTGAAAAAGTTTTCACCTATTTCAGTGTTAGCTAATAGTTTAATCATGCATGGGTATTGTTATATCTCACATTTATTGACAACTTGTGTTCTAAGCACCTTTCTGTGCATTTTAATTATATTTAAGGTTCATACCAACCTTACATTTTTTCAATTTATTGATAAGAAAACATGAGTCCCACAGGAATTAAATAAATTCTTGCCTCTTTTCCTTTTATCATCTTCTATATCTGCAAAAAAGAAAATCCACTAAACCATAATTTCTCTCACTCAGCACTCTCTACTCAGCTGTGTTTGATAATTCACCACAAAGGCCATCAGAACTCAGACATTATAGTCACAGTTGTGGTAGTGGTGGTGGTGGTGGTGAGGGGGGTTGCTTAGGGATGTTAATAGGTTAAAATTTAGGCTCAGAAATGTTCAGGACACAGTTCTTCCAGTCAGGACAGGCTCTATTTAGCTGTGCCCACAGGAAGGTCTCTCTTTTCCTGGGCAATGTTTCAAAGAGCTTTTAGGGCTTCTGATAAGTGCCCACCAGACATACCACTCTACAGGCCACACTACTCAACCATATTCCTCAGTCTGGAGGCATTAGACTCTGGCTCCCTTGGTCAGCAAACCAAGCTCCTTCAATTAAGTGCCTGGAGGCACCACATTCTGCAAGCAAGCCTCTTGCCCAAAGTTTTCCAACTTTATTTTTTACCATGGACTGAGGAACCCACTGTGAGGATCTATCTACAAGTCCAATAACACCAAAAAATGCCTAGAACTAACAGAAATTGAAGGAGACAAGTAAAGATCTTAACTTAGAGTCAGTAGAAAGAGAACATAGTCTGGCCAATGCACTGAATTTGGTTTTCTCATTACTAGAACTATGAGAAAATAAATTTCAGTTGTTTAAAACTACTTACTTCATAGTATTTTGTTATGGCATCCCTAAAACACCCAGCAATCTCAATTCTATAGGAGCAGTTAAGAAGTCCTGGTATGGAGCTGTAGGGTAAGCACTAGACTGCAAGGTCAGTTTGAGCAGCAAGGTTGGAAAGTTGAAACTCACCAGCTGCTCCTTGGAAATCCTATGTAAGGTTGCTATGAGTCAGAACCCACTCAACGGCACTTAAAAACAACAACAAGAACAATTAAAAGATATACAAATTTATGTCTATCAAAAAAGCATCTATAGGAATATTTGTAGCAGGATTATTATTAATAGCTGAAAACTAGAAACAAGCTAAATGTTCTTTGATAACTTTAGGAATGCAAGCTTTATAAATAACTTAAGGTATATAAATGGACACACATATAGAATACAGCGAAGAAAACTGACAAATTTTTGTTATATGTGATACATTGATGGATACTAAAAACATAACATTGAACAAATG
>NW_006408526.1:13970995-13981618 GCF_000296735.1 Chrysochloris asiatica
ATTCTCTAGGCAACATAAAGCACCAATTTGAGAATGATAGTTAACAACAGAAATAGGTTAGCCCAAAGCAAGAATGAGAAAGTATGAAGGCGCATTGTGGAAACTGAAGAGTGTAGAGTTGTCTCACCCCTATAAAACTTAAAATGGGCCCACCAGGCATCCCTTCTAGAAAAAAATTGTTGGGAGTAGAATTAAAACTGGACAAGTTATGAACAAGAAACAAAGGAAAGAGTAGGTTCAGATAAAAGCGTCAAAGAACAAAGCCAGGAAACAGCAGAAAGCATGCTGCCATGATTATAATCATGATTCAATAACAAGGGAAGAGAGAGACCTGTGATATTAGAAAACCTACACTGAGCCATGCTTCCTTTCAAATGTCAAAAGAATCTAACCAAAATTAGCAGTCAGGAAATGTAAAAATTAAATCTCATCTGAAGTTCTTTTTTTTTTTTTCTTAAAATAATACAATTAAATATATAAATGCAATTCATATTGTAAGAATAATTTCTTTTTAGAATGATCAGCACAAAGCTGGTTCCTATGAAGTAAAGATTAAAAATAGCCCAGATGCCTGACTTTTTCAAGATGCTGTACCACTCCATAATTCCTGAAACCAACCACCGCTCCTTCCCTCAGTATTCTCCATCTTGTTTCCCAAATTCACTACAATGTCTCACCGAAGTCACAAACTGTCAAGGAAATGGCTCACATAGTTGTGGAGGATGACAGCCAATAAGATGACAGACTGTTGATGTGTCAGGTTGTGATGAATCAAGTCAGGGGATAGGCCACAAGTCCCACTAATTGGAGATCAGACAGAGACAAGCCTGGTGCAGGATCCCGAGCAGGAAATAACATTTTCCCAAATCACTCCTACATATTGGATGCTGACCATACCCCCAAGTAAGCTAATGGTGGTGAATTGAGTCACACTGTCTAGCAAGTAGGGTTAGCTTTAATCCTTATTGCCAGTTTAATCCTTCTTCTTACTCATGTTGTTAAATGCCATCAATGTCAGTTTCAACTCATAGAGATTTCCGAGAAGTGGTTGTGGGTTTGAACTGCTGACATTGTAGTTAGCAGTCAAGTGCCTATCTTATATGCAGTGCCACAACAGGACTCCTTAATCCCAATTCTTAATTCTTAATCTTTAATCCCACCTTAATCTGCCTCATTAACAACTCAGTCTAAAGTGAGACCATACCAAAGTCATAGAGGCTAGAATATACAATACATCATGAAATGGAGGAATATGGATAGAAGGGTCTTATTAAGTAGTTAATTATACTACACAAACAATTAAAGCACAAGATAAAAACAAACTGATAGAAATTAAGAAAATATTATAAGACGTGAGACCATAAATTAGAATTAGAATGAAATTAGAAATGAAATAATAGTACTCAGGAAAAAAAAAACAATAGAAATGAAGAAAAAAATTATTTCAGAAATGTAGTCTGAAGTAGAAGAAATGAGAAAATAAGATGAATGGGGAAAAAATTTAAATCAGCAAGAATTTTAAAAAGATATAATAATTGAGAGAAAGTGAAAATAATAGCAATAAAAATAAAGTTCTAAAATATGGATAATAAGTTTCCCAAAAGCACAGGAAAGAACAAATACTAAAAATTATAATTTAAGAAAATTTCCTGAAATTAAAAATTATATGAAACTACTTATTTAAAGAAAATATCAGATACCTGAGAATATTAATTCAGAATGACAAACAGCAAGTTATGTTGTTGAACCACTACGAAAAAAAAAAAATAAAAGAAAAATGATTAATTTAGACATCTAGGTAAAAGCTGGATTGACTTTTAAGAGAAAGAAGCTTAAACTATCATCAGACTTTATGCCAGCAAGCAGTAATGGAGCGCCATATCTAAGGTCAGGGAAAGAATGAGAGCCAAGATTCTCCACGCAGAGAATAATGCTCCCATAAATCCACCATGGGCAATCTTGTAGTAAACAAACTTTAGACATCCAAAATGATTAGAGACATCAAACACAGGACACAAACATGTAGTACAATATCCCACCACTGAGACGAAATAAGAAGAGTATATATACAGGGTCGCTATTAGTCAGAAACAACTCGACAGCACTTAACAAAACAACATATTAGTATTAAAGGAGTATGGTGTCTTTGCAGAGTAAGCAGTGGACTGAACCACAAGGTGAGTGGTTTGAACCCACCAACCACTCTGTGGGAGAAAGATGAGGCTTTCTGCGCCAGCAAAGATCTCCAGCCTCGGAAACCAAAACAGGGTCACTATGAGTCAGAGCCGAGTTAGCTGATAGCACTTAGCAATAACGTAGTATTAAGTAGATATGTTCATAGCAACATAAATACACTACACTGCTTTTTTTTAATTAATAGAGAGATCCTTTGCAAGTTTAGGACACCTGGTGTGACGCTGTAGGATCAGCACTGGACTGCGAACCGTAAGGTCGTCAGTTCAAACCCACCAGCTTCTAGGAAACCCTATAAAGATAGCTATGAGTCAGAACTGACTTAACAACAAGTACTTATATAAAGTGGTGCAGTGGGTTAAGTGTTGGGCTGCTAATTCCACCAGCCTTTCTGAGGAAGAAGAAAAGACTGCCTGCTCCCATAAAGATTTGTTGTTGTTACGTGCCGTGGAGTCGGTTCCGATTCATAGCGACCCTATACAGGGTTTTCATCTTTTTCCCGCGGAACAGATAAGTAGTTTCGAACTGCTGATCCTGAGGTTCGCAGCCCAATTCGTAACCACTATGTTACCAGAGCTCCCATAAAGATTTACAGCCTTAGGAATCCTATAGTGCCATTGTACTTTCTTATAGTTGCTAGGAGTTGGAATCAATCATACTACAATGGGTTTGAAGTAATTATATTGGTAGTGGTACTATAGTATTGCTTTCCTAAAACTATTGTGTATATAATGTCCGATAAAGTAAATAAATGGTGTTGCTTTTGTCAAGTGCCATAGAATCAGTTCTAACTCATAGCGACCCTGTAGATATTTTCCGAGGAGCAGCATTTGGGTTTGAAACGAAGACCTTGTGATTACCAGTCTGGTGCTTATCCAGCCACACCAGAACTCCTAATGAATAATTGTGAGAAATTCTAAGTATGTTATATTATGAGTCTGAGAACCAAGATTCTTCCGTGGAAGAAAAGAAATAGAGACATACTTTTTTTTAAAAAAAAGCAAAAAAACAAAACAAACAAACAAACAAAAAACCCTGTATTATTAAATTTCAATAGGAATTATCCATATGAATTTATGAGGTTAGGAGGCTTGGTGTGGGCTGCAGGATAATGCATTAGACTGCAAGGTCGGGGTCTCAAACTCACCAACTACGGATTGGAACCCCTATACAGGGTAGTTATGTGTCAGAACCTCCTTGAAAGCACTTACAAGAACATTCTAATTTTAACCACTGAAGACTCTTAGAGATTCTGTGCAACCCAATAGTAATAATAATTTTTGTATAGGGTTTCTGAGACTTTTTTTAATAAAATCTTTACAGGAACAGAAGGCCTCTTCTTTCTCCCACAAAGAGGCTAGTAGGCTCCAACCACTGATCTTTTGGTTCACAGTCCAGTTCTTATCCTATAGAGAAATTGTTGTTGTTAGGTGTCATTGAGTCAATACTGACTCACAGTGAACCTATGCACAACAGAATGAAACACTGCCTGATCCTGGGCCAACCTCCCGATTGTTACCATGCTTGAGCCCATTGATGCTGCCACTTTGCCAATCATCTCGCTGACGGGGTCTTCCTCTTTTTCTCTGACCCTCCACCTTCCCAAACATGATATCCTTCACCAGCAACTGGTCGCTTCTGACAATATGTCTGATATATGAGAAATGAGTTGGCCATCTTGGCCTCCAAGGAGCATTCTGGCTGTATTTCTTCCAACACAAATGTGTTTCTTCTCTTAGCAGTCCATGGTACTTTTAATTTTCTCCTCCAACACCATGGCTCAAATGTATCAATTCATCTATGGTCTTCCTTATTCACTGTCCAGCTTTCACATGCATGTGAGGTTATTGAAAATACCATGGCTTGGTCCAGGCGCACCGTAGTCCTCAAATTGACATCTTAGCTCTTCAACACTTTAAAAAAGGTCTTGTGCAGCAGATTTGCCTAATGCAATACGTTCTTTCATTTCTTGACTGCTGCTTCCATGAATGTTGATAGTTGATCCAAGAAGAATGAAGTCCTTGACAACTTCTATTTTTTCTCCATTGATAAGAAGGTTGTTTATTGGTCCCGTGGTAGGGAATTTTGCTTTTTTGACATTGAGATGTAATCCATACCAAAGGCTGTACTCTTTGATCTTCATCAGTAAATGTTTTAAGTTCTCTTCACTTTCAGCATTCAAGGTTATATCATCTGCATATCATAGGTTGTTAATGAGTGTTCCTCCAATCCTGATGCCACATTTTTCTTCATATAACCCAGCTTCTCGAATTATTTGCTCAGCATACAAGTTGAATAAGCATGGTGAAAGACTACAACCTTGTCGCACACCTTTCTTAATATTAAGCCATTCAGTGTTCCCATGTTCTGTTTGAACAACTGCCTCTTGGTCCATGTACAGATTCCTTATGAGCACAATTAAGTGTTTTGGAATACTCATACTTCACAATTTTGACAACAGCTTGTCAAAAACTGGTAAATAAAGGTAAAGAACCAAGTTCTTGTACAGCCTTTTATGTATGAACTATTCCACTATGAAATCAAATAATGGATAAGTAAAGCATCTCATTTAAAAGGATTTCAACCAAAAAGTGAAAAGAAATTACAAAATTATCATCATAATTTGACAAACCCCAAGATGTTAAACAACTGTTAACATCATATAAAGGAAAGATAACTAGAAATGTGTGTTTCCTACTGTGACACTAAATCATCATCGCAAGGTCAGTTGGAACCACAAGGTCAGCTGTTCAAACTCACCAGTCACTCACACCTAGGAAGCCTTGTAGAGGGGCTCTAAGTGTTAAACCCATATCCATGGCAATTCACAACAACAATGAAAGAACATTCAATGTCTAGTCAAACCATTGGATCAAGCCTCTCTATGGGAGAACATTGTGACAGTCAGATTCTGTAAAGATTTGCAACCTTGGAAACTCTACCTTACTTGTCTTATAGAATTGCTGTGAGTCAGAATCAGTTTGACAGCAATAGGTTTGCTTTGAAGCTGTTTAAAAAAAAAAAAATGCAGAAGAGCATGTTGAGCTGTACCCAAGTATGAAATCAACAGCATTTCAAAGTATGAAAACAACAGACAGTGGAAAATTCTACCAATCAAATGCTTCGGACTCCTTAGCAAATAACATGGAAGAAAAATAAACTTTTGTATGAGAAAACAATAAATTAGAAGAGACTTAGGGGACATGGTCATTTTTTTAATGGACAGGTGTCTAAAGATGAGTGTCACCTGAGTGATACAACAATTAAAAAATGCCAGAAAGCCGTAGCTCTATGTCAGCAGAGTGTTTATTATTGAGGAAGGAAGGGGTTTGAGATAGAGATGAGGCACTTGGAAAGACTTTTGGGGTGATGATCAACATCCTCGTTCTCCACCTGAAGAAGTAGTTGCAAATAATAGTCATTGCAATTAATTGATATTTATAAAATTCAGTTATGTGCATGAGTTGGAAATAATAATGTAAATACAATTATAATAGCACATAAGTGATACATTCAATTTTTTCTTTTATCTTGCACATACATTTGTTTCAAAGGTAAAATAATAAACAATAATGTAACAACCTTCCATAAGCCCAATCATCCAGCTTCATCTAAGATAGCTGGAAGTATCTGCATTGCCTTTTGATCGAGCCTTAGCATCACTTCTGGTGCAGCAATGTAGAAATAAAATTTCAGTAGCATTAAGAGATGAAAAGCTCACTATTCATCAATTCCCAAATTTATCTAGTAATATATGTTATTCTTAACATTTCCAATATAAAATATTAAGCTTAAATATTTGATTTTTTCCTAAGAAAAATAATACTGTTTTGTAAGTCAGGAAGACTTAGGTTTATTACTAGAAAGCATTTATGTCATTTTTTTATTTCATTTTAAAAAGAAAACCATAAATCATCTTGGCAGTCCATCACAGGTCTGTCACCAAAAATAAATCCAGAGAGGGTTGGCTCTCATTGTTTCATTTAACAGAAATGATACTTAATAAATTTTGACCCCAAACTAATGAGATTATGTGAACAATTACAAATGTGAGTTCTGAAAAACCTAAGGGAAAACCATTCCTTCATTTCCAAGCATTGAAATTCATTCAAACATCCCTATTTCTTAAGGGGAAGAAGTATTGAAATGAAATATTTTCAACTGCAGTGACAATGAAGATATGTATTTCTTATGACTTAGACACAGTAAAGGGAAAAAAAAAGAAATATGAAGATAACACATCTAAATGTTTTGCTACATCTATAATTAGGCTCTACAGATGCCATTTAGGTAAATTTAAAAGATAGAAACTCTTGAAGGTTAAAGGTATATGTCTAAATAATATTTTGTATTAATTACTTTGACAAAAAAAGTAAAATAGACTCCAGAGGAATTTGATGCCAACATTCATTTTATTTTTATAATCAAATTCTTTAATTGGGATGGGTTTGCCTCATATGTCACCATCCTACTTTTTCATCCTAGTGTACTAGGCTTTTTTCTATACTAGGAAGTAACCCCTATGCCTGATGTCATGGATATAGACTGATCTGGAACATAGGCACCTAGAGGCTAATCAGAGATATGCCACTATACATTCATGAGTTCCTGCCAAAGTCACTTAATGTCATTGGAACACAGCTACTTTATTAGTAAAAAACATTAGTTTTTATTTTGACATACTCTTACTTTTTTTTTTCTCTTTCTAAATTATAAGGTTAAGTGGTTCGAATAATTGATTGTACAAATTAGTTAAGTTCACAGGGAGGATGATTCAAGCAGTACAGTATGTCTTTCTGTGGTATTATGAGTCTGAACTTATTTGACAACAAACATATCTTGAAGCACAAGACATCAAAATAAAAATGTAAATATATCTGATGTTGCAATCTAAAAAGAATATCAACTCAAAAGTTGTTGTTGTTTTTAAGTGACATCAAGTTGGTTCTGCCTCATAGCAACCCTATATAGAACTTATAAGGAACACCTGGTAGGTTTCAACTGCCAATCTTACGGTTAACAATCCAGTGCTTATCCTACAGCACTACATCACGTCTCGAGTAGAAAAGTTGTTGTTGTTATTAAGTGTCAACTCATAGTGACCCTATCTTTGGTTTCTGAGGAGCACCGGGTGAGTTTGAACCACAGACCTGACAATTCAAATCAACCTTGGGGTCCAATGCATTATGCTGCAGCACCACACCAGGACTCCTGGCTGAAAAGTTGTTGTTGGTAGGTGCCATCAAGTAGGTACCAACTCATAGGGACCCTATGCACAACAGAACATTACACTACCCATGCCTATGCCCACCTCACAATCATTGCTACATTTGAATCCATTGTCGCTGCCACTATGCCAATCCATCTCTTTGGGGGACTTCCTCTTTTTCAAAGACCTTCCACTTTACCAATTATGATATCCTTCTCCAGGGACTCGTCCCTCCTGATAATATGTCCAAAGTTTGAGAGTTGAAGTCTGGCCATCCTGGCTTCCAAGTAGCATTCTGAAAAGTAGTAATGACTACATTTTAAGGTATTTAAATAAGTTTGGAAGAAAGGCTGTATTATCGTTGTTCTTAAGTGTGTTGAGTCAGTTCTGACTGTAAGTGTTGTCCAGGATATGTAGCAAATTTAGATTTATAAAGTCTTTGTTGTAAATCTTATCAGATAATCAAAGAAAAACAACACAATTCCATTCAAATACATGCTCACAAATTTAAACACTTTCCACCAAACCCTTCCTGAATATTTGCAAAACATGGGACAATACAACTGGAGCCTGCATACAATATGTCAAAATAATTAAAAATTGTAAATCTATGTGCCAAATTTTCACTCTGTGAAGATGGGTTATCCAGTAGGTGGTCAGAAAATAGTGATTTAAATCATAAGGCCTAGGAGCACTTTCCTCTTCCCCAAGTCCAAGGGTGATATTTGTGAGGAGAAGGTGTGGTGCTGCTGGGATGCAGAAAGGATATAAAGAGCTCCATTAGAAACCTGTCCCATTTAAATTGCCAATAGAGAATCTAAGCATTGTATTTTTATGCAAATAACAGGCACCTTCTGCATTTGTTTGCCAATAGTTACCTCCCCCAGGAAGGCATTTTTGTAAAAACACAATGCTAATTTTGGTTTCTTTACAGCAACATGTAAAAAAATATTTTGACATGGTGGCAATTACAAAAATGCCTCTTGGGTAGAGGGAGTGGATGACAAGCAAATTTGTAAGATGTATGTTATTTGCATACAAATACAGTAATCACATTTAAGAGTCAGTTGGGATATAGGTCAAAAGTTTGAAAAGACAATGAGGCCCAAATATGCAGCTTCAACAAGATTACCTAGGAAAGGGTGCCCAGGAAAAATCCCTGAGAAAAAGTACTACATGGAGAGCAAGAGAGGCCACAATGAAATTCCAAAGAAAAATAAAGGGAAAACATGACTTCAGTATTCTAATAATGGCTACATAACTATGAACTAAAAAGACTGAAATCTAAATAAATAAAAAAAGAAATGAGTTAATTGTATCCAAATATTCCTAAACACCAGACAATTTAAATAACAATTTGCCAAGAATACCTATTTTAGAGAAATCAACAAGATATTCATAAATTTGAAGAAATTTTATATTAGCACACTAGCGTAGCGGTTACGAATCGGGCTGCAAGCCGCAAGGTCAGTAGTTCGAAACTACTAGCGGTTCCGCGGGAGAAAGATGAGGCTTTCTGCTCCCATAAAGATTTACAGCCTTGGAAACCCTGTGTAGGGTCGCTATGAGTTGGAACCGACTCCACGGCACATCACAACAACAACAACAACAAGGAAAGTCATAAAATATCCAGGAAAAAAAAATGATAATGAATATGGAAATATATTCTCTGTGTTAGAAGCTATATCATAAGTAAGTACATGAATGTTCAAATGCAGCTATGAACTAAACTGCACCAAATAGTGTCCTGACAGAATAAGCTTATTGTAAAATGACAAAAATACTTTATCAAAAACTGTCCTTAAACATGTGATACAAATTACTGAACATATGCTTTACCCAATATGTTAATTATTGAACTCCTGTTTTTAGCCATGTATAACAGTGTTACATGTGAATTGAAAGATGCATGAAATAAGTGGCAAAGGAGAAAGTATGTATGTATTATTACTGTTTTTAAAGACATTCAAACACTTATATTTTGGCCAAATACATGTAAAATTTATCATTGCTCACATTTTAAGTATTCACTGGTGTTAAATACATTTGTAATATTATATAACCATCATCACAATCTAGTTCAAGAACATTTTCAGCATCCCAAACAAAACAATGTATCGTTTTAATTTTCTTAAACTCACATTATATCTCTATAGCTATAACAGTACACATAGTTTTAAAATAATTACCGAATTATTGTTGCATGAAAGTATCAGTGTTTAGTGTATTTATAAGCCTTTAACAACAAAGTACAGATAATAAATAGAAAAGCATTAGCTTATTTGCTAAAATTATCAGTTTCTCATTCCATTTTTCCTAAAAATTGCTTTAGAAATATATTTGAATAATTTCCTCATAGAAATGCACATTTCAATAATGATTGGCAGTTATCTTCCAAGTCATTACAGTGTGGGTTGTAATGTTCCTTTCTAATCTTGTTCCTTGAGTTAATTAATAAGTATAACATTTATATGGGGGTGGGGGAGGGAGAGAAAGTAGAAGTGACACTTGGAAGCTATAAGGCCACATCCTAACTCATTATATTCATGGTTTTGTTTTATCTCACAAAAAGTCACATTTTTATCATACAGTAGATTATTATTGTAGCTATAGAATTCCATTTATCTTCATATTGAAATGGTGTGATGCTGTAGGATAAGCACTGGACTGCAAGTTCAATTTGAATCAAAAGGTCAGTTGCTTAAATCTACCAGCCAATCCTTGGAAACCCTATACAGAGTAGCTATGAGGTGAATTGACTCAAAAGCGTTTAACACCAACAACATACATCATTGAGAAATTGCTTTTTTCCTTTGTCTACCATGAGGCTATCTCTTTAGTCTTTAATTTGAGAGCTCAGAGAGATCTCTGTTTAGCCATTAACAGAAAGTCATCTTTATCTTTCTGTAGTGGACTTACACATACTAGATTTCAGTTCTGACCTGATTTCTGTTTTCTCTGTCTTCAGAGCCATGGCTAATAACATAAATCACAATTATAAATCCCAAAACAAAAAACCTGATGGGCAGGTTTGATAAAATATGATGCAACCCTAATTAGATAGCAGAAATAGATTACATTCCATAGATAGATGGGAAGATGACATTGAGAGAGAAAAGTGGATGAAAACTGAATGGGTGGATGGACAGATTGTTGTTGTTGTTGTTGTGTGCTGTCGAGTCGGTTCCGACCCATAGCGACCCTGCACAGGGTTTCCCAGG
>NW_006408526.1:13983303-13984558 GCF_000296735.1 Chrysochloris asiatica
CTACCAGAGCTCCTTTCTAACTGATATAGTTGCCCTTAAACAATTTAAAGAGGTCATGTGCAGCAAATTTGCCTAATGCAATATGGAATTTGATTTCTTGATTGCTGCTTCCGTAAGTGTTGATTGTAGATCCAAGAAAAAGAAAATCTTTGACAATTTCAATCTTTTCTCCATTTATTGGTCCAGTTGTGAGGATTTTTTTTTCTCTTTACCTTAAGGTGCAATCAATACTGTAGTCTTTAAATGTAAATGTTTTAAGTCCTCTTTTCTTCAAGCAAGCAAGGTTGTAACATCGGCACATCTCAGATTCCTCTTCTCCTTCCAATCCTGATGCCACATTCTTGTTGATATAATCCAGCTTCTCGAATTATTTGCTCAGCATACAGATTGAATAAGTATGATGAAAGAATAACTACACCCTGGCACACAGATTTTCTGAATTAAATCATTTAGTATCACCTTCTTCTGTTTGAACAAGTGCCTCCTGGGCTATGTACAGGTTCCTCAGGAGTACAATTAAGTGGTCTGGGATACCCATTCTTCAAAATGTTGTAGATAGCTTGTCATGATCCACACAGTCAAAAGATTTTACATAGTCAATAAAGTACAAGTAAACATCTTTCTGATATTCTTTGCTTTCAGCCAAGATCCATCTGATGCCAGCAATGCTATCCCTTATTCCAAGTCCTCTTCTGAATCTGACTTGAATTTCTGGCAGTTCCCTTTCAGTGTACTGTTGCAGCCCTTTTTAAAAATAATCTTTAGTAAAATTTGACTTGCATGTGTTATTAATGATATTGTTCAGTGATTTCCACATACCTTTGGGTCATCACTCTTTGGAATTTATGTAACTATGAATCTCTTCCAATTGAATGGCCAGGGAGCTATCTTCCCAATTTCTTGGCATAGATAATTGAGCACCTTCTAAGTTTCATCAGTTTGTTGAAAGATTTCGGTTATTATTCCATCACTTCCTGGAGCCTTGTTTTTTGCCAATACTTTCAGTGTAGCTTGGGTTTCTTCCGTCAGTAACATTGGTTCTTGATTATATGCTACCTCTTGAAATGATTGAACATTGACCATTCTCTTTTGGTACAGTGACTCTGTGTATTTCATCTTCTTTTGATACTTTCTGTATCATTCAGTATTTTGCACTTGTTGTTGTTGTTGTTGTCAGGTGCCATCGAGTCGGAACCGACTCATAGCGACCCCATGCACAGCAGAACGAAACAATGTCCGATCCTGGGCCAACTTC
>NW_006408526.1:13985733-13988600 GCF_000296735.1 Chrysochloris asiatica
AAAAAATTGGTAGAATTCTTCAACTTCATCATCACTGGCATTAGTGGTTGGTGCATGAATTTGTATAATAGTGGTATTAACTGGTCTTCCGTGTGCTCATGATTGGTGGTTATGTGCCATGGAGTCCTTTCTGACTCATAGCTATCCTGTATATGTTTTCCTAGACTGTAAATATTTATGGGAGCAGAACTCCTCACTTTTATCTTAAGGAGTGGCTGGTAGATTCAAACTTCTAACCTTGCAGTTAGCAACCCAACTGGCAACCTACTATGCTACCATGACTTTCCTTGTAAGCACATGAATATTACCCTATCACAAACAGCATTGTATTTTCAGATAGATCTTGAAATTATTCTTTTTGACAATGAATGCAATGCAATTCCTCTTGAATTTGTACTTACTGGCATAATAAACCATATGATTGTGAGATTCAAAATGGCCAATACCAGTCCATTTCAGCTCACTAATGACAAGTATAGCAATGTTTATGCATTCCGCTTCATTTTTAACAACGTCCAATTTTCCTGGATTCATACGTCAGACATTCCAAGTTCAATTATTAATGGATGTTTGTAGCTGTTTCTCCTTATTTTAAGTAGTGCCTCTGCAGCAAATGAAGATCCCGAAAGCTTTACTCCATTCACGTCATCGTAGTCACCTTTACTTTGAGGAGGCAGCTTTTCCTAATCACGATTTGAGAGCCTTCCAATCTGAGTGGTTCATCTTCTGGCAGTAGATCTGACAATGGTCTGCTGGGTTTTTTTATAGGATTTTCAGTGGCTAAACATTCACAAGTAGCCTACCTCTCTCCCTTTTCCTAGTTTGTCCTAGTCTGGAAGCTCAATTAAAACCTGTCCACAATGGGTGACCCTGCAGGTGTTTAAAATACTTCTTGAGCTTCCAGTATCTCCACAACATACAAGCTGGCAGGCAAGTGGTGGTTGTAGTCTTTAGGGGCCATCAAGTTTGTTCTAATGCATAGTGACCCTTAGTACAACAAAACTATGCACTACTTGGTCCTGCACAGTCCTCTCAATCTTCAACTTGTTTGAGCCCATTGTTGAAGCCATAGTGACAATCTATCTAATTAAGGGTTTTCTCTTTTTCACCTAAATTCTACTTGATGTCATTTTTCAGGGTTGGTCTCTACTAACAACATGTCCAAAGTATGTGAGATGAAGTCTCACCATCCTTGTTTCTAAAGAACTCTGCTCTACTTCTTCCAAGACAGAGTTGTATGTTCACATGGTACTTTCAGTATTCTTCATCTCAGTATCCTAAGCTTTGGTCTGCAAACCACAAGCTGCTCTACAAGAAAAACATGATGTTTCAGCTCCCACAAATGTTTAGAGCCTACACAGGGTTCCTATGAGTCAGAACACACTCCATGGTGCTGAACAATAACAACAACTTATTTTCAGGAAAAAAAAAAATTAACACAACAACAAAAAAAACACTAGAATAAAATAGTATAATGGATTATCAAAAAAGTTTCCTAATAAAATCAGAAATAAAAATATATGTGATTCTTTTCTATAGTATTTTGTTATTTATGTATAGCATAATTCATGAAGGCAAAAGGAGTTATGAGTTTTGAGGAAATGTCAGCATAGCCTTTTAAACTTCAACATTTTTACTTGATGCTAGATGATGGAAAAAGATGTCTAGTTCTGTGTTTATTTGTTTTTGTGAGCAGCTGCCTTAAACTGAGACATGCTGTTCAGGTTACAGTTGAAACAGAGAAATCTGAGACTACTCTCCTGAGCTGAAAATTAAATCCTGATGGACTAGTAGGTAATGAAGCTGTCCAGCTGCTCATGAGATTCTACCCTTTCCTTAATTCTTAGCCCTTATTGCCATTTCAGCATTATCCCTATGGGGAGAGAAATATGACAGTCATAATTGCCCTATTACAGTACAGTGTTTTCCATAGAGATTATGAACACTGCAAATAGCTATTAAATACAAGGATTCTCTGTAAGGCCAAAAGGGTAGTCTTATGAATCCCAGGAGGCAATAAGGTAACAGAATAGTATTCTCATATACTTTTCAAGTGGAGAACTATATCTCAACACAATATTAGTATATGTTGTGCTTGTATTGATAAATATTATAAAGATTGCTAACCATTAGGTTGGTAGTTCAAACCTACCAGATACTCCTCAAAAAACCTATACAGAGTCCCTATGAGTTAGAACCAACTCAATGGCACTTAATTACATCAATGTTTTTATATTATCTCAGAATTTATATAGTCAAAAAGCTGAATTACAATAAACTTCACATTAGGGGAAACTTTCTAGGTATATAGTATTTCACTAATATAGATTTTCTAAATAAGCTAAGGTACATTTATTAATTGTTTATCTTGTTAAGTGCTGTTTAGTCGGTTCCAACCCACAGCGACCCTGTGTAGGATTTCAGAGGAGCAAGTGGTGGGTTTGAACTGCTGACCTTGAGGTTAAAGCTGACCTTGCGGACCAGTGCATTATCCTGCAGCACCACACAAAGACTCCACATTTATTAGTAGTGTGATTGTATTCAGTATTCCATGGGCAAGTATAACTAACTCATAAGTTTGTAAGATTCTTGCCTCCAGAATTGTGAATTTCACAATCAAAAAGTGTACCTAAGATTAACATGTAGACTTGTGATTTAACTTCTGAAAGCCTTCTTTGATGCACAAATTTCCCGAAAGGTGAAAGAGAATCTTCTTTAACTTGTGTGTGATATTGACAGCATTATTCAATAATTTCTGCATTCTGTTGGTTTATCTGTTTATGGAATGGGGAGGTAGCTGTCTTTCCATTTCTTTCCAAAGAGCCCCCTATAGGTAAAGGGGGAATAAGAAAAAAACCCAACAGAAC
>NW_006408526.1:13990473-13993899 GCF_000296735.1 Chrysochloris asiatica
CTGGTGCCTTGTCCTTTGCCACTTCTTTCAATGCACTTTGGACTTCCTCTCTGAGTATCATTGGCTCTTGTTCATATGGTATCTCTTGAAATGGTTGAATATTAACCATTTCCTTTTGGTACAATGACTCTGTGTATTCCTTCCATCTTTTCTTGATGCATTCTGCATCATTCAATAATTTGCTTGTAGTGTAGTGGTTACAAACTATGCTGCCAAGCCTAAGGCCGGCAGCTCGAAATCATAGCTGTTCTGCAGGAGAAAGACTGGATCCTCCGCTCTCGCAAAGATTCACAGTCTTGGAAATCCTGTGCAGGTCCACTATGAGTTGGAACTGACTCCAAAGCACTCAACTAGTGAGAAGGCAAGTCCCTCTAAATGCTGAGAGGATCTGTTGGTCATTAGTTTTTAATGTGTGAAGTCTCTTCTTAAAATTGTCTCTAAATTCAGGTGGAACATGCTCAAGGTCACACTTAGGCTCTCATTACTTTGTTTCAATTTTCATTTTCAGCTTCATCTTGCATGTTTGCTTCAATGGTCTTTTCTATAGGCAGCCTTGTCTACTGATATTGGGCTTCCACATTTTCTCTTTCCATAGATCTAGTTACTGTGATTTTTCTATATTCTACCTGGTGGAACCCACATTTATCATGACAATTTATGCTATTGAATAGGTCATGGGTCTTGCAAAATTCTATCATGTGATGCTATCTCTAGTGCTGTATTTATTTAAAAAAGATCATATTTTTCAATTATTGATCTTTCTTTGGTTCCAATCTTCACAGTTCATTCAGCACTAATTATCAATGTCTCAGCAACTATCAATGTATCATTAATTATTTTGTATATTTAACCAATAGCAGACTGCAGAAATTGGTAAAATTCAATATCTTAATTTCTGGCCTTAGTGGTTGGTGCATAAATTTGAATAATAGTCATATTAATTTGTCTTCCTTAGTGGTTGGTGCATAAATTTGAATAATAGTCATATTAATTTGTCTTCCTTGAAACTGTATGGATACTATCCTTTAACTGACAATGTTGTACTTCAGGATAGTCCTTAAAATGTACTTTTTGGTTTTGAATGAGATGTCATTCTTCTTCAATTTATCATTCTGACAATAATTATTGTTGTAACATGTCGAGGAGTTTTTTTAGACTCATAGCAACCCTACATATGGTTTCCAAGGTTTTAAATCTTTTGTGGGAGCAAAAACTTCATCTTTATCCTACAGAGTGGCTGGTGTGTTCCCATCACAGATCTTGTGGATCATAGTCCAATGCTTATCCTATGGAGCCAAAGTGCTCCCTTTCCTATCATAGTAGATCATATGATTATCTGATTCATATTGACCAACACCAGTCCATTTCATTTCATTTTTTATGACTTCCAATTTTCTAGATTCATATTTTGTACATTCTAAGTTCTAATTATTAGTGGATGTTTACAGCTGTTTCTTCTTATTTTGAGCTGTGTCACATCACCAAAAAAGGTTCTGATAAATTTTAAAATACACTCTGTAAGAAGGAAAATCTTCCCTAGTCTTATTTTGAGTTCCTTATTTTGATAATGGGGAAGTCCTATATCAGTCAGAACAAGGCTGACTACAGAAGAGACCAACATGACTGTATCATTATCTGGCACTATATCAATGTTCTGCTGTTATTCATAAAGTACTAACTAGCCAATTTTTTCAGAAGTAGATTGCCACATCCTCCTTCCTAGTCTGTCTTATTTTGCAAGCTCTGCTGAAATTTGTCCTCTAAGGATGACCCTACTGGTATTTGAAATACCAGTGACATAGCTTCTAGCATCATAGGAACATACAGATGTTGTTGTTGTTGTTAGGTGCCATTAAGTTGGTACCGACTCATAGCAACCTTATGCACAGCAGAACGAGACACTGCCCAATCCTGGGCCAACCTCACTAATGTTGACACATTTGAGTCCATCAAAGCTGCTACTTGGCCAATCCATCTCATTGGTGGTCTTCCTCTTTTTCTCTGACCCTCAGTCTTACCAAACAGGATATCCTTCTCTAGTGACTGGTCCCTCCTGACAATATGTCTGAAGTATGAGAGATGAAGGTTAGCCATCTTGGCCTCCAAGGAGCATTCTGGCTGCTCTTCTTCCAAAATGGATCTATTGTTTCTTTTGGAAGCCCATGGCACTTTCAGTATTCTCCTCCAAGCTCATAACTCAAATGCCTCAATTCTTCTAAAGTCTTCCTTATTAACTGTCTAGCGTTTGCATGCATATGAGGTTATTGAAAATACATGGTTTGGGTTAGGTACACCTTAGTCCTGAAGCTGACATCTTTGCTCTTCAACACTTCAAAAAGGTCTTGTGCAGCAGATTTGCCTAATGCAATACAACATTTGATTTCTTGACTGCTTCTTCCATGAGTGTTAATAGTTGATCCAAGAAGAATGAAGTCCTTGACAACTTCAGTCTTTTCTCCATTGATAAGAATGTAGTTTATTGGTACAGTGGTGAGTATTTTTGTTTTCTTTACATTGAGATGTAATCCATACCGAAGGCTGTGCTCTTTGATCTTCATCAGTAAGTGTTTTAAATCCTCTTCACTTTCTGCAAGCAAGGTTGTATTATGTACATATGGCAGGTTGTTAATGAGTCTTCCTCCAATCCTGATACCAGGTTTTCTTCATAGAACCCAGCTTCTTGTATTATTTGCACAGTATTCAGGTTGAATAAGTATGGTGAAAGAATACAACCTTTCACATACCTTTCACATTCCCATGTTCTGTTTGGACAACTGCCTCTTGGTCTATGTACAGATTCCTCATGAACACAATTAAGTGTTCCGAAATACTCATACTTTGCAATATTGTCTACAGGACAACACAGAGGCAGATGAGTTGTGGTTTAATAGTTTAAGGTGCAAAGATATAAAGCAATTTCAGTCCAATAAAGCATGCATGATTGAATTGCTTTATACCATATAATATACAATAAGTGTATCCTTTGGTAATGCTAGTGATCACTGAATTAACTTAATTTTCATATATTGTAAATAGCAATGCATTACTTGGTAAAATTCAGATAACATTTAAAAATAAGCAAGCATCCCATTCTCATGTTGACATTAAAGAGTCACTTTTCCATGTATAAAGTCAGTTTGAAAACTGTACATAATCACTTTTACCAAGTATTAAGCATGTTTCCAAACAGTAAAATTAATATTTCTAAACTTGTTCAGCATATCATTCCTCAGCCTTTTGACTAAGATCAAGTGCAGTATCTGCTATTATATGTTTAATATCTAAATTTGTTCAACAAATAAGACTGCTTCCATAGGCTTAAAACGATGATGAATAAAAATAATCTGTACCATACTAGCTGTCAAGACTGACCCTAATAAACCATTCTATTTAATTTACTTAATTCCTTCTAAATATCATCACTAA
>NW_006408526.1:13994158-14000782 GCF_000296735.1 Chrysochloris asiatica
ATGGGTCGGAACCGACTCGATGGCACACAACAACAACAAATATATATATATATATAATATGAACAGAAAAATGAGGGAGAGGAATATACAGAATTTCATTTCCATTTGGAACCATTGAACTTAAGGTTTGTGTAGTCTATAAAAGTTGAAATAGGGGAATGAGTCTGATGCTCAGAAGAGGTTTAGACCAAATATATTTAGCTGAGAGGTGGTAGTTAGATCTAGGATATAAATGAGAGTACAAGATTTTCAAAAGAGCTGAGACTAAATCATTGAGGAACAGCACATTATAAAAGAATGACACAGAACAGTCAATTAAAAAGCAATAGGAAGGTCATTGAAGTGGAAGGGACTCCAATGCCCAGGTGTTAGTATAGCCAAAAAAGGGGACATTTTAAAGGATAGTTTCTCAAAGTGTTAATATCAGAAAGTCCTAATTAAAATAAGGACTGAAATTTTTCCATTGTATTTTATATTACATATCATTGATAGCATTCGTCCTAGTAATATAAATTAAATGAGAGAGCCAAAAGAAGACCAAGTTAGGTTGAGGAAGGAACGAAAGATGACAAAAATAAAACCCTAGACAAATAATTCAAAAACATATAGTGGTAGGTAGAAGAAAAGTATTCTGATAAAGTGTTGATTTTCTTCTTTGCAATTCCTCCATATTAATAGTTGAAGCTCCAACCTCTCTGTTTTCCCAGATAAATAAGCTAACAAAAAAATGCAGAGTGGATGATTGATGGAATGAGGATTCAGTGTGTCCTGGAGTTTAGAGAACACATGTACTGTTGATTTGGACTCAGAGCAATCCTGTACAGGATTTCCTGAGTTACTGATAGGTTTGAACTGCCAGGTTAGTGGTTAGCATTACAGTTCTTGTCCTAAATTGCTACATCAGGACTACATAGATGTACTGTTGTTGTTGTTAAGTGTTGTAGGGTTAGTTCCTATTCATACTGACCCTACATAGGGTTTCGAGGAGCAGTGGTGTGTTTAAACCACCAACATATATCTGCTATGAGGCTTCAAAAAAATTCAAAATTCAAAAAAATTCCATTATTTTTTAAATTCCATTTTCCCATGAAGGCCCCTCATATATTACCTAATAGCTATACCACATATTGGAGTCCTATTGTGGTGCTGTGCAATAAAGCACTGGAACACAAGGTAGGTTTGAACCATAAGGTCGGCAGTTCAAACCCAGTAGATGCTCCTTGGAAACCCTATGCAGGGTTGCTATGAGTTGGAACCTACTCGACAGCATTTAACAGCAACAACAATATGATTTATTGATCATAATTTATTGGTAGAATCCTTTCCTTTATGTGGAGGACGTAGGTTTGATGCATCGCAGAGACAGTCGTCATTTGTTAATGGAAACTTGCATGATACTATAATGCTGATGAGGCTTTCTGCTTCCATAAAGATTTACAGCCTTAGAAACCCTATATAGGGTTGCTGTGAGTCAGAACCAACTAGGTGGCACACAACCACCATGACGACCATAATCCTGAAAGCATTTACTGGAGCTCCCAAACTAAGATGGAAGAGAGGACTAAGCATCTTGAAAATCAGTCAGTGAAATCCCAATGGATTCTAACATTCTGATCTTCTTTTATATGGGGTCAACTTGAATCAAAGGCTGACTTGATGGCAGTTAACAACAACATGCCATTTACCTAAAGGCTGAATCGAAAGAAATCCAAGATTAAATGTCTATGCTCACAAGGTTCACAATCATATAGTGCTTACTCTAGGTTAATTAAAAAAGTATTATTAATCCTAAAAGTACCTCTAAAGTTTGACAACAGCAACCAAAATTCTTCTAAAGGCTGACTGTTAGAATATGTTGCATAATATTTTGTGAATAAAAATGATTCTCAAGTTAGCATTACTTTAGCAAACCTCTGCCAATGTAGACAATACTAAATAATTTCTCTTTTAATATCTCTGCATTTTATTTAAAATTGTCACCAGACAGCTGTAAACTACTTTACTTCTTTCATCTCTTACTACTTTAATGCCAGTAAATTTAATTATTATCTCATTTTAATCATTCTTTCCATTCTTCTTAGCCTTCTTTTGTTCATTGCTGATGTTTACAATAGGAGCCCTGGTGGTGTAGCATCAGCTGTTACACAGGAGATAGATGTGGCAGTCTGCTTCTAAAAAGAGGACATCCTTGCCAAGTCTGGGGGACAGTTCTGCCTTGTTCTATAGCATCACTATGAGTCAGAGTCAGCTCAATGACAATGGAATGGGCTTGGTAATCTACAATCATATTCCACATGGCTATAATTCCATCCTTTCGTTTTTCGTAGTAATAATTATATTTATTTACTCTTTACAAAAAGTATAATGTACACTTACATCTGGAAAACTTGCTGAAGTTATATGGTAGATGGTATTTCTTTCCTTCCAGTAGACCTAGCATTGTGTATCCTTGACCTCAGATATTTAGCTTGACCATGTATTGATTACCTATATCCAGATTTATTTCTAGGCACTGACTATATATATCTATATCTATCTATCTATCTATATATTGATGATCAAGAATGTCATGTTCCCCACTGTTTTGGATTTAATTATGCCCCCCCCCAGAAGATATGTTAATGCTCTAACTCCTATACATGTGAATGTGACCTTGTTTGGAATAGTCTTTGTTTTTTTTAATGCTATCTGTTAACAAGGTAGTACAAAAGTAGAGTGGCCTCTAACTCCATTTGAATGGTGTTTTATAAAAGGGGATAACAGATATAGAGATACAGTCACACACAGGGAAGACAGGCATCATATGAAAATGCATCCAAAACCCAAGGAACCCCCAAAAGCACCTGAACTCACCAGAAGCTGAAAGTGGACAGAGATGGGGGCTAAAATGCAGGGAGTATGGTCCCGTAGACACTCTAACCTCCAGAACTGTGAGACAGTAAATAAGTTTCTTTAAAGTTACCTTTCTTGTGAACAAATAAGTCTGTTTGGGAAGAAATATAACCAAAATACTCTTTAGAAGCAAGGATCAATAGACTTCATCTCACTTACTTTGGATATTTTATCAGGAGGGACCAATCACTGGAAAGGGACATCATGCTTGAAAACGTAATGGGTAAACAAAAAGAAGACCCTCACTGAGATGGAGTGACACAGAGGCTGCAGCAATGGTTCAAATGTCACAATTGTGAGGATGCCACAGGACTGAGCAATGCTTTGTTCTTCTGTATTCTATAGAGCTACTATGCGTCAGAACTGTCTCAATGGTACCTAATAGCAATAACAGCCTTTAATTACAACATCCCTAGAAAACAAAAACACCTGCTCTCATGGATATTTTGGTTTCATGGGGGAACCTAAATAAAAAAAATAAATTTAAAAAAATGTTAAAAGACACACATACAAGCACACATACACAGTTCAAAAAGTAGTATCCTAGGGAAAATTCAGGGAGTATGGGAACACAGAAAAGAGGCATCCTGACCATTTATCTGGTAAGAAAGGCTCTATTGTAAAGTCATCTTAAAGTAGAAAAGAGAATAAGTATGAATCATTCAGATAAAGGAAGCAGAAGCAAGAGCTAAATATAGGCAGAAGGACCAACATGTATAGAATCCTTAATTCAAGGAAGAGCAATCAAGGTCTTTAAGTACAAAGCAGCTAAAACACACTTTTTTAAAAAATAGACATTTTGATAGGAAAGACTGGTAAGAGATGTTGGAGAGGTAAGTAAGAATCAGACCATTCAAGGCCTTCTAATATTTGTGAAGAGCTGATTTTCACACTAAGACAAAACTCATAGCAATTGTAATTTCCTGAAGAAATTTTACCTGTAAAACTCATTATATTATGTTAAGTACCTAAAGAAAATTTGTTCTACATTAAAGGCATAGGGAATAAAAAAAAAATTAATTTCTTCAAGTTTCTCAGGATATTCCATTTTAAATTCTGTATTGCTATTATAGTATCATACTTTCTTCTATATGTAGCAATCATACTTGAGGTCAATGTTGCATGAAAACAGCACAGATAACTGACTATGCATGTAATGGGACAGGCAACAAGCAAAACTTCAATGCAGCTGCCAGTGTCTCAGTGCTGCAGTGTGACTCTTTCATTAGTCTATTGTCATTTAAAAAGCATTTATCATAAAAACCTACTCTAAGACTAGCATTAAATGATTGGGATATACCAGTGACTAAAACAACCAATAATCTCGGCATTCATGACATCTACATTGCAAGAAAGAGAGGGAGAAAAACAATAGATATAATCCATAAATAAGCTTTATGGCATTGAATACTCTAGATATAGAAATAAAGCAGGAAAAGGAGACCAGGAGCACCTAGATTGGGAGTAAGTTAGAGTTGCCATTTTAATGAGGTGTTTCAGAAACACCTAGATTCGGAGAAGGTGAAAGTTGCCATTTTAACGAGGTGTTCAAGGCTGTCTCACTGAGTGATGGCATTTGAAAAAGACTTGAAGGAGTCAATTAACCACAGAAATATTGGACGAAAGCACACACAGGTAGAGGGGAAATTACCCCAGTATTGGAACAGCCAACATGAAGACTTTAACACTGGAGGATACCTGAAGTGTTCAAGGTACTATAAGGAGATTGGTGTGACGGGTATAATATCTTTTATAATATAAAATATTTATAGCCGTTTGTTTCCTTGTATAAAATTACTCTGAACACTCCAAATTTCCATCAAGAAGTTAATGGATCAACAAATACCCTTACAGTAGAATATTATAAAACAGTGAAAATTAATGAACCGAACTTAGGCAAAATTTCACAAACTTGTTGTTGTTAAATGCTGCCGAGTTAGTTCTGATTCAGAGACCATGTATAGAGTTTCTGAGATTTTGGGAGTCTTTGCAGGAGGAGAAAACTTCATTTTTTTTCTCACACCAACCTTGTAGTTCAGAGTCTAGTGTATATATTATAAAGCCACAACACTCCCCTCACAATTATCAAGGGAGAAAAAAAAACAAAAAACAGTTACCTAAAAGCATATAAAGTCTGATATAGCTTTATAAAATATTGAAAAGGTATAAATAAACAAGTTTAATAATACATATACAAATAGCATAATAAAGACAATCCAGATAATAATAAACAAAAATATTACGAATAATGGTTACCTATGGAGTGGTGGGAAATACTGGTGGTGCTGGATAAGCACTGGACTGCTAACTGCAAGGTGTATGATTCAAACCCATCAGCCACTCCTTAGAATCCCTATACAGGGTGGCTATGAGTTCAATCTACTACATGGCACTAAACAGCAACATGAAGGGAGGAGTACCCAGGAAGGGATGGCAGGTATAAATTAGTGTGTTCATGTTATTATTATTATTGTAAGCATATATTTTAGTAGGCATAACATTCAGTAATAAAATTAATAAATAACAGCACAAATAATTTGGTCATGGTGGTATACTATTGAGTTGGTTCCAACTCATAGCGCCCCTGTGTAAGGTTTCTAAGGCTTTAAATCTTTATGGGAGCCGAAAGCCTCATCTTTCTACTGTGGAGCAGCTGGTGGATTCAAACTGCTGATCTTGTGGTTAGCAGCTCAGTGTGTAACCACTACATGGCCCATATTTAAATTTAGAAAAAATAAATTCCAAAAGGATATGCAAATGTGATGTCATTCATGTAAATGCCAAAAAGGAAATTATAGCTATGGATGCAAATAAATATATGAAAAAATGTGCAAGATTATACAGTCTTCTTTCACTTATATGTAGCTGTAACAAACTACTCTAAAATTTAATGACGAAAAAATTTTTGATTATTAGTCTTGTTATGTGAATTAACTAGGTTCATTTGGATGGTTCATAGGGTGGATTTCACAGGGTTGCAAAAGTATGAGCGTTTGGTTGTTGTTGTGTACTGTTAGGAGTCCCCTAGTCCATTGTGATTTATAGCAACCCTATATAAAACATAAGGAAAAATTGCTGATGTTTCACCACAGTTGTTGTTTATCTTCGAGCCCACTATTGCTGTCACTGTGTCTGTACATCCTGTTGAGCATCTTCTTCTTTCCTGACCCTCCACTTTACCAAGCATGATGTCCTTCTCTAGGGACTAGTCATCCTGACAACATATCCAAATAATGAGAGATGAAGTTGTGCCATCCTTGCTTCTAAGATGTATTCTAGCTGTTTTTCTCCCAACACATATTTGTTTGTTCTCTTGCACTCTATGATACTTTCAATATTCTTCTCCAATACCATAACTCAAATTTATCTATTCTGCTAAGGTCTTCTTTATTCATTATCCAGCTTTCACATGCATGAGATGATTGAAAATACCATGGCTTGGGTCTGATGCACCTTAGTCCTCAAATTGTTATCATTGATCTTTTTTTTTTTTTTTTTAATTTAAAGTTTTTTTTGTGGATTGAGTGAAAGTTTACAGGGCACATCATCAGTTTCACATTAACCAATTCATATAACTTGTTTCATTACATTGATTATAATCCCCTCCATATACCATCAGTTAAAAGTATTTCTCTTTATCCACTTTGGCTTTTTTTCTTAAAAAACACACAAACAAAAAAACCCACTCAGGTATATATAATAAATTACATCTCCAAAGGGCACATTCTGCAA
>NW_006408526.1:14003722-14041567 GCF_000296735.1 Chrysochloris asiatica
TTTATATGTGGTTCAGCGTTCGGGGACCAGTCCCTGAGCCTGCTTGGTCGGGTATTCTGTGTTGTTGTTGGTGGAGCTCTCTGCTATACGTCCACCCAATCCGCCATCTTGTTTGTTCTTTGTTATCATTGATCTTGAACACTTTAAAGAAGTATGTAGCAGCAGAGTCGCCTAATGCAATACACTGTTTAATTCTGCTTCCATGCACATTAGTCATGGAGACAAGCAAAATTATATCTGAAAATTTCAATCATTTCTCCGCTTATCATGATGTTATTTATTGGTCCAGTTGTAAGGATTTTTATTTTCTTTACATTGAGGTGAAATTCATAGGAAGGCTGTAGTCTTTGATCTTCATCAGTAAGTATTTTAAGTCCTCTTCACTTTCAGCAAGCACGGCTGTGTCATATGAGTATCTCTGGTTGCTAATGATACTTCTCCAATCATGATGTCATGCTCTTCTTCATAGAATCTATTTCCCCAGATTATTTGCTCAGCATACAGATTGAATAAGTACCATAAAAGTATACAACCCTGGCACACACCTTTCTTGATTTTAAACCGTTTAATATTCTCTCATTCTGTTAGAATGACTATTGATATTATAGTATAATGATTTCTTCTGTATGTAGAAATCATATTTGAGGTCAATGTTGCATGAAAACAGCAAAGGTAACTGATTATACACAGTTACCTTGGTCTATATAAAGGTTCCAAGAGCCTGGATATGCCTTGGTTTCTCTCTTTCTTCACTTGATGTCTCCTGTACCAGAGCCTCTTTGTGTAACTTAGGCTCCGCACAACCTGGGGGTCTTAATATTTTCATATTGAATTGGCTGACTTTCAAGATGCAAAATAGCAGAAGTCAGCTGAGTACTTTGCCTAGAACTGGCCTATTATTTAGCCCACTATTGGTCAAAGCAATCACAGAGATGGCTCTGATTCAGGGAAAGAAGAAAGAAACTCCACATGCTGTGGTAGGATTTACAAGACTAGAGTACCGATGCTTATTTGGCATAATGAATATTATTTTGGTTGTTTTAGAAAAATACATTCTGCCACAACACCTATTTCAGACCAATTAATAGTGGTGCTATAGAATAAACATTGGCCTGCTAACCACAGGGTTGGTGTTTCAAACCCACTAGCTACTTCTTGGAAAACCTATGCAGTGTCGATATAAGTCTGAACCGACTCTATGGTACTTCACAACAACAGAAGAAGGAAGAGATATAAGAAATAGGTAATGTAACAAGGAGAACTGTAACTTTACCTGTACTGTTCTATTTTTGAAAAATGAAATATCTGAAGTACATAAGAGAAGCCAGTTTTTGTGACCATGGACATTTATGATGCTACTCTATGTCTTTATGTTTTAAGTAATATATGATATTGTTAAAAAGCATTCTTTATTTCATAAAAAGGGTTATAGTTTTCAAAATATGGAATAATCTCTTTTTATCTTAAATTTTCCTCTATCGAATGTATAATACAAGGAGACCTGATAGTGGTAGTGGATTATAATCTGGGCTGCTAACCACTTGGTCAGTAATTCGAATCTACCAGTCACTCCATGGAAGAAAGATAAAGTTTTCTTCTCCCATAAAGATTTTCAGCCTCAGAAACTCTATATAGGGTTGTATGGGTTGGAACCTACTGGGTGGGCACACCATCACCACCATCAAGGCATTAGATGGACTCCTGTAGCAGTGCTGTACATTCAGTTCTGGACTTCAAACCCACTGAATGTTCCTCAGAGACCCTATACAGGGTTACTATGAGTCATAACCGACTCCACAGCACCTCACAACAATAACAGCAAAGGATTCTTGGTGTGACAATGTAGGATAATGACTGGATTACTAATCGCAGGTCAGTGGTTCAAACCCACCAGTCCCTTCTCTAAAACCTTATGAGTTGGAACTGACACAATGGCACTTAACAACAAGCAACACCAAGGTATTATATAAGGAGACATGGTGGTGTAGTGGGTTACCAGATGGGCTGCTTACCACAAGGTCAGCAATTCAAATCTACCAACTGCTCTGCAGAAGGAAGATGAGGGTTGATGCTCCTGGAAAGATTTACAGCCATAGAAACACGGTACAAAGTTACTATGAGTCAGACAGCACACAACCACCACCAAGCACCAATATATTATATAAGGAACTCTAGAGGTACAATGGCTAAGTGCTTAGCTACTAGACAAAAGGCTTGAAATTTGAACCCACTAAGCCACTCATGAGAGAAAGATCTGGGGACTTGCTTCTATAAAGATTGCTGTTGGTGTTAAGTGCTGTCGAGTCCATTCTGACTCATAGTGATCCTGTATAGGCTTTTCAAGGAGCAGCTGGTGAGTATGAACTGCCTACCTTATGGTTCAAACTGACCTCGTGTTCCAGTATTTTATCCCACAGAGGCACTCTAGGACTCTAGCATAGGAAATCCTAAGAAGGAGTTTTACTATGTTACATGGTTGTTGTTATTGTTAAGTGCTGTCGAGTTGATGCCAACCCATAGTGACCCTGTATAGGGTTTCTGAGGAGCAGCTGGTGATCTTGAACCACTGACCTTGCAGTTAAAATTGCTTTGCAGTCTGACACATTAACCCACAGTGCCACCCCAGGACATGGCGTCACTGTTATATGTTAGAAATTTTAATTTGGGATAGTTTAAAAACATTTCAATGTCCTATATTATCTTTATGAAGTGGTTACAAGCAAATTCTATCTTTAAAATAAGTAAATATACATAAGGTATTTCTCCATCACACTGTTTTCCATCCCTGAATAAAATATGGTTGAAAAATCTTAATTTAAAATTATTTTCCTAAAGTTACATTAAATGTAGTATCACATCTCTTTAAAATTTTCAGAAGGAAAAATATTGCATGATGTGTACTCCTTCCTTTGAAAAAAATAAAGAACTGTAACTTAAATATGAATTTCAATTTAGAAGATGAGGTAATTAACTTACTTTAATCTGTTTTCCAATTCTCTCATGCATTAATCACTGTTAGAAGCTGAAGAACATTACAAACCTGTAAGAAATGAGAAGACATAGGTATCAGCTGAGGTGGGTCACAGAGAATGGTTTGCATTTTAATCTAGCATTAGTTTTAGTAGATATTTAAAATGACTCAATCAAAGGAAGACTAAATGTCACTGGTTATATAAGGACATTTGCCGTTTCCTACATTATTTTACTTCACTGATCTTCACTGATAAGCTTTAATAATATAAAGCCAGTTCTGTGATGCAAAGTATAGATTCGGTCAAATATGCATACTCCTAAGAATCTGGGTTTAAGAAAGCTCTATATAGGAGTCTGATTACTATGTACTAATCTTGGTTATCAAGGAGATACAACTTAAAATCACAATGAAATTGATTTTTTTTTAAAATAACAAAACTGGTTAATATGTAAGTTATGAAAATGCTCACTTACTAGAGGAGATACAAGTTAGTACCACTTTTGAACTGTTTGACAGTATCATTTATATACCAAATATATACATATATGTTTGTTGTTGTTGTTAAGTGTCACCAAGTTAGTTCCAACTCACAGCGACTCTGTATAGAGTGTCTGAGCGGTGGTTGGTGAGTTCAAACCGACCTTGTGATCGAGTGCTTGTACTACAGTGTCATACCAGGACTGTAGATATATATATATTATATAGATATAGATATATATAGATATATAGATACATATTTTGTTGTTATGTGCCGTGGAGTCGGTTCCAACTCATAGTGACCCTGAACAGGGTTTCCGAGGCTGTAAATCTTTATAGGAGCAGAAAGCCTCATCTTTCTCCCGCAGAACAGCTGGTAGTTTTGAACTGCTGACCTTGCAGTTCACAGCCCAATTCATAACCACTATACTACCAGAGCTCCATATATGTATATATGTTGTTGTTGTTAAGTGCTGTCGAGTTGATTCCGACCCCTAGCAATCCTGTATAGTGTTTCAGAGGAGCAGCTTGTGAGCTTGAACCACTGACCTTGCAGTTCAAAGTCTGGCACATTTATCCACAATGTCACACCAGGACTTATATATGTATATGAATGAAGAATATTTAAAATGCCATGGACTGCTAGAAGAACAAACAAATCTGTGTTGGAGGACTGCTCCTTAGAAACCAGGATGGCCAGACTTCATCTCTCATACTTCAGACATATCAGAAAGGACCAGTCCCTGAAATAGGACTTTATGGTTAATAAAGTAGAAGGTCATCAAAAATGAGAATGAACCCCAACTAGATAAATTGACACAGTAGCAATAACCACAGCATACATGTGTAAGGAGCCGATGTAACATAGTAGGTTACAATTTGGACTGCTCAGTTCGAACCTACCAACTGCTGTATATATGTGTGTGTGTGTATGTGTGTGTATATATATATATATATAGTTGGTGGTAGGTACCGTGGAGTCGGTTTCAACTCATAGTGAACCTGCACAGGGTTTCCTAGGCTGTGAATCTTTACGGGAGCAGAACGCCTCCTCTTTCTCCTGCGGAACTGCTAGTAGTTTCAAACTGCTGACCTTGAGGTTCGCAGCCCAACTCTTAACCACTATATATTTATATTTATATGTATATATACATATACACACACACACTGTAGGACTAGCACTGGACTTCAAACCACAAGGTTGGCAATTCAAATCCACCAGCTGCTCCTTGGAAACCCTAAACAGAGTCTTTATGAGTTGGGAACCAACTCAAAGGCACTTAACAACAACATATATATCTATATAGATATAGATAGATAGATAGATAGATAGATAGATAGATAGATAGACAGACAGATAGATAGATAGATATAGATATATAAAATACATGTGTGTGCGTGTTGTTTTAGCTGTTATTAAGTGCTGTCAAGTTGGTTCTGACTCATAGCAACCCTGTATAGGGTTTCTGAGGCTGTAAATCTTTACAGGAACAAAATACCTCATCCATCTTTCTTCCACAGAGTGACTGATGGGCTTAAACCACCAAACTTGTCATTCACAGTTCAGTTCTTATCGTATGGAGTCACTGTGTCCATATATATATATATAGATAGATAGATAGATAGATAGATATAGATATAGATATAGATATAACTGGACTGCAAGGTCAGTTTTAACTGCAAGGTCAACAGTTCAAACTCACCAGCCCCAGCCACTCTCCAAGGAGCAGCTGGTGAGTTGGAACCACCGACCTTGTGGTTTAAACTGAACTTGTGGTCCAGTGCTTTATCCCACAGTGCCACACCAGGACTCCTGTATATACATATACATACTCATACACATATGCAAGAGTCCTGGTGTGGCACTCTGGGTTAATGAGCTGGGCTGCAAAGTCAGTTTGAATCACAAAGTTAGCAGTTCAAGTTTACCAGCCACTCCTCGGAAACCCTATACAGGGTCCTTATGGGTCAGAAACTACTTGTTGGCCCTTAAAAACAACATATGTATACATGTGGTTCTTATCCTAAAGTGCTGCACTAGGATCCCTTATATATGTGTGTGTGTGAGAGAGAAAGAGAGAGAGAGTGTGTCTGTGTGTATAAAGTCCTGGTGTGGCACCAACCTCAAAATTGTAGGATAAGCACTCAACCACTAAACCTCAAGGTCAGTTTCAACTACATGGCCAGATATTCAAACTCACCAGCCACACCTGAGAAACCCTATACAGAGTCGCTATGAATCGGAACCAACTCAACAGCATTTTAAAAAACAACAACAAAAAGTATCATTTTTGTGTGATAGAAATGATGCTGGAGATCGCAGGATAGAATTTTGCAAAACCAATAACTTATTCATTGCAAATATCTTTTCTAAACAACATAAAAGATGACTACACATACAAACCTCATCAGATGCAACACACAGAAATCAAATTGACTACATCTAAACGAAAAGATGGTGGAAAAGCTCCATGTCATCAGCCAAAACAAGGCCAAGGGTAGACTGTGGAAGCAACCATCAATTGCTCAGATGCAAGTTCAGGCTGAAGATGAAAAAAATTAAAACAAGTCCATGAGAGTCAAAACATAACCTTTAACATTTCCACCTGAATTTAGAAATCATCTCAAGAACAGATTTGATGCATTTGACGCTAATGGTCAAAGACCAGAGAGTTGTGGGATGACATAAAGAACATCATACAGAAAGAAAGCAAAAGGTCATTAAGAAGACAAGAAAGAAGGAAAAGACCAAAATGAATGTCAGCCGAGACTCTGAAACTAATTCTCCAGCATAGAGATGCTAAAGCAAACGGAAGAAATCAGTGGGTAAAAGAGCTGAACAGAAATTTTCAAATGGCAACTCAAGAAGACAAACTCAAATACGCTAATGAAATGTGCTAAGAACTGGAGTTAGAAAACCAAAATGTAAGAACATGCTCAGCATTTCTCAAGCTAAAAGAATTCAGGTTAAAATTCAAGACTTGAAGTGTGTATTATTGAAGGATTCTATAGGCAAGATACTGTATGATACAGAAAGAAGATGGCAGGAATAAGTAGAGTCACTGTACCAAAAATAAATGATTGATGTTCTACCATTTAAGAGATAGCATATGATCAAGAGGAATGGTACTGAAGGCAGAAGTCCACATTGCACTGAAGGTATTGTCACAGAACAAGGCTCCAAGAATTGGTAGAATACAAATTGATATCTTTCAATAAACTGATGCAACACTGGAGGCATTCAATCATCTATGCCAAGAAATTTGGAAGATAGGCAACTGGCCAACTGATTAGAAGAGATCCATATTTGTGCCCTATCCATATAGAGGTGACCCAGTGGAATGTGTAAATCATTGTACAATATCATCAATAGCACATGCAAGTAAAATTTTGCTAAAGATAATTTTAAAATGGCCTCAAGAGCACATTGACAGGAAAACACCAGAGGTTCAAGCTGGTTTAAAATGAGGTCATGGTATGAAGGATATCATTGCTGATATCAGATAGATTTTGGCTGAAAGCAGAGAACATCACAAAAATGTTTACCTGTGCTTCTAATATCCATTTATGATCTTTTATTTCTTTTCTGCTTTTTAAATGGTATTTTTCTTCTTCATGTAGATATCCTAGATGTCATCCCACAACTTATTTGATCTTCAATTACTAGTGTTCAATGATATAAATAATTCTATTCTTGAAATAGTCTCTAAATTCTGTTGGGATATACTCAAGGTCATACTTTGGCTCTGATGGACTGGTTTTAATTTTTTTCCACTTCCCATTGAACTTGCACATTACCAATTGATGGTCTGGTCCACAGTTAGCTCCTGGACTTACACTATTAGATGATATTGAGATTCACCATAGACTCTTTCCACTGATATAATCATTTTGATCTTGTATACTACATTGGAAGATGTTCATGCGTATAATCACAATTTATGTTGGAAAAAATATTTCCAGGGAAGAAGTCTTTGGTCTTTTGATACCCTATCCTGCAATTTATGGCACCATTTCTATCACTAAGGCCATATATTCCAACTATTGATCTTCTTCTTTTTTGTTTTCATGATAAACTGAACTGATTGTCATATTTGCTGATCACTATGATGTAACAGAAAGTTCACAATGCTATTCTATTAAATCTCATTACAAAGTGAATTGCACTCCCATTCCATAGATGAAAGTACTAAAGTCAGAGAAAATATACAATTTCTAAAAATAATTAGTATAAAACTTTAGAATTAGGAATCATATCTAGTTTTTCAAGTGCACTCACTTTTGATAGTATGTTGTGGCAGCATTGTAACAGGAGAGTTAGTATTTCCCATTTGATACATAAAAAAAATTATTATATCTCCTTGATAGGCGAGCAAAGAAGGTTGTTGCTAAATATATCTTATAGTGGCCCACATTATGAACTATTAGTGTGAGGAAGTACTTTATATGTCATTTAATTCGAATTCCATGGAGTCCTGGTGTGGCACTGTAGGATAAAACATTAAACCACAAGGTCAGTTTGAACCTCAAGATCAGCAGTTCAAACTCACCAGCCACTTCTCGGAAACCCTACACAGGGTCACTATGAGTCAGAACTGACTTCTCGGCAATTCACAACAACAATTTGAATTCCCCTTGAATTCATTCCCAGGGACTGGGAAACCCATAGGTCATCAATAAAATGTCATCAATAAAAGGTCAACACTCTCTTAATAATAATAAAAAATAATAATAATAATAATAATTGTTCTTGTATTGAAGTTATATATGTTTCCCTGTGTCTTATACCTTATAGTCATGTGAAAAGGAAAAAAACAAAAACAAAAACTAAACTAAACTAAAAACTGTTTCTTCACATGACAGAACATCAAATATTCAAGAAAATCCATTTTTATCCCTTGAGTTTATTCTTTCCTTGGTTCTGTCAAATGCTTTTAATATTAGCTGATTTGGGGGTCATTTCATTATCCTGCTCTTTCCCCATTGATTGTTTCAATTTGTTTATGTCTCCTGTAAGGAACAAGGAGCTCTGGTAGCATAGTGGTTATGAATCAGGCTGCTAATCTCACGGCCAGCAGTTTGAAACTACCAGCTGTTCCATGGGAGAAAGATAAGGCTTTCTGCTCCTGTAAAGATTTGTAACCTTGGAAACCCTATACAGGGTTGCTATGAGGCAGAATCGACTCCACAGCACATAACAACAGCAACAATATGGAACATCCATACAAAAGTATTGTCCAAAAAGCAGTGTTGTTGTTGTTAACTGCCATAGAGTCGATTCCAACTCAGAGCAACCTTGTACAGGGTTTCTGAGTAGAGCCAGAATAATCCTTGTATTTTTTCCAAACTTCAATTCCCTTTTTTACACAAGAGAATTCCAAGAACCAGGAAGAAAGAAACTACCATTTTTGTTTAAGATGTGCTTCAGTTCGTATCAGGGCCTGTCAGAGTTTAACCTGAGGCAAGATTTGACCATAATGATTAAAAAGAGTGGAAATAGCTTCTTTAAATGAGTTTATCTCTCATCTTCAGTTGTGCAAAGCACTTGCTATTGGGATAAATGAGGTCATCGAAGATAACCCAGTTAAAGTCCTAAACAGAATGCCTGACAGCTAATATGTACACACTTCCAAACTGAGTGCTGAAAAAGTGATTTTCCCATAGCATCTTTGCTTATTAAAATGGGTTATGTGGGTAAAGTGAGATAATATTATGAAACTAGCAGGATTTAATACATATTATTCTAAATTCCCCTTATCTAGTTCCCTCCAAACCAAATAAATGTAAGTAGCATGGTAATTGAGTGGATTACAATTTGGGTTGATAACTGCAAGGTCAGTAGTTCAAATCTACCAGTAGCTTCACTTGAGAAAGATGAGGTTTTCTGCTCCCATAAAGATTTAGAGACTCGCAAGGACCAACTTGGTGACATAGAACAACCGTGATCAATTAATTCAAGCAGCAGCCATCATGATCACCAATATCACTGCAAACATTTATTGTGAGTTCATTGTATACTGGACACTTTCTCAGATCTTCCCATGTTTTATCTCCTTTCATTTGATTCTCACATTAATCTCATGAAGATGATATGCTTACCAATGCTATTTTATAAATAAACCAAACCAAGGGAGACTGTCAAGTTTTTCATCATACCAGACCAACCAGAGACATCAGGGTTTTCATCTGTTTTCCTCTGACCTGGAGAAGAGTCAATACTGACCAATTAATTCTTTCAGGACATACTTTTCATCAACAAATGTGCTTAATGAATTGATGAGGCTCCTGTGCCTAAGACCGGGTACTCAGGGCCACACATTATGTCATAATTCTTATGGTTTGGCTTTGGTGTCTGTTTCTTTTTTCTGCATCTTATTCTCACCATCTATGAAGTTTTTCACTTAGTTTGACCTTCAAGGTGAGTGGTTCAAACCCACCAGCTGCTCCTCAGAAACCCTATACAAGGTCGCTATGAGTCAGAACCAACTGGACGGCACTTACCAACAACAAGAAGTCGGTGATAGAGTACTGGTATTAATAACCTCAAGGTCGGCAGTCCAAACCTACCAACCACCGCGCTTAGTTGATCACTATGAGTTGGAACTGACTCTATGGCACTTAACAACAAAAGATAGCCACATCTTTGTGGATTTCACATCGTAAGACCTAAAACTCTGCCAGGGGCTAGGAGCTTCTTATTTATTTTTTATTAATGGCTCATAAACTGTTTTTCTGAAATTCCTAATATTTTCTGATTACCCTTTTATGGACTATGGTACTCACATTGGAGTCTCTTGCAGTGTTAGACATCTGGATGTTGAATGTATACCTGAAAAACAATTTGGAATTAGAATACGACAGGGATATAATGCTGTCTATTATTATCCAAGTCTAATTTATCACTTCATTTCTGCCCTAACAGTTAGCACCAGGCCTTATTCTTATTCTGTCTCATGTTTTTTTATGAGTCATGTCCTGTCAATTCACTCCAAGATACGATAAGTGTCGCCTTTAAAGTTGTCCTTTTTCTAGGATGGCTATCAGAGAAAGAAAGTGTCTCTGAATTATAAAAAGGTGTAAAATGTTATTCTGAAGCTATTATAGATAAAGAATATGCTATGATAACAGTCAATAATAGCATCTACGGGCCTGGCTGGTATATGTTTAGGACACTAAGTCTACATACAGCTGCAGTAAAGAGGGTCCATTTGAGAATTGTTCATTTAAATTTTGTAAAAGTTGAAAGGCATTATCATTTCATCAGATAAACCACTTCTAATATCTCTCTAGCTCTTCAAAAAACACTTCATTTGTGTGTGTGTGTGTGTGTGTGTGTGCCAAAATTACACCAGAATAGGGTGGGAGTGTACTATAATATTTAGAATATTTGGTAATGACAGAAAGAAGTGCACTGGATTACAGAGCTATACAAAAATACTAAGACACAACATCATAGTAAAACAGAATGTACTACAACTAGAAAATATACTGTAGCTGTGATGTTCTTCATAATCATATTATTCCCTATACACCAAAAACATTTGCAACTTCTTAGTTATTTTCAGAGTATTCTAAGACATTCTCATTGGATATGGTGGTGGTGGTTATGTGTCGTGGAATCGGTTCCTACTCATAGTGACCCTGTATAGGGTTTCCCAGGAATGACTGGTAAACTTGAACCACCAGCCTTTGCAGTCCAGAGCATTAATCCACTGTTCCACACCAGGACTCACATTGTTGTTGTTGTTGTTAAGTACCATGGAGTCAGTTCCAACTCATAGTGACCCTGCACAGGCTTTCTGAGGCTGAAAATCTTTACGGGAGCAGATAGCCTCATCTTTCTCCCGCAGAATGGTTGGTAGCTTCTAACTGCCGACCTTGAAGTTAGCAGCCTGATCGTAACCACTACGCTACCAGAGCTCCTTAGGACTCACATTGTTGTTGTTATGTGCCGTGGAGTCAGTTCCGACTCACAGCATCCCTGTACAGGGTTTCCAAGGCTGTACATCTTTACGGGAGCAGACAGCCTCATCTTTCTACCACGGAACAGCTGGTAGTTTCGAACTGCTGACCCTGAGAGTAGCAACCTGAGCTGCTACCAGAGCTCCTTTCCTTTGATATTGTATTTAAAAATATAAAGGTATCTACGGTTGCATTCATTCTTGCTATATTCCATCTTGTTGGATTTAGATTATTATTTAAAACTATAGTAGAACAACGTTTCATTTATCACTTGTTATTATTCATCAATCTATCCAATTTTAGACTTGGAAAAAAGTACAGTCATACATCTTAATTAGTTTATTTGAGCCTTATATATGTTAATTAAACTGTTGTTCACTACTATAAAGTTAGTTAGCAGGACGAGTAAGATTAGCTCATAGGACAATTTTCATATTAAGATGAATTTGGATTTTGTCTTTCAAAGTATAAAAAATATTTCTAATATTTTTAAATGTTAATATTTGGCAAACATGTGTTGAAAATTGCCCTTACAGTTAAATGGTACAGAAATAAATGTTGTTATATATACAGCCCTAGAACATCAGTGTTCTATAGGTAGATACACAGACTGATACACAGGCTGAACGGGTATGGGAGGGACAATGAGATTCTACCCAGAAATGCAAACACACTTATGAATGTGGTGGAACATATAGAGGACAAAATGAGGAACACTTAGATATTGCCAAACATCTTAAGACAATGAGTTTCTGGGGACTCAGGACCATAGTCTCAGGGGACACCATGGTCAATTGGCATAACAGTTCACAAAGAAAATGCCCTACATCCTACTTTGGTGAATAGTAAACTGGGATCTTAAAAGTTCACAAGTGGCCATCTAAGGTGCAACTATTGATTGGTCTCTCCATGTTCAGAAAAAAGAAGAGTGTTCAAACTGAACCTGCTTGGAATTAACTAGCCCAATATACCATTGGAACATCAGTCACCAAGACTCTGAACCAAAAGAATTAGATAGTGCCCAGATACCACCACCAACTGCTCTGAAAGGATTCACATTAGAAGGCTCCCAGATAAAGTGAAGCAAAATTCAAAATGTTAAAAATGACTACACTTACTAGTCAGAAAGAGACTGGAAAAACCCAAGACTATGGCCCTCAGCCTCCCTCAGGTCTGGGAAAGAACTCATTCTTATGGCCCAATTTTTAGCCAAGAAGTTGTTGTTGGTGGTGTTGTTAAGTGCTGTTGAGTTGGTTCCAACTCATAGTGATCACATATAGGATTTCCAAGGAACTTCCTACCCTGTGGTTCAAACCAACCTTGCCATCCTCCTATAGCATCACAATAGTACTCGAAGCAGTATATAGGTTTATACAGGGGAACAGCAACACTAATAAGGTATGCTCACCATTCAAGATCAAAAGGGCAACATTTCCCCAAGGACAAAGCTGAGAAGGGATGAGAAGGGTGGCATGTAAATAAGAACTACAGGAAGGAAGTGGGATAACTTGTTACATGGAGAGGATTGTAATTGTTGAGATGAAACAAAGTGTATGATTTGTTGAGTGTAAAGCTGATAATCTTCTCTACAAACCTTCACTCAACTAACAATAAAAAAGTTTCAAGAAGGAATGTGCTTATTCTGGTGGTTAATCAACTACCAAAATTAGGTTGAATCCACCAGGATGGACAAAGATATAAATCTTATAGTCCCTGTCCATTTCTTTGACCTCATCCCTAATACTGTATCCCTAACTCATTCTGTTCCATCCACACACTGCACGTCTTGTTCTCCTATAATATCTAAGCAATTTTCAATGTAAAGACTTTATATTCAATATTCCCTCAATCTGAGAGTTTTTTTGCTGAAAATTGTGAATTATGTATTCTTTCATATCATTCATATGGTATATAAATTTCATTAAGAATAGAGAATGAGAATGTGGTGGCTCCATAGGATAAGCACTAGGCTGTGAACCATAAGGTCAGTGGTTCAAATGCACTAACGCTTTCTGCTGCCACATAGACTTATAGCCTCAGAAACGCTATACAGGGTCACTGTGAACTAGAACCGACTTAACCGCACTTAACAATAACACTGACAAAAGAGAAATTCCTTTGTTTTTTTATCTTTGTATCCCCAGCACTTAGAACAGTGTCTGACATGCCATTCTGTTCAATACATATTTGTTGAATTAATTAATTAAATAGAACTTGTGACTGCTTTAAACTCACATATAGAAGGTCAAATACCAATATTTTCTATTTTCTGGCAAAGTATGACTATTGTGTACTACAAATTTCATTACTTCTTCTTATCCTTATGGAATGCTATGGATTAAATTGGGTCCCCAAAAGGTATGTGTCAATTTAGCTAGACCATGGTTCTCATTATTATGTACTTCTCTTCCATTTTGTGATTTGATGTAATTATTCTATGTGTTGTAAATCCTGACCTCTGTGATGTTAATATAGGGTCCTAGTGTGGTGCTAGACGCTAACTGCACTGGATTGCTAACTGCAAGGTCAGAAGTTCATACCCACTCCTTAGAAATTCCATATAGAGTCACTATATGTCATAACCAACTCAAAAAACTTAACAACAACAACAAATAAAGTTAATGAAGCAGATGTAGATATAAGATTAGGTTGTATCTTGAGTTAATCTCTTTTGAGATATAAAAGATATTAAACAAGTGAACAGAGATCAGAAGGACCTATGACTACTATGAAAGAAGGGCCAGGAACAGAGGGACCCTTTGGACCCAGGTCTAGGAACTTACTTGACCCAGAGAAAGACAGATGCCAAGTTACATGAAGATCCCCAGTAGACTCCAAGTCTATGGTTATTGCAAGGAGGCAAGGACCTTTCCCCACACCAGGCACAGAAAGCACCACCCACAAGAGCTGGCACCCTGAATTGAGACTTCTAGCCTTTTAACCTGTGAGTTAAATTTCTGTTTGCTAAAGTTATCCACATGTGGTATTTCCATTATAGAAGCACTAGATAACTAAGACAAAGGACAAAAAAAGAAAGAAAAAGAAAAGAAAGTTACACTGGCTAGGGAGCAAAAAAGTTCTGATGGTAGAACTTCAACATGAAGAATTGGCTTCAACTCCCAGAATTGGCTGCTGAGAGCTATTGTGGACTCTTCATCTATACAGATGTTCATGAATAAATCAGAAGTCTACCTGTATGGTTCTCAGCAGCTCATAAAAGGATGTTTTCGAAGTCTTGTGACATGCTATTAATATGTTGAATATATATTCTGATTCTTTTCCATAAATTAATATGACAGTAACAATGAAGTTATTAGAACAACGGTGTATGATAATTTCAATAAGAGTAAACTACACCTTATTAAAGCATTCTCTTCTTCTCAGGGTTTTCCATAATGCATAGATGTCAAAATGCTAATAAGAGCTACTGTTTTCTTGTTGTCTAGTTATCACAGCTATGGTAATGTCACTGTTTATATAAGAGCAGCAGGCTGCACAATCTTTCTGTCAATTGTTGTTACAATTAGTGACAAATTGGATTTTTTTTATTGGATTTATTTGTTTCCTAGTCTATTCTAACTGGACATGTTTTATTATAAATATGCTTGCACCAAGTATATATTAAAGAGTTATTTCTTTATTCCTACAAATTTAATCCTGAAAAATTGCTTCAATAATTGTGGTCCCAATCAAGACCTCAGTATACACCATTTTTAGATTGCTTTTCACATTGATGGCATAAGTGACTCACCCAAAATTAAAATTAAATTGATTGAGAAATACTTGGAAGTGTTTGGTTTTTTTTTTAAATACCACCACAATATACTGATGTTGTTAGTTTTAAGTATGATTTTCAGATGATCTTTTAAAAGTACAAAATTTCCTAAAATAGGTCATTGTTGTTGTTGTTAAGTGCCGTCGAGTCGGTTCCGACCCATAGCGACCCTGTACAGGGTTTCCGAGGGTGTAAATCCTTACGGGAGTAGAAAGCCTCATCTTTCTCCCGCAGAGCTGCTGGTAGTTTTGAACTGCTGACCTTAAGGTTCGCAGCCCGATTCGTAACCACTACGCTACCAGAGCTAGTTTGTTATAAATTAGTTTTTCATAAAGTATTTTTTTTCTGAAATAAGAGATTCAGGTTGTGTGAATCTTTGTATTCCTTTGGGAAGACATGCCGCTGTGAATTTAGAAAAGAAAGAAGTACTACTCCAAACTCTTGGCTGGCTTCCCATTATGCTACTGAACTCACTGTTTGGACCAGGATGTTGTTAAACAAAAATACAATCTAATAACAAAGTGAAAACTCTATAATATATCAAATCATTTACTTTTAGAACTGTTTATCTATTGCTGTGTATCAAAGCACCCAAAACGTAGTGGCTTAATATAAGAACATACTATATCTAATAATTTGGGTGTTATTCAGGTAACTAAGAATTATTGGTAGTATAGTGGGCTGTGTAGCACTGTTAACCATGTGGGCAACAGTTCAAATCCACCAGTCACTTCATGGTTGAAACTTGAGGCTTTCTCCTTATGTGAAGATTTTCAGCTTCAAAAACTCTACTCAGGGTTGCTATGAGTCAGAACTGACTCCACAGAACACAACAATTGCTGGTGACGGTGTGCCGTGGAGTTGTTTCCGACTCATAGCGACCCTGTACAGGGTTTCTGAGGCTGTAAATCTTTACAGAAGCAGAACACCTTCTCCTGCGGAACAGCTGGTAGTTTCAAACTGCTGACCTTGCAGTTTGCAGCCCAATTCATAACAACTACGCCACCAGAGCTCCTCCAGAACACAACAGGTAATCAGTAATTTTATTCTACCTGGTATCAAGCACACGGTCAATCAATAGGATGAAGTTGGTGTCTTGTCTGTTCTAGAGAGTCCAAGAAGGACTTTACTCATATGTTGGGTTCTTGGTGGATCTAGGTCCTTCATGTAGTCTCAATGCCTCATCACATTGTCTCTCCAGGAGGGAGTTGGGTTTCTTCCATGAAGACAAAATGTTCTAAGAGTGAGTATTAGAAGAGAACAAGGTGGAAGCTGTAGGACTGTTACCCAACCTCTAAGTCATGCATCCTCACTTGGGCTGCATTGTTTTTGTTAAGTACCTTGGAATCAGTTCTGACTCTTAGTGGCTAGTGGTTTGAACTTTTGACCTTGTGGTTAGCAATCCACTGCTGATCCTACAGCGACACACCAGGACAGCATTAGAGTCGCTTTAAGTGAAACCGAGGATCAAAAAATAATTAAGAGAGAGCAAGAGCTAAACAATTTCTTAGAAACGTAGTTAATTTGGGAGGTATCTTTGAATACCAGCCACAAACGAGCTAGACCAGGTCTCAAAGGTTCAGCTACATTTAATCATATTAAACATACCAGTAAGTTTCAGTGCTCTTTTCAAGATGCATCAAATATCATAATGAATTTAAAAAATTAATATCTGATTAAGGGTTTAGTAGTATTTTGTCTAATCTTAGATTCTAGCATTTAAAATTGTAGAATTAACAAATAAGAACTTGCTATAAAGTCATTTCAGATTGTAGTACCGTGCAGCTTGCATGTTGCTACATGCTGGAAGCTATGCCACTGATATTTTATATACCAGTAGGGTGCTCTGGTAGCGTAGTGGTTACGAATCGCGCTGCAAACCCTAAGGTCAGCAGTGCAAACCTTAAGGTCAGCTGTTCCGCGGAGGAAAGATGAAGCTTTCTGCTCCCGTAAAGATTGACAGCCTCGGAAACCCCGTACAGGGTCGCTATGAGTCGGAACGGACTCCACGGCACATAACGATCCATCCAGGGTCACCCATTGTAGACAGGTTTCAGCTAAACTTCCAACTAACACAAACTAGGAAGAAAAGAGGCAGACTACTGAATGTTTACCCACTGAAAACCTTATGAACAGCTAAACACTGTCAGATATAGTACCAGAAAATCAAAATATTATGAAAACCACCTGCATATTGTCAGATATAGTGCTGGAAGATGAACCGCTCAGGTTGGAAGACACTCAAAATACAACTGGGGAAGAGCTGCCTTCTCACAGTAAAATTGATTATGATGATGTGAATGGAGTAAAGCTTTCAGGACCTTAGTTTGCTGAAAGGGAGCAACTTAAAATGAGGCAAAACTGTAATCATGCATTAATATTCAGCACTTAAAATCTGAAATGGTCAAAAATGGAATGTAATGCAGAAATATCAATATCATAGGCATTAGTGAACTGAAATGGACTGGAACTGGCCAGTTTGTAACTGGCAATCAGATGGTTGACTATGTCAGGAAAGTCAAATTAAAAAGGAATAATACTGTCTTCATACAAAAGAACATTTCAGGGTCTAGTGAAGTTCAATGCTGACTGTGATAGAATATTATCCATACACCTATAGCTAAGGTCTATTGTCCCTTCAAGATGGCAGATCGGGTAGATGTGTAGTGAGGAGCTCAGTCAACAACAACATGGAACACCAGGCCAAAAGGGCTCATGAGATAGTGTTGAAACTCTGAAACAAATACAAAGGTATGTTTGGAGGATCGAAGGGTTTACAGCTGGGGAATTTGCAGGTAATCCAGAAATCCATTGTTTTCTGGATCAAGACACTCAGCTGTTCCAGGAGCCTCCATCTTGGGAGAGCAGATCTTGATTGTATCAGGATTGATAGTAACAGGAGAGAACATCTTGATTGTATCTTGATTATATCAGGTTTGTATCAAGATTGACATCGAAATTTAAAGTGACAGTATCAACATAAAACCAAATGGCCACCACTTGTTTGTCTGTCATGCTGTGGTGGATTGAGTTGCTGTGATTCTGAGGGCTCTGCCACTGGTATTTTAAATAACCGGCAGGGTCATCCATGGTGGACAGGTTTCAGATGAGCTTCCAGACAAAGACAGACTAGGAAGAAAGAGTGACGAACTACTTCTGAATCACTAGTCACTGTGATAGCAGAGAAACATTGTCAGAATGCAACTGGAAAAAAAAAAATGCCTCCTCAAAGTAGAGTTGACCAGGATGACATGAATAGAATTAAGCTTGGGGGAGAAAGCCCACAGAACCTTCATCTGCTGATGGGCCACAACTCAAAATGAAGAGAAGCAGCTGTAAACATCCATTGAAAATCTGAACATGGAATATACGAAGTATGAATCTGGGAAAATTGGAAGTTGTCAAAAATGAAGTGGAACGCATCAACATCAATATCATAGGCATTAGTGAGCTGAAGTGGACTGGTATTGGCCATTTTGAATCTGACAACCACATGGTTTACTATGCAGGGAATGACAAATTGAAAAGGAATGGTGTTGCATTCATCGTCAAAAAGAACATATCCAGATCAGTCAAGAGGTACAATGCTATAAGTGATAGGATAATATCCATGTGCCTACAGGGAAGCCCAGTTAATACCACTATTATTCAAATTTATGTACCAACCACTAAAGCCAGTGAAGATGAAATAGAAGAATTCTACCAACTTCTTCAATCAGAAATAGATCAAACATGCAATCAAGATGTATTGATCATTACTGGTGATTGGAATGCAAAACTAGGGAGCAAAAAGGAAGGAACAGTAGTTGGAAAATTTGGACTTGGTGATAGAAATGATGCTGGAGAACGAATAACAGATTTCTGCAAGACAAATGATTTGTTTATTTCAAATACCTTGACTTAAGTATAATACAAAAGAAAGAATAAGGAGTCCTGGTGTGGCACTGCAGAATGATGTGCTGGACTGCAAGGTCAGTTTGAACCACTAGGTTGGAAGTTTGAATCTACCAGCCACCACTTGGAAATTCTATACAGGGTCTCTGTAGGTCAAAAAACAACTCGATGACACTTAGCAACAACAACAAAAATAAGGAAAGACTGTTCTTAAGGGAGTGTCTTGCCACAAGCCCCTTACCAGAAATCCCCTCAACAACAATCAGGAAACATTTTAAGATCATTAACTTGCTGTTGTTGTTGTTAAGTGCTATTGAGTTGATTCCGGCCCTTAGCGAACCTGTATAGGGTTTCCAAGGAGCAGCTGGTGAGCTTGAACCACCAACTTTGCAGTTCAAACCGACTTTGAGTCCAGTGCATTAACCCACTGCACCACACCAGGACTACAGTTACCTTGCTACCCTCTGTAAAATCCCCCTTAGTTACATATTTAAACTAATCAAACCATGTTGCCCAAATTCATGGTTCTAACCAATCACTGTAAAGCCCCCACTTGGCATTGTCCCACCACTGATTCCTCAATTGTACAATTTCTAATCATCATGCTCTAACTTTAGTTCTACCTTTAAATAAATATGCCTCTGTTATGCCACCATTTTGGAGTGGCGATTTCATTTTGTGAGATCAGACATATCCCTGATTTGAACTCTTTTTGAACGTTTAATAAAACTCTTTGCTTGTAGCAGTGTTATACATCCTTACTCATTGACAATACCAAAACAAATGACGCTTCAGTAAATGATAATACTCTGTCCTGCTGTCAAACAAACATCTAGCATATGTACTGACTGAGACTGCTGACTGGTACAATGTTGGTACAAAATGTAGTGTGAGGATATATTTTTTTTTCCTTCTTAAACACATGCTGTGGAAAAGAAAAATATTGAACTTTAAAAGCCAATTGTTGAGTGAAATAATTCCTGAGAAACCAGAGCTGCTGAAAGAACAGCAGCTCATTAAGTCAAACATTGTGCAGACTGAGAAAGCATGTTTCCAGTGGGGGAGGATTTATATAGCCAGATAGTCAAATTTGTACAGTAGAGTCATTTTATGCTTTGTGAAGAAATAAAAACCTAAATGCCCAATGAGAAAGACATAACTATTAACTATCACCCACTGTGCATGGATCAAGCGAGCCAGCGCCCCTCTTAGGCTGTTTCTGTTTCTAGCTGGGTCAGAAAAGATACATCTGCAGCAAAAGAGTTCTTCATCTTTACATTTCATCACTTCTGGAAAATAAGTTGTTGTTGTTATTACGTGCCCTCAAGTCAGTTCCAACTCATAGCAACCCTGTATAGGGTTTCCAAGGAGCAGCTGGTGAGCTTGAACTACTGACCTTGCAGTTCAAAGTGACTTTGCAGTCCAGCTCATTAAAACTCACAGTGCCTATCTCTATAATTCATACTTATAACCTCAGCATTTCTCCACTGGTCCTATCTGTTTACCTCTGTAGTCGTGTTCTCATTTTTCCTCCTTATAGTATCTGCTTCTGATAGTGTAGTGGTTACAAGTCGGGCTGCTGACCTCAAGGTCAGCAGTTTGAAACTACCATCCACTCCACAGGAGAAAGATGAGGCTTTCTACTCCCGTAAAGATTTACAGCCTCAGAAATCCTACACAGGGTCGCTATGACTCGGGACCAACTCCATGGCACATCACCACCACCAGCACCAAAGTATCTGCTTCAGCCATATTGGTGGTTAGACTCTATTTAAATTTGTTCAAATGTTCCTTGCTTTTTTCCTTTCCAGTGTGCACACATGGTGCTATGAATTACTTAATATGGCTCTTCTAACCATAGTCTTTGTGACTGCCATGCATTGATCTGGTGGGGCCAAGTAAATAAAGTCCTGTGATGATTGAAGTTTATGTCAGTTTTCTAGGCCATGATTTCTAGTATTATGTTGTTTTCCTCCATTTGGTGATTAGGTATAAGTATCTCTTCTGTGTTATAAGTTCTGACATTTATGTGTTTATGAGGAAAGACTAGATTATGTTAAAGAGGTTTAGGTTGTTTAGGTTATGAAACAAGATTAGAGCTGGGAGCTGAGACAATCTTTTGGACTAGAATCCTTGCACTGAGAACCTCCTAGACCCAGTGGACACAGAGAGAGCTTTAACACTGGAGATAGCAAGAGATGGCAAGGAACAATGGCAGAGAAAGAGGCAGCAGAACATAGACTAGCACGAGATGATCTGGTGGACTTTCTGGCTCATAGAGCAAGAAAGTTGAGAGCCTTTAGGCAGGAGACTCACAGCCTGAACATGGTACCTTTGAGCACTTGGTGAAGTCAGGCTCCCTAGCCCATGAAGGAACAGAGTTGAGCACCATAAGACTGAGAGTAATGTACCTCTGGACATTTGTAAGTGGAACCACAAGAGCTTTGTATCATTAGAGCAACCATGGAAGAAGTCAAGGCAAGTGACTGAGGGGCTTAGAAGTCAAAGAGGAGTCTGCCTGTGGCCTGGTTAAAAAGAGGCTGCCTTCACCAAAGAACTATATACGGATTCATTGTATATCCTGAAATGAAACCTGCTACGTGGCACTGTGGGTTAATACACTGGACTGCAAAGTCGTTTGAACCACAAGGTCGCTGGTTCCTTGGAAACCCTATACAGGGTTTCTATGGGTCAGAAATGACTCGACAGCACTTAACAACAACAACATTTCCCTAATAAATGCAGTAATTGTGAGTGTTTTCCAAACTCTGTGTGACTATCACAACAAATTGTGGAGCACAGCAGAAAAGATGAGAGTGTCAGTATCAGAATTGGTAATAAATAAATAAAAGGTTGGAGAGGAGAGGTACGTCTGACCTCGTCCTTGCAAAACTTAGTGTTGCAAATTCTCTTCTCCCCTTGTGAAGTTATAGAAGGTCAGATGTCCATTGAATGCCATTTCTACACCACATATCCTGGTCTTTTTTGCCTAGAAAGCTCTTTCTCACCAATTTTCATTAAATTAACTCATATCCATTCTTCAGGCCTCAGCCTACTTAGGAGTGCCTTCAGAAAGCTTTCTATAAACTCAAAAGCTAGGTAAACTCCTTCTGTTACATGTGCCCATCGTTTCACTTCTACAATTACTTGTTGAGCTTTTGACCAACTCTCTTAGCTGCATGGGGACAAAGATTGTAGCAATTACATTCAATTCCATGAGCCAAACACTCAGTTCAATCTCTATTGAGATTATAGTAGGCATTATGCTGCCAAAAATGTTTTGATTTCTTTAAAATTGCCACTGAAGTCTTTCATTTTGAGTCTTGACATAAATTCAAACACCATTAGAGTTCTATATGTTACTTTCTTAAACCTTTCTGACAATCAAAACAGCAATGCTTAGGCAAGTCCAGGAAGAGGTAGCTTGCCCTCAGGCTTGTATGAAGAACTAGGCAACTTTCCTGCACACGTCCTTAACGATTTACCAAAAATAGATACATGTTATCTAATTTAAGTCATAAATTGGGGTCCTGGTGACTATGACTCAGGGATGCATGATCAAAAATCATACCCCAATCACCATACAGAAACTCTAGAACCAATCTGAAACTTTTTTAAACCTTCTGTTGTATACACCTCCCAATCATGATCCTTTTCCTAGTAGACCCACTTGTGACAATGATGGATTGCCCTGCTGCCAATCATGATTTTATGATATTTATTTTTGTTCTTTATTGTATATATGAAAACCTTGGCTGTGAGTCAACAGACTCCATTGGGCTTTACGTTGTGTGGATTTATATATTGGGTTTTGTACTTGTCTTCTTTAAGGTTTAATGAAAGAGTCTTTATAGAACATTTTGGGAGAGTGGTGGCTTCATACGATAAGCACTGGCCTGTGAACCACAAGGTCTGCAGTTCAAGTCCACCAGCCACTCAGAGGGAAAAAAGATGAGGCTTTCTGCTTCTTCAAAGCCTCAGAAACCTTAAAGGGTCACTGTGAGTAGGAACCAACTTTCTGGTGCTTAACAACAACAAAGTATTTTGAGGTCCTTTTGAATTTGAGGTCTTTTTCCCCTAGCATACCACTGAGCCAGAATCTACATTTTAACAAGATCTGTAGCAGCCTAGGATAAGTGCTCAACCTCAATGTCGGTTTGAACATCAAGGTCAGTGGTTCAAACTCACCAGTCGCTTCTTGGAAACCCTATACATGGTCACTATGAGTTAGAATTGACTTGACTGCACCACAACAATAACAAAGTAAATAGGACAGGACACCTTCCAAAATTATTGCTAATTTGATGATTGTTTTAATCTACTCTTTCCTTATGTTTTTTAAAGTTTTTATTGTGAATTAAGTGATAGTTTACATGGGAGAACATTAGCTTTACATTCATCCTATCATAGTTCATGTCTTTGCAATGATTACAATCCCCTCCATGCAACATCAAACAACCAAAGGGTACACCCCACAAGCCTGACCCCAGGCTGTCAGCCCACAGCCCCTCTCCCTTCCGGAGTCCAGAGTCCCCAGCCACTCCATCTCTCCATGTCATTGTCTCTGCCTCCATCTCTGGTGTCACTGCTTCTCTGGATAGGGTCTCGCACTCTGCTCTTCTCCCTTGATGGTCCCAGGGACCTCTGTTCCTGGACTGCAAAATCAACCACTCCCTTCCTTTTGTTACAAAATGTCTACCGTTACATTTCCAACACTCACAGTCAGTCCTTGATGTTAATTATATTTTTGTTTCTTTTATCATTTTCCTTTCTATCTTTTAAAGTTTTTGAATTTTTATTCTTTAATGTATTAGGCTGTTTAGCTAAATGTGCTTCATTTGACCCTTAAAGTAAACCAGAAACATGTAACATGACTTTTATGGGCCACAACTTGATATAAGGCAGATCTATTTTGGGTTCCAGTAAGTAGCATTTAGATCCTGAATTACCAAGTGTACTTAAAGACATGGAAAATTTTTATGGATGATTCAGACTAAACTATATTATTTTTGAGATATATACTTGAGAGACAGAAGCGAAGCAGAGGTTTGGTTGTACAAGAGATGGTATAGAGAGGTATGGGTATCACCAGGACAGCTATGCAAATATTAATTATTATGGGAAAAAGAAAAAAGGAGGCAAGCTTCATTCAAAGTAGTGTTATTTACTTTCTGAGAGCCACCAAGTTTAAATTCAAGTTGAGATTTTCTTGAGCATTTAGCTTGTTGTTACTGAAAATGCTACATTAACAGAATCATGCAATCATAGAACAGGAAGGGACCTGAAAAGTCAGCAAAGTTCAACTCGTTATTGTTATTGAATCAGCATTTCGTGTCTCTGTATTATTAAAGTCTATTTACTCAACAATTAAAAACTTGCTCAATTCAGCTGAATATCCATACTAAATTTGTTTCACATAAATGTAAAGATTAAAAGAAGGAAGGAAGATAGGAGTAAAGAGAAAGGTTGAATATTCTTTGGGCGATGCTATCTATAAAAATTCTATCTTAGCTTTTTAAATCCATAAAGAAAATGATGATTTTTATAGAAAGCCAGGATACACATCTGACAAGCTATTTTTGACTTACTGAGCTGGGAATGGCTGTAAACACACTTCCTTTAACTGACTTTCACAGTCAATCATTTGTTAGTTTCCTTTGCACACCAGCTTTAGTTTTACATTTTCAAACTTTTCTCTGTCTTCTAGCATTTAAAGAGGTCCATGAAACATTTTAACTTGACTTAAATTTAATAAAATTAATATATTTATTGAACAATAGTTTCCAGCTAGCATTTTTCTACTAGTACAGCAGAACAAAGTCTGTAGACAGCACAAGCTTACAATTTTGAGATGTTTACAGTAAAAAAATATTATCACGTCCCCAAAAAATAGTCACTGGAGCATAAAAATGGAGACTTCTAGAATTTTAGGGTGAAAGGAAAGAATCAATTTAGAGACAGGTACTCAATACTGTTAGGAAAGGAAGAGCCAAAGAAGGATTCAAGAAACTCATTGACATAGCTGACTTAAGATGTGTTAGGCATGAAATAGCTCGTTGGACTCCTGGTGTGGCATTGCAGGATCAGCACTGGACTGTGAAACAGGTTGGCACTTCAAATCCAGCAGATGCTTCTCAGAAACCCTATATATGGTCGCTATGAGTCGGAACTGACTCGATGGCACTCCCCTGGAGAAAGAAAACAAGAGTATTATATGTATAAAGAAAATCTAGGAGAAATGATTGTGCAGGGTTCAGTGAATTTATGAGAAGGCAATGTCTTTGAATGTCAGGGTTTTATTTGCTCTAACAGCTCAGCAAGAATGTAAGCCCCTTGCATAGGGACTTAGAAGGTAAAATTATATTTGTATATGCAAACTACTGATTTTGGAAAATCAGAAAAAAACTCATTCTCAGTCTTCGTTTTACAATAACTAAGAACATTATCTGGAAATTTATCTTATGCGTTTGAAAGTACACTGGCATGACCACCCCATGTGTGTCAGAGTGGAACTGTGCTCTGTAGAGTTTTCAAGGGTTAAGAAACTTTTTATTGTGAATTAGTGAAGGTTTACAGTGCAGCTCTTCAGTTTTATATTCAACAAATCACGTATTTTGCTTCATTATATGGTTTCAACCCACTCCATGAACCTATACTTAGCAGCATTTACCTCTCTTGACTTTAACCACTGCATTCCTCCCTGTGTCTCCCACCACCCCCATCTTTCCTCCGCCAACCTCCCTCCGGTTGTATACTGCTTGCCCCTTCACCCATATCAACACGTGTCTACCCTCTAGCACATGTATCATTTCCTCCTTCCTGCAAAACCATCATAGATTATTTATTTTATCAAGAGAAACCCCCTCTCTTTTTTAATGTACAAAAATAAAACAAACAAACAAAACCATGTAGGGATATATAACGGTTTAAACAGTAAAAGGGCACATTCTGGAAGCCAGTCTCCTGGCCAACAACACACAGAAGAGCTAAGTTTTTAACTTTCAAAGTAGGTTGCCAAGCCTTTCTTCTGAGACGCCTTTGGATGAACTGGACCCTCTAACCTTTCAGTTAGCAGTTGAGAGTGTTTTCTGTTTGTACCACCTAGGATAGCCTCTTTGAAAGTAAATTTATAACATTGACAGTAATTAAACAATTCTTGAAGGAATGTAGTAAAGACTTCATGAAATTAACAGCACACAAGTGAAAAATAAGAGCTTTCTTGCTGCCAAACATGCACCTTACATAAATCCAAGATTCAATATGTGTGGTGTGGTTGATGGTGATGACAATACAATGGGTAATGGGACTTCATTCTATTTTTTGTTCAGTTCAATATCCATACACTTAAATAATTAGAATAGACAGCATTACACAAGGAGAATATACAGAGAAAAATGTAGCTTAACAATAAAAACATGAAAATACTTTCAATTAAAGAGGAGGAAATGTCCACCCAAAAGACAGGAAATATATGGTCAGACATATAGAAGAACAAGTAGAAATAATAGGAAATCTAATAGTGTAGTGGTTAAAAGTCGGGCTGCCAACCTCAAGGTCACCAGTTCAAAACTACCAGAGGTTCTGTGGGAGAAAGATGAGGCATTCTGCTCCCATAAAGATATACAGCCTCGGAAACTATAAGTCAGAACTGACTCCAAGATACTTAACAACAACAATAAATAGAAAATGTCAATGCTCACCTACTCCTCACTTACTGATTATCTCACATTTCACATTTATGACAATAGTATAAAATCTACTATTGCTCTATATAGCACAGTAGCAATATACATCTGGCAGTAACAAATGCAAAGATATTGTTAGCTGTGATAGTTAAGGTTATGTGTCTGTTTGACTGGTCATGAATTCCAATGGTTGGCAGTTATGTAGTGATGAAATCTGGTAGTTATATAATGATGTTGTTGTTGTTAAGTGCCATTGAGTCAGTTCGGACCCATAGCGACCCTGTACAGGGTTTCTGAGGCTGTAATTCTTTATGGGAGCAGAACACCTCATCTTTCTCCCACAGAGTGCGCTGGTAGTTTCGAATTGCTAGCCTTAAGGTTCGCAGCCTGATTCGTAACCACTATGCTACCAGAGTTCCTTTATGTAATGATATAATTTGGCAATTAGTAAAAAGTAGCCATAGTCCTGGAATCCTGGTGTGCTGCAGGATAATGCACTGGACACCAGATCAGTTTGAACTACAAGGTCGGCAGTTCAAACCCACCAGCTTCTCCTTAGAAACCCTATACAGGGTCTCTATGAGTCGGAACCGACTCAACAGCACTTAAAATAAAAAACAACATCCATAGTCCTGGTGTGGCACAGCAGTATGAGCACTGGACTGCTAACAAGGTAGGCAATTCAAACCCACCAACCACTCTTCAGAAACCCTATACAGGATTACTATGAGTCAGAACCAATTTTATGGCACTTAATAACAACAACATAGCAAAAATAAAGAAAAAGAAAATAAGATGTTTAAGATTTAAATGGGCACGGAATTAAATTAAAGAATCTAAGTTAATGTATTTTTCTACTTAGCTCAACCAAAACTTTTATTATTTAGGGAAGAACTAATGATAGTTTTGCTTTGAGAAAACTAAAAATGTAAGCACTGTGCACATTAAGTGATATATTTATTACCCAATAGAAGTTAGCAAGTACCATAAAACATGAGACCAAATTTTATGGTCTGAATAGTAAAACACACATACAGATACATGAGTCCACTAAAGCACAAGACCAAAGTAAAATAGGCATATTTGCAACTTCTGTCACATAAATAGTAAAAAAAAAAAAAAAATTGGACCTTTCATTTCTATTAAAAATCTTATCTCCTTTTCTTCATGAGCAATTTAGACACTAGACTTTAGACAAGATTCCACTTTGGTTATTACAGTCAGCTTTCCCATTCACTAGTTTTTACTCAAATCTCTTCACTTCCTGACACATTGTATTTTGCATTATGTTGATGTTCACTTGGAAATAGTTGTATTCCTGGACACTAATGATGTCTATGCCAGCAGCTGCAAGCTCATTGAGATCACAATAAATGTGTATGCACAGTACAAAATTCTTCCAATTAAGAGTGTTGTTTAATGTGTAGGATTACTGTGAAGTAGCATGACCACTGCACTACATTTGAATCAGAATCCTACAATGTAGATATTTAGCAGTTTATTAAGGAGCTCTGGTAACTTAGTAGTTATGAGTTGGGCTGCTGGCCTCAAGGTCAGCAGTTGGAAACTACCAGCTGTTCTGTGGGTGAAAATGAGGCTTTCTGCTCCTATAAAGATTGACAGCCTCAGAAACCCTGTACAGAGTCGCTATGAGATGGAACCAACTCCCCCGCACACCACCACCACCAGCTTATTAAAGCATTTGTATGGGTATCCAGGGAAACAAGTATTTGAAAGAAACACATCTAACTTGACTTTGACATGACTATTTCTTTAAATGGCATCCTGGTGTGGCATTGTGGGCTAATGTCAGTTTGAATCTCAAGGTCAGAGGTTCAAGTTCACCAGCCACTCCTCAGAAACGCTATACAGGGTCACTAAGAGACAGAGCAGACTCAACGGTACTTAACAACAACCACAACAATTTCTTTAAGTTACATGAGCAGCGTAGCAAACGAGTTAAGTGCATGGGCTTTGGAATTAGACAGGGATAAGTATCCTAACTTTGTATCATTGTCACCTGAGTGATTTTAGACAAAGTTTTTAACCAATCTAAAGCTCAGTTGGACTGAAAACCATAAGGTAGGCAGTTTGAGTCCTCCAACCTCTCAGTGGGTAAAAGATGAGGCTTTCCTCACTCTCAAAGATTTAGAGCTTCAGAGCCAACTCAATGACAATTAACAACAATCCTATGGCTGTTTAAAGCTTAAATGGAATTCTATGTCTCAATCACTTAGCTTAGAGACAATTAGATAGAAAATGCTCAATGAATTGCAATTATCCAATCAAGGAGATTTTATAAGAAAAAGTATTACAGACTGTGAAATTCCATGCTATGTGAGGGTAATTCTAAAGGCATTGTACATGATCATGTTGTTATTGTTAAGTGCCGTCCATCAGTTGCAACTCATAATGACCTTGTATAGGTTTTCAAGGGCTATATATCTTTGCAGGAACAAAATGCTTACTTTTTCTGCAACCGAGAGGCAGGTGGGCTTGAACCAGCGATCTTGTGATTCACAGAGCAGTGCTTATCCTATAGAGCCACTGCATCCCCGTACATGATCATAGAAACCTTTATTAAGCAAAAATATCAAAATACGAGGCTATTGTTTTTTAACATATCCCCCAACAAGTTGTATACCCTTCTGAAGACAATGTTTCCATCTCTCTAATGTTTCCCTAAAGAATTCTGCGCTCTTCAATTTACATCATGTCAAAAATAGCATCCTTGAGGGACTCAAATTGTGTTCCTTTTCAATGTATCTGAATTTGGGGAACAAAAAGTCTGGAGGAGTAAATCAGGACTACAGGGTACAGGGGGTAAGGTTTCCCAGTGAAATTCTTATAGGGCAGACCTGCCTACCCTGAAAAGATAAACAGGTACATGGTCATGATGGAAAGAAAAACAATTCTCAAGAAAATTCTCAAGAAAGCAGCTTTCTTGGGCTTTTCTCACCAATGAAGTTTTCAATATCCTTTAAATTTCTTCATAATAAGCTCTTTCATCATGTGTCCTTTCAAAATTAGCCCTTTGGAGTCCCAAAAAAGAGTTGCCATAAGCTTCTGAGCTAACCTCTCTGCCTTGAATTTCACTGGCCCAGAGATCCTGTAGAGTACCACTCTTTAGACTAGAATTTTTTTTTTTTTTAACATATCCTGATGAGACTAAGACAGTGAATTAGACAACTGCCAGCAGCCATCTGATTGCAGAGACAACTGATTGCAGAGGCAGGAGAATATTGCAGAGAATAACCTATGTATGTATGAACTGGAGCCCTAGTTGTAAAACTTTTGTATTTAACCTTGGATATTATGGACTCAGGACTCCTGCCTGGTGTGGCACTATAGGATAAAGCACTGATCTGCAAAGTCAGTCTGAACCCCAAGATCAGCAGTTCAAATCCTCCACCTGCTCCTCAGAAACCCTACACAGGCAGTTAAAAACAACAACAAGGCCTAAGCCAGACACGATGATCTCACTGCACTTTGTAGCAGTTGGTTTACAGTAGGGCATGTGTTCTTTACCAATGAAACACAAGGACAAATTTCATGGGACACAACTCTAGTCAGCTCCTCATTCCTAATAATGAACTCCAACTATGGGCTCAAAGTTGGCATAGAGCCAGGCAGTGTTTTGTTCTGTTGTATATAACAGAGTGGCTATGAGTCAGAAATGACTCAAAGGCACCTAACAACAATAATTCCTCATAGACAAAGTAATAGACAACTCCCCTTTGCACTCTGGTTATTGTCCTATATAGATGTGACATCTGCAACCATTGCAACCGACTAAGGTAAATCCATTCCAAAGAGGAAGGTAGACTGTGAATGTGCTGGTTCTGTGGCCTATGTAACCTCTGAAGTTCTTCTTAGAAAGCATAAATATCTGCATTGTTTGAACCCATTTCAGATAGGCATTTATTATAGTTAAAATCCAACTATTTGACTTCATAATTCAATGGAAAACATACCCAAATTGTAAACATTCAAGAAATTTTATTTAGTTTAGCTACAGCAGAAAATAAATTGGATGATGAAAATGAGCATTAGCTATAATTTAGAGCTCAGAGCAGCCTTGGGAAATTCTGTAAAACTAACATTTTCAAGATGACACTTCAGTTTCACAATAAAAGTTAATGAGATTACCCCCCATCTAAGACTGAACTGCAAAGGGAACACATGAGCAGGTATGTAAGCTTGCTGATGACCACGTTGGTCTACTGGTGAGTAGAAGAGGGGGAAAGGCAGCCGTGAAGAAATGGGCTGAGTTCAACCATGTTCCATAGACTCCTGTTGACCTGGAGATGAGAGAGTGAAGAGGAAGGGCTGGCTGGTCCAAAATGTGGTGAGACCTGGGGACACCTGAACCCATGGGCAAGGGCATAGTCACAGAGGGCTAGAGCTGAGAGTGAAGCATCCAGCTGATATGAAGTGAGGGGAGACGCACAAGAACACCCAAACTTGCAGATAATACCCATTTGACCTAGCCTCAATGGCTTGATGATCAAAACTCGACTAGAGGAAGATTTTTTTAAAAAATTGATAAAGGATTTGAGGGTAAATTGCTACAATTTGATGAACTTGACCTATACTCATGGAAGTAGTAGCTCAAAATACCAACAGACAGGGAAGGAATCTTCATATCAAGTGTCAATGCTATTCCCTCTGTACACAGGATAGATAATAGGGACAGGCAACTTAGACATTGGCTACCTAAAAAGAAGGGGCAATAAAGGCACGAAGTGACTGACTTACAAGGGTTCAAGAGGGAGTTTAGCTTGAAAGTGTGTGAGAGAATATAAAGTCCCCACTGAATAGTTTTTATCTTGTCTAGATGGGTCTAGGAAAAAGAGATGGAGATAACATTCTTATGATTCAATAGTGAGTAATTTTATCATGACTAATTACGACTGTCACAATTGTAAAAGTAGAAGATTTGTTAACAAAAATGGAGAAGTAGTTAATCTTACAGTCCAGAAACAGAGGACCCTAGGACCATCAAGGGAGAAGAGCAAAAGAGGAATGCGGGAACTTATACAGAGAAGCAGCTACACCAGAGGTGGAGGCATGGAGATGGGGACATGGAAAGAGAGAGGGAGCAGCTCAGGACTCTAGATTCATGGGAAGAGAGAAACTGAGAGCTGGCGGCCAGGAGGCAGATTTGTAGAATGTGCCCTTTGGTGGTGTAAATTATTCTATATGCCTGAGTGTTTAAAAAAAAAAAAAAAAAGAGCTAAAATGAATAGAGAGAAAAAGTGAGGGACCATGGAGGGGATTATAACCATTGTAATGAAACAAGGTATATGATTATTTCAATGTAAAACTAATGATCTGCCCTGTAAACTTGCACACAATTCACAATAAAAGCATTTTTAAAAAAGTTAATGAGATTAGAAAAACCTATATTTTGGCCTGGAGTCTGGGTGATGGAACTATAGGATAAGCACTAGACTGTAAGGCTGGTTTGAACCACAAGGTCAATGGTTCAAACTCACCAGCCACTCCACTCCTCTTTATAGAAGTAGATTTCCAGACTATCTTCTATGGTGCCATTGGGTGAGATCAAATCACCCACCTTTAGGTTAGGAGTCAAGGGCAAACCTATGATAATATTAAATTTTGCTTATTACTTTATTTCTAGCAATTAGAATCAATTTTCCCAATGCAGATTAGATCAAAGATGAAATGAGTTAGGATGTAGCTTCAATAATAAGATTTAGACAATAAGTTCCTAGCATGCAGGAACTTTAAGTCCAGTTGAAATAGATGAGAACCATGCATTTAATATAACAACAAACTAAATATCATCAGACAGTAAATACCAAGGTTCTGACAAAAACTAAAAATACTTTAGAAGTATTGTTGTTGTTGTAGTTAAGTGCTGTCGAGTTCCTTCAGACCCATAGCAACCCTGTATAGGGTTTCCGAGGAGCAGCTGGTGAGGTTGAACCACCGACTTTACAGTTCAAATGGCTCTGCAGTCTGGCGCATTAACCCACAGCACCACACCAGAAGTATAGGGAGATCATAAAGGGCTGCAGAGATCTATAAAAGTGTCATGTAAAAGCTGGATCTTAATCAGACAATGTAACATGACAAAATTATGATGAATTTTAATAAATGATATGAATGGGGGAAATTAGAGTGCTTCCACTAAGGAGCTCTGGTAGCGTAGTGGTTACGAATCGGGCTGCGAACCGTAAGGTCAGCGGTTGGAAACTACCAGCTGCTCCGCGGGAGAAAGATGAGGCTTTCTACTCCCGTAAAGATTTACACCCTCGGAAACCCTGTACAGGGTCGCTATGGGTCGGAACCGACTCGACGGCACTTAACAACAACAACAACCATAGGAACTATCACATGGTAAGGGTGAACTCCTTGCCAATGTCTACAAATAAAAATAAATATTCTCCCAGCCATGCATTTGTAAATAATCTCTCTTTTTTAAAAAAATTTTCTACATTTGTTCTATAGAGTCGGTTGATTCTCCCTCCATGGTGTCTTTCATGCCTCCCGCTTTGTTCTGACTACACTACAAAAACCTTCCTAACTAGACTTGCTGCCTCCAGTCTGCATGGCCTCCAGTCCATCCTCAAAGTAATGCATTTAAAAGAGTTATTTCAATGCATTTCTCCCCTATTCCCCACCCCACCCTTGAATCCCTGTTTCCAGCAGGGAATGACAGAGAGATGAAAAGTACTATCCCTTCTATCAAGGGCACAATGGTAGCAAAAAATAGAAAAGGTTGAACATTAGTTCCATCAAATATTAAAGGGTCTCTGATGAAAGTAGAAATAGCTATGTCAACCCTTGATTAATCAACAGAATGCCTTCTTCCTGCAAACTAGTCAGTAACCTCTCCACCCAAAGCACTTTCTGTTTCTTTACCACCACACCTTTGAACAGGACATGCCTCTTGTCTGGAAAATTCATTCAACCAATTTAATTCATATTTTTTTAACCATTCATCAGAAAACAGGCCAGGCTACACAATGTTTAAGTGCTCAGTTACTGACAGAAATGTTAGCAGTTCAAAACTACTAGTCACTCCTTGGAAGAATGATGTGATAGTCTACTTCCATAAAGTTTGTAAGTTCGGGAACCCATAGTGCAGTTCTTTGCTATCCTATAGGGTCACATGAGTCAGAATCAACAAAAGAGGCACGCAACCACCACCACAACAACAATTGTTCAGCACTTATTTAGAATTTGCCACTTGTCTCATTTTATATCCTCTTCTAATTTCCTAAAGTGGATTTAGCCAGCCTCTTTTCTAGGCATTTCCTCTGCTGCAAAGTACTGTGCTTTAAAAGAATATTGTTGTAGTTAAGTGTTATCAAGTCAGTTCCAACTTATAGCAACCCTGTATAGGGTTTCCAAGGAGCAGCTGGTGAACTTGAACCACCAACCTTGTGGTTCAAACCAACCTTGCAGTCCAGTGCACTAACCTGACGTGCCACACACCAGGACTCCTTAAAATAATAACTTGTTATATTTATAAGCAATTTGAATTATCAGCGTATATTTGCTTAAATGGAACTAAAAGGTATTTCTACCTATTAATTTAAATTAGGAGTCCTGGTGTGGTGTTGTAAGTCAGTTTGAACCACCAGGCTTTTGGTTCAAACACATCAACCGCTCCTCAGAAACCCTATATAGTAAGGGTGGGGAACGTTCAGCCCTCAGGCCATATACAAAAAATCATTTTGTTTGGTCTTGCCAAGGCTACTGCAGCTCTAGCCATCGCATTAGGAGGGAGTCAATTAAATGTTTAATCAAATATAGCAGACTAATTTTTAAGTTGAGAATTTTGTATAACCCACAAATGATGTTATAAATATCCAATTGGTCCTTGGTAGAAAAAAGGTTCCCAGTATAAGTCAGAACCAATTTGACAGCACTTAACAACAAAGATTTAAGGTAAATCTTATAAAGTAACATTAAATAAAACAATTATTTATTACTTTTAAAAATCATTTAGATACATTTAATCATTATCAAGGCATTCCTGTATTTTTTCTGTTCTTGTCCAAATATCAATAATGAACAATAATGGATTTGTTTCTCAAAAGCATGCTTTCTAAGCTCTTCACCACTTTGTTGTCCTTATTTATAGTAATTCTAGTTTGTTGATGCATTAAATCACAGTGCCATTATACATAAAAAAAGGGGGGGGGACTTCAAAAACTTGGTAGAAAAAATAGAATTAAAAGATGGTAGATTTTTTTTGATGAACTTTTTGAAGTCTCCTTATATATTGTTGTTTTTGCTAGATGCCTCCAACACCTAGCAACTACATGTCTAACAAAAGGAAACACTGTCGGTCCTGCCCCATCGTCACAATCTTTCCTATGCCTATTTTTGTAGCCACTTCGAACCAACTTCTTGAGGATCTACTTTTGCTTTGACCCGATACTTTACTAAGCATGAATATTTTCTCCAGGGACCAATTCCTCCTGACAATATGTCCAAAATATGTGAGATAGAGTCTTGCCATCCTTGCTTCTAATAATCATTCTGTCTGTACGTCTTCCAAGAAAGATTTGTTCCTCTTCCATGGTGTAGTCAACATTCTTTGCCAACACCGTAATTCAAATGTATCAATTCCTCTATGGTATTCCTTCATCATTGATCAGCTTTCGCATGTCTATGAAGCAATTGAAAATACCATGGCTTGGGTCCCGCATACCTTAGTCCTCAAAGTGACATGTTTGCATTTGAAACATTTTAAAGTGGTCTTTTGCAGCAAATTGTTGTTGTTGTTGTTGTTATGTGCCTTGGAGTCGATTCCGACTCATAGCAACGCTGCACAGGGTTTCCAAGGCTGTAAATCTTTACAGGAGCAGAAAGCCTCCTCTTTCTCCCGTGGAACAGCTGGTAGTTTCAAACAGCTGACCCTGCGATTCGCAGCCCGATTCGTAACCACTACGCTACCAGAGCTCAAATTAGCCTAATGAAATAAGTCATTTGACTGCTGCTTCTATGGGCTTTGATTTCGGATGCAAGTGAAATATCTTTGACAACTTCAACCTTTTCCTTTATCTTCTTGTTGTTTATTGGTCCAGTTCTGAAGTTTTTGTTTTCTCTTTGATTTTCATCAGTAATTGCTTCCAGTCTTCTTCACTTCCAGCAGGAAGGCTGTATGGAGTCAGACTGCTTATCTCACCATGGCTAGCAGTTTGAAACGATCAGCAATTCTACAGGAGAAAGATGAGGCTTTCTGCTCCCATAAAGATTTACAGTTTTGGAAACCTTATGCAGGATCACTATGTGTTGGAACTGACTCCATGGCACATCACCACCACCACCATCTACATATCACAGGTTATTAACTGAAACTTCCTCCAGTTCTGATGACATCTTTTTGTTTGTATAGTCCAACTTCTCAATTTTTTGTTCAGCATACGGAATGATGAAAGGATACAACCTGGATGTATACCTTTCCTGAGTTAAAACCAGTCGTTATCCCTTGTCCTGTTCTAACAACTGCCTCTTGGTCTGTGTACAGATTCCTGATGAGCACAATTAAATAATTTGGAATTTCTATTATTGGAAATGTTCTCTACAGTTTGTTACGATCAACAATGATCCACATAGTTGACTGGTACTGTGAGCTAAACTAACTGGTAATTGCAAGATCAGTGGCTGAAACCCACCAGCAGTTCAGTAGGAGAGAGATGGGACTATCCTACCTGCTCCTACTAAGATTTACAGTCTTGGAAACTCTAAGAATTAGTTCTATCTTTTCCTGCATATGGTTGCTACAAGTTGGAGTTGACTTAATGGCAGTGGGTAGACACTCAAATGCCCCTGTGTAGTCAATAAAATATAAGTAAGCATATTTCTGGTATTCTTTATTTTCAGCCAAGATTCATCTGATGTAAACAATGATATCCTTCCTTCTACACCCTTTTCTGAATCCACCTTAATTTCTGCAAAACCTTGTCTATGTACTGTTGCATTTATTTTGAATTGTCTTTAGCAAAATCTTCTTTGCATGTGGTCATAATGATATTTTTTGATAATTGCTTCATTCTGTTAGATCACCTTCCTTTGGAATGAGCACCAATATGAATGTCTTCCAGTCAGTTGCTCAGGTGGTAGTCTTTCCATTTTCTTTGTATCAATAAGTGAGCATTGTCTGGCACTGGTAGTGTAGTAGATTCAAGCTGGGCTATTAACTGCAAAGTAAGAAGTTCAAATCTACCAGCTGTGAGGAGGGATAAAGATAAGGCTTTTCTGCTCCCTTAACATTTACAGCCTCAGCAACCCTATACAGCATCTCTGAATTGAACTGACTCAACGGCACACCACCACCACCACCACCACCACCATATCAGACAATGTGTCATGTTTATTCATAAACTTTCCAGTGACCAGTGTTTCTCAGAAGTGGTTCTCTAGGTCTTCCTTCCTACTCTTTCTTAGTCTGGAAGGTCCACCAAAGCCTATCCACCATGGGTGGCACTACTGTTATTTAAATACTACTAGCATAGCTTCCATCCTCACAGAAACATGCAAGTAACTGCAGAAGGAAAAAAACTGACCAAGACCTCTGCTTTTGACTATGGCAGGTATGCTTGTATCTGCATGCCATTAAAATAAGGAAAACAAAAAAAGATGAATAAAATAGTTTATATACTTAAGGGGAAATAGCATAGAGGAAAATAAGATTAAAGATATAAGCCAAAACTTTCAGGTCTACTCTATCAAGGAAACTATCATTTGTTCAATTTAAGCCAAGAAGTCAAAAATCTTAGAAAATATAAGTGATTTCCAAGAAACTGAAAAGCTGTGCAAAACCGAAGACAATCACACAGGGCAGAGGAGAAAACAATGGAGTTCAAAACTCGCCCAGAAGTGAGCCCTGGCCATATCGAAGTCTTGTGACTCCTGGATGTCTACAGATATAGTGTAAAAACTAAGTTTAGACAGACCATCCCTCACCTCACAGAAAAGAAAACATATAATCCCAGTCCAAGCATTCATTGTGATCAGTCACCACCCCTGACCCAAAAGGAGTCCTTGGGTGGTGCTGTAGGATAAATACTAGACTACTAACTGAAAGATCAGTG
>NW_006408526.1:14041677-14060412 GCF_000296735.1 Chrysochloris asiatica
TGTGTGTGTGTGTGTGTGTGTGTGTGTGTACTCTCTTATGAAAAATCACATTAATAGTACTGAAAAAAAGCAGAGAAAAAACCTTATATGTTTTCATATCAAATGTCAGATATTTAATAAAAATTCACCAGAATTACTAGACTGATTTAAAATCAAAAGAAAAAAAATAATAAAGTAGAAGTAAACATATAGGAGATCAAATATATTTGTGTAACCATATGCAGACTTTAAATAAATATAATTAACTTGTTCAAGAAAATGGAAAACAAAATGAAAATATTTAATTAATTTTAATTAATTAAGAATACACTCAGTTGGAAATTAAAAAGTTATAATGTACAGAAAGTTGAATTAACTCAGCAATAGATGGATTTAACAGAATACAGGGCAGAAACACTGAAGTGATTAATGAACTGGGGGGGGAAAAAACCAGCAAAAAATATATAGATTGAGGCCAGAGATATAAAAATATAAAGTACTGACTTTTTAATATTGGAATACGACAAACAAAGAAATGGATAATAGAGGAAACAATATTTTAAAGTGTATTGAACATAAACCCATAGACAACCATACGTAAACACAGTATATCCAACTAGTAAAAAGTAAAAATAGAGTGAAAGTCTTAAAAGTGTTTAGGAAATAAAAGATATGTTACATTCAAAGGAAAAACAATAAGAATTCGAAAAACAATGGAAATCAGAAGATAATTGAATTGAATCTGTTATATATAGGGTTGCCATAAGTTGAAATCAACTCAACATCACCTAACAACAACAACAACAAAAATATTAGGAATGTAATCTGTGGACCCAATCAACCATTTCAACAAAACCATTGTCAACTTAGACTGATTAAGATAGAAATAAAACTAAAGGAAGATATCTACCTCCTGGAATTCTACCAGCAGGAAATAAGCCAAGGGGCCTACTTGATGCAAGCATATTTTGTTCTTTAAGAAAAGGCAGAATCAACCCAGAATTATGTAAAAACCACGGGACAGTCAACATGGACAGAAGATGGGGACTGAAGCTGCTACTTCCTCAGCTTAAAGGTGTGGGCCCCAAGGGACGGGACCACTGTTTGGGTGGACTGGAGAAACAGGGCCTCCCATAGCCAGCAGTGGGTGGCCACCAACCCTGTGGGATGGGAAAACACTGTCATTGCCCAAAGCCAATAGGGCAGGGCCAACTTCCCATTACCCATTGCTGAATTCAGAGGATAGGGCCACTGCCTACTTGTGCCTTGACAACAGAGACTTTACCAAGCCTTGAGGACTAATGAAATTTGTTCTGCTGAATTTCTAACTTGCTTGACTTCTGTGTCTTTCTCTGCATGTCCGATTTCTCTCAATTTAAATGGGAATGCCTACCTTATGCTTGTCCCACAATTGTACTCTGGAAGCTGATACCTTGTATCCTAGGTTTCATAGGTCCACAAGTAGAAAGGACCATATCCAAAGTTTCATCCCTTCATCATTTAGATGTCCAAAAATTGAGATTTTGCACTTTCCATAGATACTAGAATGAGTTAAGGCTTTTGGTATGCTGGTATGGAATTAATGTATTTTGCACACGGGGAGGGCATAAATTTTGGGAAGTCAAATGGCACAACATTATGAACAGAATTGTGTCCCCCAAAATTGTATATCATAGTCCTAATTCCAGCACCTATGAATATGACCTTGTTTTGACAAACAAGGTTGTTCTTTGGAAACATTGTCAGTAGTCATATAAGAGTATATATCTCCTAGGTTTACTATCCCTTCTATTTTGCTATCATTTAGAAGTATATCCCTTCTAAATGATATAAACAGAAAAGTAGATAAAGTAACAGAGTAACACAACACTGAAGATCTGTCTACACACCTAGGAATTGAAGAAATACTCAGAGAATCAAGAAGCTAGAGGAAGTAAGGAAAGCTCTTCCCAACAGAGAAACAGCACAGCCCTAGCAGCACCCTGAATTTGGATTTCTAGCCTCCAGAATTTAGAAAAAAAAAACATCTTTTTGTTCTTTAATGCCACCCACACTCTGGCGAGTATACATCTGAAGAAAGAAACAAATGCTAGCAGAAGCTGGATGTCTCAATTAGTCAGGATTACGGAGACCTGTATGCACCGATATGCAGGAGAATCCCAGACCCCAAATATCTAATATTTACCTTGAAAATTGTGCATCCAGTTGACTGTCCTTTAAATAGCCTCTACAGTTGTATAATACTTCTAGCCTGATGCTGTAGGATCAGTCCTGGACTGTGAACCACAAAGTCAACAGTTCAGTCCCATCAGCTGCTCCTAGGAACCCCTATGCAAGGTTGTTATGAGTCAGAACTGACTCAACGGCACCTAACAACAACAACAGTACACTGTGATATTTTGTTATGGAAGTACTAGGAAATTCTAACAGCCTGGATAATGAAGAATGGAAATACTACATGCATCTTGTACTGAAAATATTTTTTCAAGTGTATATGAAGCATTTGTGAAATTGTATGTTTCCTTAGAATCTCTCAGCATATAATACAAAGTTCTGCAGAATGTGCTCTCTGAGCACAAAATAATTAAGATACAAATAAATGACAGAAAGAAAAACTTTTGAAAACTTTGTTTACAAACTAAAAAATAACTTCAAAATAGTTCATGATACAATTAAGAAATCACAATGAAATATAATATATATTTTACATTGCCTGATATGAAAATATACCATATTAAGACTTGTAGATGCAGTTAAAACTCTTCATGAAGTAAGTACATCTCTGCCATGAAGAACATATAAGAAACAAAGCAAAACTGAAAATCAATTATCTAAATATCCAACCGTAGAAGTAAAGGAAACAATACAAAGTAATAGTTGTTTGTTGTTAAGTGCTGATGACTTGATTCCAACACATAGCGACCCTGTGTAGAGTTTCCAAGGAGCAGTTGGTGGGTTTGAACTATGTACGTTGTGGCTCACAGTCCAATGGTGATCCTACTGCACCATACCAGAAGTCCTCAAAGTAATTAATTACACAGAAGTCAAATATATAAAAGAAAATAAAGCCATAACCTGATGGTTTGAAAAGGTTAAAAAAAATTGATAAAGCCATGACAATAGCAATCTAGAAAAATATGAGAAAGAAAAAACTGTCAATCAGGAATGCAAAGGGAACATCAGTAGAAATCGCTTAAATTTTAAAACATTTATAATGGGCTATTATAAACAAATTATGTTAAAAATTTCAAAACTTAAATAAAATGGACAAATTAAATGGGTAATACAACTTACAAAGACTAATACAGGAAACACTATAAAAGTCTAAATAGCCCCAATGTATTAAAACAAGTAAATCTGTTATTAAAACCTCATATTATTTTTCTTCGTGTATGTTGTTCTTGATGTCATCCCACAACTCTTCTGGTCTTCAGTCTTTAGTATTTAATGTATCAAATCTGTTCTTCATATGATCTCTAAATTCAGGTGGGATATATTCAAGGAGATATTTTGGATCTCGTGGACTTGTTTTCATTTTCTTCAGCTTCAGTTTGACTTTGCATATGAGCAATTGATAGTCTGTTCCACAGTCTGCCCCTGCCCTTGTTTTGACTGATGATATAGAGCTTTTCCAGCCTCTCTTTCCACAGATGTAGTCAATTTGATTTCTATGTAGTCTATCTGGCGAGGATGGCAAGGATGTTTAACTGTGCTTTATTGACTATGCAAAGGCTTTTGATTATGTGGATCATGACAAGCTGTGGACAATATTGTGAAGTATGAGTATGCCAGAACACTTAATTGTGCTCATGAGGAATCAGTCATGGGAATACTGGATTGTTTAAACAGAATATGGGAACACTGGATGATTTAAAATTAAGAAAGGTTTATGACAGGGTTGTATTCTTTCACCATACCTATTCAACCTGTATGCTGAACAAATAATCTGAGAAGCTGGGTTCTATGATTGGAGGAAATCTCATTAACAACCTGCCATATGCAGATGATACAACCTGCTTGCTGAAAGTGAAGAGGACTTAAAACATTTACTGATGAAGATCAAAGAGCAAAGCCTTTTGTATGGATTACATCTCAATGTAAAGAAAACAAAACTCTTCACCACTGGAACAATAAACAACATTCTTATCAATGGAGAAAAGATTGAAGTTGTCAAGGACTTCATTCTTCTTGGATCAACTATCAACACTCACAGAAGCAGCAGTCAAGAGATCAGACAATGTATTGCACTAGGCAAATCTGCTGTCCAAGACCTTTTTAAAGTGTTGAAGAGCAAAGATGTCAGCTTCAGGACTAAGGTTTGCCTGGCCCATCCCATGGTATTTCCAATAACCTCATATGCATGTGAAAGTTGGACAGCAAATAAGAAAGACTGCAGAAGAATTGATGCTTTTGAGATATGGTGTTGGAGGAGAATATTGAAAGTGCCATGGGCTGCCCATAGAACCAACAGATCTGTGTTGGAAGAAGTGCAGTTAGAGTGCTCCTTAGAGGCCAAGATGGACAAATTTCGTGTCTTATACTTCGGACATATGGTCAGGAGGGACCAGTCACTGGAGAAGGATATCATGTTTGGTAAGGTGGAGGGTCAGAGAAAAAGAGGAAGACCCCCAGTGAGATGGATTGGCCAAGTGGCAGCATCGATGGACTCAAGCGTGGCAACAATAGTGAGGTTGGCCCAGGATCAGGCAGTGTTTTGTTCTGCTGTGCATAAGTTTGTTATGAGTCAGCACCGACTTGATGGCACCTAACAACAACAAATATTATTTTTAAGTGAAATATTTTTAATACACTAAAAAAACAATTAATTAATTAAACAAATAAATGAAAGAAATACTTTGTGTTTAAATAAAAGGAATATAGGAGAGATATGATCCATGGTCAAATATAATTAGAAACAATTTGCAAACAATAGGTTTTGAAAAACTCAAAAAATTCCTGCAACATAGAAAACAGTTTAACTTTATTTAAACAAAATCCTTTCAAATTGATTGAGATGTAAAATAATTCTCCAAAATTATTTAATAACCAATAGAACTGGGGCTTTTTGAGATACATTGTGGAAAAGCATGTTCCTGGTTACTACATAAATTCCCCCATATCTTCATATCTGCTGCTTTTGGGAAGCCTACAAATAGCAGCAGGGCCCCACTGAAGTCAACGCCTGAGGTGAGGGGGACCTGAACTTAATTAATATAAACATGTAGTATGGGTGTGGTACTGTAGGATAAGTACTGGACTACTAACCAAAAGATTGGCAGTTCAAACCTACCAACCTCTCCTCAGAAACCCTATATAGAGTTGCTTCAACATTTCACATCTAATCTGAGACAGAAGTTATTTCCTTCTGATATGTCACTAGAAAAATAAACATTTCTGGAATCATCAAGCCTACTTTAAGCTTTGACTAGAAAAAGTCCTCCAGTACAGCATCGTTGTCTTACTATGTCATAACTTGTTTTCATGAGCCCAGAAAAACTTGGCTGCCTCTGCCAGTGTACCTTCTTTTCTTTCTCTCCATAGCTGTTGATTCTGTTTCCATATGTAAAATTGGAAAACCAGACAGTTGCAGCATCAAAGAGACGGCTTTACTTTCCCATACAACCTAAGCACTCTTGACAGAAACTTGCTTTTTAAAGAACCTAAGATTTCTAAGCAGTGACTCCGTAGGATGGCTAACCAAAATGTTGGCAGTTTAAACCCATCAACTATTCCTTGAAAACCCTATACAAGGTCCGAACCGACTCATGGCATTTGACAACATATCTCTAACACTATGTTCAGGGTCTCTCTCAAATTTATTCTCTATTTAATCCTAAGAATGTATCCAAAATAAAACAATGATAAAGATATTTGATAGCAATGTTTTTAATGTTTACATTATTGTGATTTGCAAATGTCAAAATCTATAAATTGAAATGTTTGTAATTACTATCTCAAGGATAATGATCTAGACTGCATGGTCAGTTTAAGTCACAAGGTCAGAGGTTCAAACTCACCAGTCACTCCTTGGAAACCCTATACAGGGTCACTATGAGTCAGAACCAACTCGACAGTACTTAGCAACAACATATGATAAACTATGGAGGAAAGATGAGACTATCTGCTACCATAAAGATTTATAGTCTCAAAACCCTATATGTTGTTGTTGTTGTTAAGTGTCATCGAGTCAATTCTGACCCATATCAACCCTGTATAGGGTTTCCGAGGAGCAACTGGTGAGCTTGAACCACCTACGTTGAAGTTCAAACAGCTTTGCAATCTGATGCATTAACCCACAGCACCAATGCCACACCAGGACTCCAAAATCCTATGTGGTTGTGGTGGTGGTGGTGGTAGTGGTGGTGGTTATGTGCCGTAGAGTTGGTTCCGACTCCTATCGACCCTGTACAGGGTTTCAGAGGCTGTAAATCTTTACCAGAGCTATGAATGCCTCATCTTTCTCCCACGGAACAGCTGGTAGTTTTGAACTGTGACCTTGAGGTTGGCAGCCCAATTCATAATCACTACCTACCAGAGCGCCTATGTAGGATAACTAAAAGTCAAAATCAGTGGCAGGGGTTTGGTTTTACATGATAAACTGAACACTACAGCCTTCAATATAGATTACATCTCATATTAAGGGAAAAAAAAAATTCCCTAGCAATGGAAGAATGGATAAACAAATTTGGTGCATACACAAAATGGGATATTAGGTACTAATCAGTGGTGAAGAATAACTATGAATCTGTAAAATACCTCATAACATGGAAATACCTGGAGGACATTATGCTGAAATTGTTATTGTTAAGTGCTGTCAAGCTGGTTCTGACTCATAGTGACCCTGTAAAGTGTTTCCAAGGAGCAGCTGGTGGGTTTGAACTGCTGACCTTGTGGTTGGTTTGCAGTCCAGTGCTGATCTACAGTGCCATACCAGTCAATAACAAAAAAAAGGACAGATATTGTATGAGACCACTATTGGAAAAACTCAAGAAAAAGTTTTCACGCTAAAAAAAATATTCTTCGATGATTACAAGGGGTGGGAAGGAAGGAAGAGTAATCAATTCACTGGCTTGAGGGTAGACACATGTTAACTCTGGTGATGAGGAGGGTAATAGACAAGATAGGGGAGTGTAATAGACAAGAAGAGGGGTGTTGACAGAAGTATGATGAAGGCAGATGGAGATGTGCAACTAAAGGGGATAGAGGTAAATAGGGCTGTGTACTCAATCTTGGAACAACAGTGTTCTGTGGGAAAAGACACAGACTGAATGAGTATGGGAGGGAGAGAGGGAGTATACCCACAGTATATAAGAATTTGAAAGTGGATGTCTGTATATGGGTATTACCTTTGCTTCAAACACACCTATGAATGTGGTAGAGTATATAATGGCAAATTGTGAAAAGTTCTTAGGCATGATCAAATATCTTAAAGCAATGAGTTTCTGGGCCTGGAGATCAGGAGCATAGTCTGAGGGTACATTATGATCAGTGGTCATAACACAGCTCACAGGACAATGTTCTATGCCCTACTTTGGTGAGGAGTGTGCAGGATTTGAAAAGATCATGTGTGGTCATCTAAGGTGCAGCTATTGCTCACTCCATGTGCAGAAGAAGGCAGAGTGATGAGAATTGAAGATGCCTGGAAGCAATTATTTCAACGGATTATTAGAACATGAGAACCTCAGTTTCTCCACAACTCTGAGACCAGAAGAAGTAAATGGTGCCCAGCTACCACTACCAACTGCTCTCCCAGGGATCACATTTGAGGTCCTGGATAAATTGGGCAAAAATATAGGATAAAACTCAAAATTATATATTACAAAAGACTGGACTACCCGGCACTGACCTGTCTAGCCTTCACCAGAGCTTGTGAACATGGCAAACCAGGTAGTTATCAAGTACAAGGCTGCCATAGCCTGGGGACCTGGAAAGCCACTCTCCATAGAGGAAGTAGAGGTAGCACCCCAAAGGCTCATGGAGTTCAAATTAAGATTATTGCCACTGCAGTTTGCCACATCGATGCCTACACTCTGAGCGGGGCTGACCCAGAGGGGTGTTTTCCAGTGATCTTGGGTCATGAAGGAGCTGGAATTGTAGAGTGTTGGTGAAGGAGTTACTAAGCTAAAAGCTGGTGATACTGTCATTCCACTTTACCTCCCAATTTGATCTAAACCCTAAAACAAACTTTTGTCAGAAGATAAGAGTCACTCAAGGGAAAGGATTAATGCCGGATGGTATCAGCAGATTTCCTTGCAAAGGAAAGACTATTTTACATTACATGGGAACCAGAACTTTTTCTGAATATACAGTTGTGGCAGATATCTTTGTAGCTAAAATAGATCCTTCAGCACCTCTGGACAAAGTGTGCCTGCTGGGTTGTGGCATTTCAACCGGTTATGGTGCTGCCATAAACACTGCCTAGGTGGAGCCTGGCTCTACTTTGCCATCTTTGGCATAAGAAGAGTTGGATTGGCGGCTATCATGGTCTGTAAAGTAGCTGGTGCATCCTGGATCATTGGTATCAACATCAATAAGGATAAATTTGCAAAGGCCAAAGAGTTTGGAGTTTCTGACTGTATTAACCCACTGGACTTGAGGAGGTGCGTGTTGAGATGATGGATGGAGGGGTGGACTACTTCTTTGAGTGCACAGGTCATGTGAAGGTCATGAGAGCAGCACTGGAAGCATGTCACAAAGGTGGGGTGTCCATGTGGTGGTTGGAGTAGCTGCTTCAGGTGAAGACATCACTACTCCTCCATTCCAGCTGTTAACAGGCCGCACATGGAAAGGCACTGCCTTTGGAGGATGGAAGAGTGTAGAAAGTGTCCCAAAGCTCGTGTCTGAATATATGTCTAAAAAAATAAAAGTTGATGAATTTGTGACTCACAGCATATCTCTCAACCAAATTAATGATGCCTTTGACCTGATGCATACAGGATAAAGCATTAGAACTGTTGTAAAGATTTAAACTCAAAAAGAAAGTGTGTTCATCCTTGTACCTAAGTGTTTGAGGTTCAATGGGAACTACCAGACTGGTAGGGAAGTGCGCTTCCAGGTTCACAACCTCTTAGACTTTAAGGAACTACTCTAGGGATTAATGTTTTCTGTGTAATTCTTAAATCTCTGTAATCAAGGACAAGACTGATATAGTCTTAAATCCATATTCTGAATTCTTCCTTCATATAAATAATTGCTAGCTCATTAAAGAATATTTGACATAATAAAAACAATTTTTTGAGGAAAAAAAAAAAAAAGACTGGGCTTACTGGTCAGAAAGACATGGGAGGATCCTGAGACTATGACCCTGGACAGCCCTTCAAGTCTGGAAAAGAACTCACCTTAGTTGCCTAATTTTTATCCAAGATGTAAATAGATACATGGGGGGACAACCAAACTAGTAAGGTATGCTCAACAAAAATGGTCACTCATTCAAAATCAAAAGAGCAGCATTTATCTAAGGACAAAGTTGAGAAGGGATGGGAAGGTGGGTAGAATGCAAATAGGAACCACAGAGAGGAAGTGGAACAACTGTTGCATGGAAAGGGTTGAAATTATTGAGATGAAAAAAAGTGTATAGTTTGTTCAACGTAAAACTAGTGATCTTGTCTGTAAACCCTCACTCAATTCACAATAAACAGTTAAAAAAAGAAAGAAAACAACAAACTCTACACAACTGGATCAATGAACAATATCAGGATAAATAGAGAAAATACTGAAATTATCAATGATTTAATTTTGCTTGGATCCACAATCAATGTCCACAGAGCAGCAGGCAAGTAATTAAATGATGTATTGCAAGGATGATCACGTTAAGGATGAAGGTGTCCCGGTTCCAAGTCACTATATTTTCAATTGCCTCATATGCATGTAAAAACTGGACAACGAATAAGGAAGATGAAAGAAAAATCAAGGCCTTTATTGGTTTTATAAATAAATAACAAATATATAAATCATAAATAAATATAAATACATAATGCAATTATTATTAAATATAGCATGGACTGCCAGAGAATGAACAAATCTGTCTTGGAAGAAGTACAGCTAGAATACTCCTTAGAAGCAAGGTTGGAGAGCCATAGTTTGGACATATTACCAAGAAGTACCAGTCCCTAGAGAAGGGCATTATGCTTGGTATAATGTATAAATCAGCAAAAAAGAAGAGGACCCTCAACACGTTGGACTGACAAGGTGGCAGCAACAATGGGCTCAAGCATCGCAACGATTATGAAGCTGGCACAGGACTGGACAGTGTTTACTTCTGTTGTACTTAGAGTAACTGTGAATTAGAACTAAATGGATGATATTAACAGCATATGATAAACATTTTAATTGAGTTAAAAAAATAAACAAACCTGAAAGTTAGCTAGTAAGCTATGTTACAGTTACAATATTTCATATCAAAATATACAACAATACAGAACTACAGTTTTCCTTTAGCCTGAAAAGATGCAGTTCTGTATAACTCAGGAAACATCTTAGTGTCTACAGTTGTGGTAATTAATTGATGTTAAACAGTAACTAATCTAAGTTGTCCTGGTGATTAATATAGAACGGTTTTTTATTCAAAGAGAACAAAGCAATCTGGACATGAGCGCAATTGTGTATCACTGAGGGAGAAGGTTGTTCTAAAGGCTGCCATAGGGTATTTCCTATTTCTAATTTGCTGAAGTTAAAATTGGAGCTCAAATATGTACAGCGACCTCAAAAATTTCAGTACCGTTGTGACAACTGTGATTGTGGGAGAAAACTGTTATGTTGTTATTTTTTTTCCTGCAATACTGACATTAATTTAAGTGTAGCAATTGGAAATTGTGGACTTTGAGGTAAAAAAAAAATTAAAACCACCAAGGAAGTTCCTGTAGAAGAGGTTAAAAGAAAGGTCAACTCTAAAGACATATTACAGTGGCCTAGTAACAAATTACCAGAAGAGAATCAGCCCACAAATAGCATTTGCTCATCTCAAAGAGCAACTGTTTCTTTTATAAGCGACACACTTTCCTTTGCAGAACCACCTTTTAATGTAAATTTATATAACCAGTGACATAACATGAAATGTTTTACCCCAAACATGAGAATTCATGATCAGCCTCGTCTTCAGTCCCCTTTTTAAAATTCCTACGGAAATATTGAAAATTCTTCAACCATACTATCCTAAATATAAGGATTTTTGTGCTTTGTTTAAATTCATTAAGAGTGAAAAGGTCAACCTTTCAAAACCTGAGCCTAGAGTCAATTGATCCATTTCTAAAACTAAACCTGGAGTTAATTAATTCACTTAAAAAACTGAACCTAGAGTTAATTAATCCACTTTAAAAATTGAACCTAGAGTTAATTAATCCATTTTTAAAAGCAAATAATTGGTTTGGAACAAGAAGATACAATGGGCAGATTTACAGCATGCACTTGAGGAGCTCTGGTAGCGTAGTGGTTACGAATCGGGCTATGAACCGCAAGGTCAGCAGTTTGAAACTACCAGATGTTCCGCGGGAGAAAGATGAGGCTTCTGCTCCCATAAAGATTTACAGCCTCGGCCTCGGAAACCCTGTACAGGGTCGCTATGGGTCGGAACCGACTCGATGGCACTTAACAACAACAATTCAGGATATTGGGGTTAGTGATGCTTTTTCATTACTTTGGATCAGTCCCTGAGCAGAGGAAATGTTTGACATGCTCAGTTTCCAACCAAAAGGTTGTAGCTTTGTGTCCACCAAGAGGTACCTTGGAACAAAAGCCTGACAATCCACATCTGAACTATCAGCCATTGAAAACCCTATGGGGCACAGTTCTGTTCTGACACACATGATAGCTCCATGAGTAGGAAGTCAAGTTAACAACAACTCCCCCTCTCCCCCAGTTGTTTTAGGAGTCTACAGATATTCAACCTTGAGATTTTCTGAAGAAGCATGACAAGGAGATGGCATTCTTTCCTGTGGTTACCTAGAGTTTCTGGACCCTCAACATTTGAGATACAGCTTGGGTGTTCAGCACAAACTTTTCATAGACTAAAGAACTAGCAGAGAAAATTTTCCAAGTACACTTCCATCTTCTTTTTCGTCACTGCTTTCATGTGAATGGCATAATTTTCCCTGCACCTAGAAGAGAATTTATAAAGCAGAACATGTATCCAAAAGGGGAAATAATTACTAGAATAACCTAGTTTGTATTCTACTAAGACAGCTATTTCCTAAAATTAGATTTCATATATACCTATGTGTGTTTTTGAAATCATGTATTAATCAATCTTCTTAAATGTACTGTTTACAAAACGACCAGCCAAATAAATAAATTATTTCCTAAGAGGTAAATCTGTCAACAAAATTATGTAAACTAATCATCATACTTGAATATAATGACTAATGTTGTACCAAAAGTGTTCCTCTGAATAAAAAAGATAGAGAGTTTGTTGTGAAGGAAACTTAATGGGAAATAAATATATAATGAGGTTTTAATGCTTTGCTAATTGATAAAAATTCAAATACGTATTAGAATATCAGAGATCTCAAGTTTTTAAAGTATTGAAGAGCAAAGATGTCAGCTTGAGGACTAAGGTGTGCCTGACCTGAGCCATGGTATTTTCAATAACCTATGTGCATACGAAACCTGGACAGTGAACAAGGAAGACCATAGAAGTATTGATGCTTTTGAGTTATGGTGTTGGAGGAGAATACTGAAAGTGCCATGGGTTGCCAAAAGAACCAATAGATCCATTTTGGAAGAAGTGCAGCCAGAGTGCTCCTTGGAGGCCAGGATGGCCAAACTTCGTCTCTCATACTTCAGACATATTGTCAGGAGAGACCAGTCACTGGACAAGGATATCATGTTTGGTAAGGTGGAGGGTCAGAGAAAAAAAGGAAGACCCCCAACGAGATGGATTGGCCAAGTGGCAGCATCAATGGACTCAAACATAGCAACAGTAGTGAGGTTGACCCAGGATCGGGCAGTGTTTCGTTCTGCTGTGCATAAAGTCCTAGGTGGTCAGTACTGACTCAGTGGCACCTAACAACAACAACAACAACAACAGCAAGTTTATAAGAATTTTGTACAAAAAGAATTATGATACGTTCATTTAAATAATGTCTATACTCAACTAGTGTTCTATTATTTTACTGGCCTACATTATAGCACACCAATTTCAGAATGTGCAATCACAAATTGTAATACTACTTAAGAAGACACAAAAGTCACAGATACAGGAAATATAATGGTGGTGGTGGTGGTGTGCTGTGCAGTTGGTACCTACTCATAGCAATCCTGTACAGGATTTCCGAGGCTGTAAATCTTTACGGGAGTAGAAAGCCTCATCTTTCTCCTGCAGAGCAGCTGGTAGTTTCGAACTGCTGACCTTGAGTTTAGCAGCCCAATTTATAACCACTATGCTACCAGAGCTCCTTAGGAAGTGTAATAGTGTCTATTAAATTTGCTTGACCTACAAAAATGTATATAACTGGGGAGAAAAGCTGAGTCATTGATGGCTTGCATAATCTGTTTTGGGACACTGTATATAATGCTGCAGCAACAAAATGCATAATTGTAATATATCAATCACTTACATATTCCAGAGACTGACTATACATTTATCTTCTCTGTAGCTACTTGTTTGGAATAATAACCCTAGTCATTGAAGCAGCACTCCAAGGGGCAAGCATGGATTCTTCACAATATGGATTCATTATTTTATCCTGGTTTACAAACAATTAAGCAACTATGAAACAGTATGAGAAAGCAGAAACTTGGAAACAAAGTTATAATCTAGAACAAAAACATACTTTATTGAACCAAAGTATCCTCGCCAAACAAATGAAATAGTATTATCTTTCTCATCATACAATTTTGAGAATTAGGTGGGGTAACATATAGCAGCCTTTCTTTTAATTTTAAGTATATCATATAACTACGCTATGAGTTGGTACCGACTCGATGGCACCTAACAACAACAAGAGATAACTACCAATAGTAGTTGCAATTATGATAAAATAATAATGACTCCCTCCACATGGCAACGTAAGGAATTATAATCAGTAGTATTCTTTGATAGTAAGGACAATAGTACTGAGCTGGATATAATCCAATATCATACAAATTGGGGAAGGACATTGTGCTGGATACTCATACTCATTCTCTAAGACTTTCTATAACCATCAATTATTTGGACAGACATAGGCACTTAACAACAACAACAACAACGCAATATGTCAGGTCAAAGTCTAATCTTACATTTAAGAGTTGCAATACCAGTTAAATGCACCATCTTCTCAGGTGTCTTAAGTTTATGTAACTTACCTTAAAGGAACATAAACTTAAGACATCTGACAGGATGTAACTTCAGAATGTGATCTTATTTGAAATTAGGGTCTTTATTCCCTAATTTCAAATAAGTTCACATTCTGAAGTTACACATGAACATGAATTTTGGGGAGACATTATTTAAGTCACTACAAAACATTGGAAGATCTTACTCTCTTGGGGTGAAATAAAAATTCATATCGTCTACAAATAGCATTAGCATTGTGCATACTATGCCTTGAGATTTTAGTTGCTAGTAAGAAAATTTAAGTATCCTGGTGTGGCTCTGTAAGATAAACACTGTAAACCCGCTAGTCATTCCTTGGAAACCCTATACAAGATTGCTATATGTCAGAACTGACTAGAAAGCATTCAACATCAACTATGCAAACTTAAAATGTAGAATAATAAATAGCTACAATTTTTCTTCCATGTTTAAATCACACACTACACAATCAGAATTTTATGAAACCTCAAAGCACTTAATGATATATATTTAGAAATTCTTTGAGGTCTATCACTTCTTGTTTTAGGATAAGCACTGGACTGCTAATTGTAAGGACAGTGGTTCAAACTCACCAGTTGCTCCTTGGAAGCCCTATACAGGGCTACAATGAGTTCAAACTGACTTGATGGCACTTAACAACAACTACTTAATAGTGAAAAACAAAAAATCACATATGATTTGAGATATATTTGTTTGTTTTCTGCTGCAGTAAAAGTGACTAACAAATACACCAAAAACAATAAGGCAACAACTGATAATGCCTTCTTTTCTTCACTAATACCACGAGGAATCTCACAGAAAATGTTATCAAAGCTTTTAAAAACAAGTATATACACTGTAGAAAGTTTGCTATGCAATTGGGTGAAGATACAAATGTTCATAGCATCTCTTTCCTCGGTATAATTACTAGATTCTAATTCAACAATGAAACAGCAATGTCTGCACGTTTGTAAGCCTGCAAACGAAAGTCAGGTCAGCTGACACAAAACACTTAATGCAAACAATAGGTTTATAACAACATTTATTGGGAGAAATATATCAAGACAAGAATAGCATCATTTGCAGTTTTCCTGTTGCCCATTTTACTTTGGGGTAAGGGATTGAGAATTAGCAGAGCTGGCTGTCAGATCTGGGGCAGCTGCTTCTCAGGAAACCCTATAGGGTGGCTTTGAATCAGAACTGACTTGACAACACTTAACAACAAGAAGCCTAGTGTTTGGGCAATGTAACTAACAAACATTGGAGAGGCTTGAGGCCTTCCTGGGCCATAATCAATGATTCGTCTCCATCATTGGCTTGTTGTATAATGGGGTAGACCAGTGCAACTACTGGGCAATTTTGATCTTTCTTGTTGGGGGAAGTTGGGAGTAGGTCAGGGGTAGGTATCAGCCCCGCTGATCATATACTTCCGGGCTTGGTAGATGAATCTGTGTAATGTGGTGGTCGTGTTGGTGATATGCCGTGGAGTTGCTTCCGACTCATAGCACCTATATAGGATTTCCCAAAGCTGTAAATCTTTATGAGAGCAGAAAGCCTCATCTTTCACCTGTGGAGCAGTTGGTAGTTTTGAATGGCTGACCTTGTGGTTAGCAGCCTGACTCGTAGCCACTATGCTACCAGAGCTCCTTTGTGTAATATGTTGTTGTTGTTGTTAAGTGCCGTCGAGTCAGTTCCGACCCATAATGACCCTGTATAGGGTTTCCGAGGAGCAGCTGGTGAGCTTGAACTGCCAACCTTGCAGTTCAAATGGCTTTGCAGTCTGGCTCATTAACCCACAGCGCCACACCAGGACTCCATATGTAATATAGTGGAGCAGTATTTTCAAGCCCTGATTCACCACCTCATCTTTCTAATAGGACTTAGTGTCTTAAGTACTCAGCGGGATAAGATTTGCACTCACAAATGGCCCTGCTCTGCAGGCGTCTGACTCTTTCGCTGTGAGGCCAAGCTGCAGGGCATTAATCATGAACAAGTTAACTTTTGCCTCTGAGACACAAAAAGAAAGGTATATGGGGAAATATTTACAAACAGTAAATGACTTCTTCCTAAAAATGTTATAAAGCTTTGCTTTTCTCCAGTGGTGGACCAACTTATCTAACGGATATGAAAAAATGTCATGGTGACAGAAATAGCACACTTTTCATTTCAACCTTTGCTTTGGTCACTTAAAAATTCAGTCATTGTGTTTCAAAAACTCACTATAAAGACAATCCAATATATTATTTTTAATATGATTACATAGGACAATTTTACCATAACTTTGTATATTAAAAATGCTGATTATAAGATGTAGTATGCTACACAAAGATTTGCTGCTATTTTGTAAATTCTTCAAGGAGGTTATATATGTGTGCTTGTCAATAGAAAGAAAACTGTTCAAAATTTACTAGCTTTAATGATAATCAGTGCTTATCAATAGTATGCCAACAAGTAGTGTCAGAAAATTTAAACATGCAATTATTATCCTTTAAGGTAAATATTGGAGTCCTGGTGTGGCACTGCAGGATAATACACTGGACCACAAGGTCAGTTTGAATGGAAAAGTTGGTGGTTCAAGTCCATCAGCCACTCCTCGGGAACCCTATACTGGGTCACTATGATCAGAACTAAAGATAAATATTACTTTTAATGAGAGATGAAAAAATAATGGCTTTTTTGAAGCAATTTTAGAAACAGAAGACCTTGAAAAAATTTCTAACATAATTTTGGTACATAATTTGGTTTATTAGCCAACCTATAAAAATGTTCATATACAAAATCAAGCAGTGGAGTTTTTAATTGCCTCACTTTGTACACAAAATATAACTCAAATGGAGTTTAGGTTTAAATGGAAAAAATAAAAATTATAGATCTTCCAGAAGAAAATATAGGTGAAAATCTTTTGGACTTAATTATTGTCAAGTGCCTTTGAGTCCCAACTGATAGCAACCTTGTATAGGATTTACAAGGAGCAGCTGGTGGGTTGAAACTACCAACCGGGTGGTTAGCAGTACAATGCATATCCTACAGCACCACACAAGGACTCCTAATTAATTAATCAGTTTCTTAATTAATGCCCAAACCATAATCCATGAAAAGAATATAAATCTGACCTTTTCAAGATTAAGATTTTGTCCTTAAAAGACAAAGAAAAACAACAACAACAAATTACAGGTTGGGAGAAAACATTTGGAATTCTCATATCCTTTAAATTATGTACATTAAAAATGAATAGAACTCAACAATAAAAGACAAACCCTGGAAAACTGTAGTGTTACAGCCTAGAAAACCCTATGAGGTGGTTCTGCTGTGTCCAATACGGTTGCTGTGAGTCAAAATTGATTCTTTAGTATTTTTTTTCCCCATTAAAAAAAGGTTAAGAAAACAAAACAAAACACAACAAACAAACAAATTGACAAAGCAACAAAATATATACTAAAATCTGACAACAACGTTGCACCAGAATATATAAAGATCGCTTAAATGCAATAAGAAGATAAAACAAAAAAGCAGTTTAAAAAGTACCAGCAAAAGACTTAGGAAGACATTTAACATAAAGTAGGCAGCTGGTTCTCAGAAGTGTTGATTTAAGATGATCATTACACTGATTTAAGATGATCATTAGGGATATGTCAAATCTTTTCTTCCTTCTTACCCCGATTTTATATTTGGTTTTAGATGAATGAATTTTACAAAATCATGGAAATAGTTCCCTGAGACCTGTGTGTTTCCTTTTTCTACAAATGGATATCCAGTTTTGTCCGTGCCATTTGTTAAAGAAACTATCTCTTCCCCACTTAATTAATTTTGCCTCTTTGTCAAAGATTAGCTGTTCCTTGGATTTACTTCTGAGTTCTTCATTCTGTTTCATTGGCCTACTCTTCTGTTCTTATACCAGTACCAGGTTGTTTTGAACACTGTGGTTGTGCAGGAGGTTTTGAAATCAGAAGTGTGAGGCCTCCTACTTTGTTTTCCTTCTTTGGTCATAATTTGCTTTTCGAGGATCTCTTTCCTTTCCATATTAAGTTAATGACTCGTTTTCCCATCTCTTTATGACAGGCTTGACTTTTGCTGATCTTGACAGTATATATCTATTAGCTATAAAGCAATAATCTCAATTTTCATACAATGAATATACTCATAGGCAGTGTGTGCATGTATGTGTAGGCGTGTATGTAAAAATATGTAACTATTGCTGTTGTTAGATGTCATTGAGTCGGTACCAACTCATAGCAACCCTAAGTACAACAGAACAAAATACTGCCCAGTTCTGGGCCAACCTCTCAATTGTTGCCACGCTTGAGCCCATTGATACTGCCACTTTGCCAATCCATCTCACTCGGGGTGTTCATCTCTTTCTCTGACCCTCCACCTTACCAAACATGATATCCTTCCAGCAACTGGTCCCTCCTGACAATATGTCTGAAGTATGAGAGACGAAGTTTGGCCATCCTGGCCTCCAAGGAGCACTCTGGCTGCACTTCTTC
>NW_006408526.1:14060912-14063901 GCF_000296735.1 Chrysochloris asiatica
ATAAATCAGTATTTTAAACATAAATATTTTCCTAATTAAAGAATGTGATAAATGATTGTGAAACCCTTAAATAAAACTAAAATTAAAGGAGAAGGGAAAAAATGTAAAATTGCTTCTGGCCAAATATATGCCAAAATTATTTGTATATCATATTTAATTAGGTATACAGTATCTGTTTTATTTTTACAGTATATGTGTATTTATTATCTCTTACTTCAAAAAACACCCAAGACCTTTTTATTCACCATTTTTGTGGGAAAGCACACTATAAGTACCATTTAAAAGAAATTATCGGTTTGAGGAATGGAGTTTCCTAGTTGTCTCCTGAGTTATTGACTACACAATAAAATCCTGAATTGAAAAACAATGTCAGACTCTTCTTCAGAGAAGATGCCATGTAGCATGCATCTCCCATTAAAATGACCTTAAAGAGAGTTTATGCAAAGAAAATATTAGCAACTTAATTATTGTACATTCTGAGATAAATATAGTTGACTTTTGTTCTTAATTCACATGAGAACAAAACCTACACATCTGAAAGTAACCATTTCTGATTACACATCTGCAAATTTGTTGCGAATATTTTGAGACATCTCTGCCCTTAATAAAATAACATTAGATTACTAAATCTGATTATTCTGTAGAAAAACATAAATAGCAAAAAACTAAAGAAAATTGAATAAATGCAAACTGAAAAGAAATTTTTTTAAACTTCTATATATCTTGGAGAAATAGTTGTAAACATTCATTAGTAATTGGAACATGGAATTACAAAATGTGAATCCAGGAATATTGGAAATTGTCAAAAATGAAATGGAACGCATTAACATCAATCTCCTAGTGAACTGAAAGTGGACTGGTATTGGCCATTTTGAATCTGGCAATCACATGATTTACTATGCCTGGAATGATAAATTGAAGAGGAATAGTGTTGCATTCATTATCAAAAAGAACATATCAAGATATGTCTTGAAGAACACTGTCTGTGATAGGATAATATCACTACATGTACAAGGATGATCAGTTAATACCACTATTATTCAAATATACACACCAACCACTAAAGTCAATGATGATGAAATTGAAGAATTCGACCATATACTTCAGTCTGAAATTAATCAAACATGCAATCAAGATCTATTGATAATTACTGGCAACTGGAATGCAAAGGTTAGAAACAAAGAGTAAGGACCAGTAGTTGGAAAAAAGACCTTGCTGATAGAACAATGCTGGAGATCACATGATAGAATTTGCAAGACCACTGATTTCTTCATTGCAAATACCCTTTACAAACAACATAACAGGTGGTTATATATGTGGACCTCACCAGATGGAATACACAGAAATGAATTTGACTGTATCTAGAATGAGACAGTAGAAAAGTTCCATGTCATTAGTCAAAACAAGACCAGGGTCAGACTGTGGAACAGATCATCAATTGCTCATATACAAGTTCAAGCAGAAGCTGAAGAAAATTGAAGCAGGTCCACAGGAGTCAAAATATGACTTTGAACATATCCCACCTGAATTTAGAGATCAACTCAATAACAGATGGAAGACCAGAACAGTTGTGAGGTGACATCAATAACATCACACAAGAAGAAAGCAAAAGATTATGAATAGACAAGAAAGAAAGTAAAGACCAAAATGGATGTCATAAGAGACTGACACTTGCTCTCCAGCACAGAGCAAATGGAAGAATTGAGGAGATAAAAGAGCTGAATAAAAAAATTTCAAAAGGTAACTTGAGAAGACAAAGTGAAATATTATAATGAAATGTGCAAAAACCTGGGGTTAGAAAACCAAGCGGAGGGAACTGAAGAAAAATACCATGCTTTCACTTGCATTATTGAAGGATCTAGGGGCAAAATATTGAATGTTGCAGAAAGCATCAAAAGAAGACTGTGAATATGTTGAAGGTTTAAAGAGAATATCGTCAGTTTTCCATTCACCAAATCATATGCTTTTATTCATGTCAATTATTTCTACCCCTTCATGTAACAACAGTTATCCTGCTTCCTCCCTGTGGTTCCAACATCCATTCCACCCACCTTCCCATTCCTTCTGACCTTGGTTCTTAAGCAAATGTTGCCCTATTGATCCTAAATAATTGACCATTCCATGTTAAGCATGCTTTACTAATGTTGTCCCCCAGTATACCTATCTACTGCTTGGCTGAAAGTTGGGTTAGGAGAGTGACTTCCTTTCTAGACCTGAAGGGTGGTCAAGGGCCATAGTCTCTGGTTTATCTAGTCTCTTTCTGATCAGTAAACATGGTTTTTTTTTTTTTGGTTTGTTTTTAAAAATAATTTTGTTCCACATTTTCTTCCACTCTGTCTGGAAACTTCTAATATGATCACTTTCAGAGCAGCCGGCTTTGGAAACTGAGTGCCATCTAGTTCTTCTGGTTTAAGAGTCATGGTAACTGATGTTCATTTGATCTATTGGTCCATTAGCATAATTTATTCCAAGCCTTTTCAATTTTCACTACTCTTCTATTTTGTGTACATGGAGAGACCACTTGTTACACTGTAGATGGCTGCTCATGAGCTTTAAAGGTCCCCAATGTACTTAGCAAAGTAGGATGTAGAACATTTTCTTTGTGGACTCTGTTATGCTAATTGACCATGAAGTCTGGTCCTGACCACCAACTCATTGCCTTAAGATATTGTATAATACCTAAGAAATTTTCATCATTTTGCCCACTGTATTCTCCACCACATTCACATGCAGTAAAGATACCCATATACAGATGTCCTCTTTCAAACCCTTATATATCTGTGGGTATACTACCATTCTTCCTACCATCCATGTTCAGCTTGTGTATCTCTCCATGTATCTCTCCATAGAACAATGTTCTATGATTGTGTATATAATAGTATTTAGGTATATCTCCTTTAACTCTTACATATGTCTCTGTGTCATCACCCGTCTTCATCATTCTTCTGCCAACAACCCTCTTCTTGTATACTGCCTTTGTATACAAAAC
>NW_006408526.1:14066266-14130314 GCF_000296735.1 Chrysochloris asiatica
TGGAAGAAGTGCAGCCAGAGTGCTCCTTGGAGGCCAGGATGGCCAAACTTCGTCTCTCATACTTCAGACATATTGTCAGGAGGGACCAGTCACTGGAGAATGATATCATGTTTGGTAGGGTGGAGGGTCAGAGAAAAAGAGGAAGACCCCAATGAGATGGATTGGCCAGGTGGTGGCATCAATGGACTCAAGCATGGCAACAATTGTGATGTTGGCCCAGGATCGGGCAGTGTTTTGGTCTGGGGTGCATAGGTCACTATGAGTCGGTGCCAACTCAATGGCACCTAACAACAACAACAACAACTCTGTAGCCTGATATGGTGCTGCAGGTTAATGAGATGGACTGCAAGATCAGTTTGAACAGCATGGTCAATGGTTCAAGCTCACTAGTCACTCCTCAGAAACCCTATACAGGGTCACTATAAATTCGAACCAACATGATGACACTTAACAACAACAAGTCTCTAGCAAGTGAAACTCTCTCCCTCGCCTCTCCTGGTAACCATCAAGGGAAATTTCTGTTAGCATGAAAATATTTTCTTGATTTTTTTTTTTTTTTTAACAATAGTGGCCTCATATAACATTTTCCTCTTGTGATTGACTCATTTCACTCAAAATAATGTCCTCAGGGTTTATCTATGTTGTGAGGTGTTTCACAGATTAATCATTATTCTTCACCATTACAAAGTATTCCATTATGGGTATGTACAAAAGTTTGTTTATCTATTCTTCTATTGATGACATTCAGGGTGTCTTCATCTTTCTTCTATTGTGAATAGTGCTGTGGTGAACATTGGTATACATACATCAACTCATGTCATGGCTCTTATATCTTGTGGATATAAACCAAAGAGAGGGATTGCTGGGTCATATTTTATTTCTATTTCCAACTTCTTGAGGAAGTGCAAAATCTTTTTCCACAGTGGTTGAACCAATTACAGTTCCACCAGCCATATAGGAGCGTCCCAGTCTCTCCATATCTTTACCAGCATTTGTTGTATTCTGTTATTGTTTTTAACTTTGCTATTAATGCTCTGGTAGCATAGTGGTTGTGAACCATGAGGTCAACAGTTAGAAACTACCAGCTGTTCCGTGGGAGAAAGATGATGCTTTCTGCTCCCATAAAGATTTATAGCCTAGGAAACCTTGTACAGGGTTGCTATGAGTCGGAACCGACTCCACGGCACATAACAACAACAACAACAACAACATTAATGTTTGGGTGAGATGGCATCTCATTTTTGTTTTGATTTGCATCTCACTGATGGAATCCTGGTGTTGCACTGTGGGTTAAAGTGCCAGATTGCAAATCCATTTGAACTGCAAGGTCAGTGGTTCAATCTCACCCGCTGCTCCTTGAAAACCCTATACAGGGTCACTATGGGTCAGAATCGACTCAACGGCACTTAACAACAACAATGGCCAATAGAAGTGCTGGTGTGGTGCTGTGAGTTAATGCACCAGAATGCAAAGGCTTTTGAATCGCACAGTCAGCGATTCAAGCTCACCGGTTGCTCCTTGGAAACCCAATACAGGGTCGCTATGGGTCGGAATTGACTCAATGGCACTTAACAGCAACAACAAAAATGGCTAATAATCACAAATACTGCTTCATATAGATGCCTGAATGTCTTCTTTGATGAAGTGTCAGTTCATGTCTTCTGCCCATTTCTAAATTAAGTTGTTTGTCTTTGTTCTTATAGAAGTGCTTTGTTTTACTATAAATTTGAGAGATTAGTTCCATGTCTGATATGTCATTGCAAAAAAAATGTTTCCCAGTCTCTGGGCTCTCTTTTAACTCTTTTGGTGAAAACTTTTGATGTCTACTTTTTAGGAGTTCCTTGTCATCTATTTTGCCTTCTACTGTGTGTGTATTTTTAGTTCTGTTTGACATTGTACTTATGCAATGTATTTGAGTCCGTAAGTTTTCCCTATTTTTTCATTGATGATCTTTATAGTTCTAAGTTTTGCATTTAGGTTTTTCATACCATTGAGCTAGTTTTTGTAGTTGGTGTGAGATATAGGTCTTCTTTCATTTTCTGCAAATGGATTTCCAGCTTTGCCAGCACCATTTGTTAAAGAAAACTATCTCTTCTTCATTTATTGTGATTTGGTCATTTGTCAAAGATCAGCTGGTTATATGTGGATGGATTACTTCTGGGTTCTCATTTTTTCCCCATTGATCTATATGTCTTCCATCATACCAGTACCAGACTATTTTGACCACTGTGGCTGTGTAGTGGACTTTGAGATCAGGGAATGAGCAACCTCAAACATTGTTCTTTTTCTTAAGTAATGCTTTGCTTAGCTGAAGTCTCTAAGAATATGAGTATTTTAGATTATTATATTTTTATTATACTTTAAGAAGAGGAAGACCCTCAACAAGATGGATTGGCCAAGTGGCAGCATTGATGGACTCAAGCATGGCAACAGTAGTGAGGTTGGCCCAGGATCGGGCAGTGTTTAGCTCTGCTGTGCATAAGGTCACTATCGGTCGGTACCGACTCGATGGCACCTAACAACAAGATACTTGGAGCCCTAGTGGCATAGTGGGTTAAGTATTAGTCTGTTGACCACAAGGCTGATGATTCAAACCCACCAGCCACGACATAGAAGAAGTATTAGGCTGTCTCTGCACATACAAATTTACAGATTTGGAAACCCTAACGAGCAGTTCTACTCTGTTGTAAAGGATCACAGTGATTGAAAATCCACTTAATGGCAGTGTGATTTTAGGATACTTGGGGAATAGCGATCTGGTTTGTGTTGTTACCATTCTACACAGTGCCTTCAATATAATACATGTTCTGAGATATTTGTTATGCATTTATTAATAAAGATAGTGACATCAAGTTTGGAAAGACTGGTGTAAGCAAATACTCTTACATTAAAATAGCATTACTTTAAAAAAAAAAAGATTGAAGTTGTCAAGGTCTTCAATCTTCTTGGATCAACTATCAACACTCACAGAAGCAACAGTCAAGAGATCAGACGACGTATTGCATTAGGCAAATCTGCTACACAGGAACTTTTTAAAGTGTTGAAGAGCAAAGAAGTCAGCTTGAGGACTAAGGTGCACCTGACCCAAGTCATGGTATTTTCAATCACCTTATATGCATGCAAAAGCTGGACAGTGAATAAGAAAGACCGTAGAAGAATTGATACTTTTGAGTTATGGTATTGGAGAGAGTATTGAAAGTGTCATGGGCTGCCAAAAGAACCAATAGATCCGTTTTGGAAGAAGTGCAGCCAGAATGCTCCTTGGAGGCCAAAATGGCCAAACTTTGTCTTTCATACTTCGGACATATTGTCAGAAGGGACCAGTCACTGGAGAAGGATATCATGTTTGATAAGGTGGAGGGTCCGAGAAAAAGAGGAAGACCCCCAATGAGATGGATTTGCCAAGTGGCAGTATCGATGGACTCAAACGTGGCAACAGTAGTGAGGTTTGCCCAGGATTGGGTAGTGTTTCATTCTGCCATGCATAAGGTTGTTATGGGTTGGTACCAACTCGATGGCACCTAACAACAACAATAACTCTTAAACAGCCAGTTAAAATGCAAGTATTGTTCTCTCCCTGTCCGGATGAAAAACGAATGATGATAATAGAAGATGTATATAAATAGTTAGTCCAGTGGGCTAATGAACCACTCAAACATCAGTCGCCACCATCCTGAGACCAGAGCTAGATGATGCCCACCCACCACTCTGTAATATTCTAAAGGGGATCACATTAGAATGTCCTGGACTGAATGGAAGAACAATGTGTGGGAAAACTCAAAATCATAAAAAAAGACCTATCTTGCTAGTCAAATAGAGACTGGTGGAGCCATGAAGACTATACTCTTAGTCAGCCTTCAAGCCAGGAATTGAACCATCCATGTACCTGAATTTGTAGCCATGTAATAGAAAGTTCTATAAAGTAAACAATAACAGTAGAGAGGTCTAAACATCTTAGACTAATCAACTATTTGAGATCAAAGGACACTATTTGTCCAAGAACAAAGTTCAGAAGGAAGGAGGTCTTAGGAAAGAAGAAGGAATGGTAGCAGGAAACAATGGGAGGAAGTGGGATAAATTATGTTACATTTTGGGGATTGCAGTCAATGAGATGAACCAAAGCGTTGTTGAATGGAAAACTGATCTGTTCTGTAAACCTTCACCTAATTCACAATAAATAGTTTTAAAAATAAAATATCATTCCCCCATCACTGTTCTCATTAATCTTATCTTAATCTAACATAATGTAATAGGTAGATAATAGATAGATAGATAGATAGATAGATAGATAGATAGATAGATAGATAGATAGATAGACAGATAGATAGATAGAAAATAAATGATAGATAAAAACCATTGCCCATTGAATTGACCCTATAAGACTAAAGAGAACTATCTCAAAGGGTTCCCAAGGCTGTAAATCTTTATGGAAGCAGATTGCTACATCTTCCTCCTCAGAATGGACACTTGGTTCCAACCACTGACTTTCAGTTAGAAGTCAGTTGGTAACCACTGTGCCACCAGGACTCCATAGATAGACAGATGGATGATAGCTGGATAGATGGACGGATGGGTAGAGGACAGATAAATGGGTAGAAAGATAGATAGATACAGAATACATCTACAGCTTTTAAGAAAAAAAAGAAGAACCAGTTGATGTGTCAGAATTGAATTGTCCTCCATAGATCTTTCAGTGACTGATATTTTTCACAAGTAGCTTACCAGGCCCTTTTTCTGAGGTGTCTGTTTTTGTACTAAAACTACCAACATTGTGGTTAGCACCAGAACACTTTGACTTTTGGCACTATTCAGGGTCTCCACAAATACAGACAGAGATTACTTATTATCTACCTTTCCCAGTAGAAGGCCTATCTCCTAAATGAATTTGAAATGAGACGGTTATGAAGTTTCCGTGCTTTGAAAATGGTTCTTGGATATAGCAACTCAAATTCTTTTCCCATTTAGTCAAAGGAAATGTGAAAAGGTAAAACCTCTATAATATTAAAAGAAATATTGCAAGTGAATAATATATGACAGAAGTTAGTTCATAAAATATAATATTCTTAAACATTGATAAAAATAGCTATTTGATTAAATCTGGATTATAAAAAAATCCTCTACCTTAAGTCATTTTGAGAATTACTATTTCATTTCTGGAATACTTCAGGTTACAATAAATGTCTAGATGAGTGTATTAAATATATATGGATGTGAATTATTTTAGGATTACCAGGTTTTACTGTCTTTTAAAATACATCATATTTATGACATTGTCATTCACCAGAATGCTAACTATTTTCAACAGGTTTCTAGAATCACTGATACTAGATATTCAAAGTATATAGTATCAAGCTGTGTTTTTTTAACCGTTGTTGTTGTTTTGTGCATCAAGTCTTTTCCTACTTAGAGCCACCCTGTATAGGGTTTCAGAGAGTGGTTGTTGGGTTTGAACTGCTGACCTTGCTCTTGCTCATTTTCCAGTGCCACACCAGGGCTCAAAGGGTACAGTTTACACCTTTTGTGTGTGAGACAAATGTGATAGCCACTACAGGTGGCCTAAAACATTAGAGTACTATGTTTCAGAAAATACACACACAAATATTTACAAAACAATCAATAATTGTAATAATACCCTATACATAAATATAACTGCAATGTTTTTTATAAAAACATTTTTTCTTCATTCTGTTGTGGACTACCTTTTTACTATGTTATTACATAAAAAAATAGAAATAATCAAAAACCTGATCAAATAGCTAACAATTCATTGAGTACTCACAATATGAAAGGCACTATTTCATTTCCTTTTAACATTCTCTCAGTAATCTAGGAAAAAAAAATTCTATCAAATATGTGTCTGTATTTGAAATTGTAATTTACATAAGTGATTAACAGATCTTTGTTATTGTTAAGTGCCATCAAGTAGATGCTTTGTCATAGTGACCCTGTATAGGGTTTCCAAGGCTTCAAATCTCTGAAGGAGCAGAAAACCTCATCTTCCCCCATGAAGTGCTTGGTGAGCTCAAACCACAGACCTTGTTCGAAATACAGTGATTTTCATTTGAAGCCACTGTGCTCAGCAGATCTGTATCTCTCACCAGATTCTTTAATGGTGTCTTAATTTAAGATTGAATTGATATTATGTTTCATTTTGTATTCAAACATACACACACACAAAGAGACAAAGCTCTCACACAGAAAAAAATGCCACACACTTTATGTAGGTGTGCTACCCTCAAGGAGATGAAGTGTAATCCCCCACTCCTTAAATGTGGGCTTCCCATAGTGACTTCCCTTTAAAACTAGTAGCATTAAAAGAAAGACAACAATAGCCTAAAAAAACAATGCATCGACTATCTGATTGAGCTCAACATCAAGAGTAATAAGTCATACTTATGATATGTATGCTTGATATGATGTGATAAAAATGGCAATTTACCTTTGTGTTCTTGTCTCCCAAACCTAGAGCCACTATGTAACCAGAGAAAAATCACAGGCACATTCTAATAGAAGAACATTTTAGAAATATACCTGACCAGCATGCCTCAAAAAGGTCAAGGTTATCAAAACAAAAAAAGATTGAGAAATCGTCACAGACAAGAAGTGCCTAAAGAAACATAATGACTAAATATAATGTCATAGCTTGGATTGGATCCTGGAGCAGTAAAAGGACATTAATAAAAACTTAAGGATATCTGAATAAATTATGGACTTTAGCTAATAATAACATCAATATTGGTTCATTGTAACAAAGCCACCATACTAATGTTAGGTATTAATAATAAAGGAAATAGAATTTGGGGCATATGTACAAAGAACTCTTTCTGTACTATCTTGGTATTATTTTCTGTAACTAAAAAAAAAAAAAAAAGTTCTTAAAAGTAAAAACATTTAAAATATGTCCAAAAATAAGTAGGAGCCACATTTATCTTTAAAAATCTCTAAATATGTCTAAAGTATAGCAAACATTTATATTCTTAACAGAAGGGATAATGATTCTATACGTTACATTCACATCTTTTTTATTCATAAATAGGCATATATTTTATGAATAAAAATTTGGGTCCTGAAAATACCATTTGGTATCTTACTTTCTCACTTGTATTCTAAGCACTGTCTTGTGGTGTTGCACACCTTTTAAAATATAATTTCAATAACTATATAATGTTGAATTGGGTTTTGAATTTAATTCATGTATTTTTACAATTTCAGACATTTTAGACAGTTTAAATTTTTGATTAATTTTATTAAGATGATCATTATGATTCTGGTATGTAAACTTTTTCCCAACCTGCAATTATTTCTTCAAGACAGAGTCTAATAGGAGGATTATTACATCAAAGAGTAAAAAAATAGTTGTTTGATCCTCATTGCCAAATTGCTTTTAGAAGTTTTATGCCTCCACTTACTCTAGCAGTTTATGAAATTTGTGCTATTATTTTTAAACCTTTGCTAATAAGACAGTTAAATCATAGTTTCTAATTGTTTAAACTTTCTTTTCTTTAATTACTAAAAATGTTGATTTTTTTCATGTTTATCTTTTTAATTCCCGTATTGTAAACTACCTGTGAAAGCCCTTTGTCTCTTTTACCTTTTGCTTTTAACTAGAGAATTGACATTTCTCTTTTAAGCTTTAGTATCTCCTTATGTATTAAGGACCTTAACCCTTTTAAATTAATATTTGTAGCTAATATTCTATCATAGTTTTGCATTTTTCTATTCACTTTATTTAGTGCTCTAGTTGCATATGAGGAGCCCTGGTAGTGTAGTGGATTAAGTCTTGGTCTACAAACCACAGGGTTGGTGATTTGAACACACTAACTGCTTCATGGGTGAAAACTGAGGTTGTCTGCTTTTATAAAGATTTAGTCTCAGAAACCCTATATAAAGTCATTATGAGTCGGATATTATGCAAAAACTTTTGACTGTGTGGATCATGACAAACTATGAATAATACTGTGACAAACAGGTAATCCAAAACACTTAATTGTGTTCATAAGAAACCTGTACATAGAACAAGAGGCAGTTGTTTAAAAAGAACAATGGGACATGGAATTGTTTAAAATCGGGAAATGTGCACACCAATGTTGTATTCTTTCACCATGTTTATTCAATCTGTATGCTGAGCAAATAATCCAAGATGTTGGATTATATGAGTCAGAATGGGACATCAGGATTGAAGGAAGATTTATTAATAGCCTGTGATATGCAGATGATACAACTCTGCTTGATGAAAATGAAGAGGACTTAAAATATTTACTGATGAAGATCTTCAGTATGAGTTGCTTCTCAATGTAAAGGAAACAAAAATCTTCACAACTGGGTCAATAAATAACCTCATGATAAATGGAGAAAAGATTGACGCTGTGAAAGATTTCATCTTGATATGATACGCTATCAATAGTCATGGGATCAGCGGTCAAGAAATTAAACAACATATTGCATTAAGCAAATCTTCTGCACAAGGCCTCTTTTAAGTGTTCAACAGCAAAGATATTAGTTTGAGAACTAGCACCTGACCCAATCCATGGTATTTTCAGTAGTTGCATATGCATGTGAAAGTCAAACAATTAATAAGGAAGACTGTAGAAAAATTGAGTTATAGTGTTGTAGAAGAATATTAAAAGTCCTGTGGACTTCACAAAGAACAAATTTGTCTTGGAAGAAGTACAGTCAGAATGCTCCTTAAAAACCAGGATAGCAAGACTTCCTGTCTCATACTTCAGACACATTATCAGGAGGGACCAGTCCCTGGAGAATGATATCATGCTTGGTAAGGTGAAGGGTCAGCATAAAAAAGGAAGATCTGCAATGAGATGGATTGGCACAGTGGCAGCAGCAATGGGCTCAAGCCTACCAACAATCATGAGGATCGTGCTGGGCCAGGCAGTTTTCCTCTGTTGTGTATAGAGTCTCTATGAGTTGTAATCGACTTGACAGCACCTAACAACAACAACAATGTGTCAGAATTGACTGGATTACAGTGGGTTTACTTCTAGTTATATTTAGTCAAATTTAGCAGTGTTTTCCATTGACACTATATTCATTCTTTTTTTTTTTAACCTAAAGTGTCATAAATACTCACCTATGTTAATTCATTTTGTTTCTGATCATTCAAAAATGTCCACTCCCTAATCTCAAGAATCTGTGGTTATGGTATTTTACATAGCCAAAGGGCCTTTGATATGTGAATTAATAAAGAATCCTCTAATAATCAGATTGTTGGTGTCATGTGCTCTCAAGTCAGTTCCAACTCATAACAACCATATATAGGGTTTCTGGGAGCAGCTGGTGGCTGTGAACCACTGACCTTGCAGTTAGCAGTCCAGTGCTTATCCTATAGTGCCACAGTATGGCTTGATAAATAGATCACAGTGTTCTGCATCCTCTGTTGTTGTACTGGTTGTTAAGTGCCATCGAGTTGGTTCTGATTCATAGCTACACTGTATAGGTTTCCAAGGAGCAGCTGGTGGGTTTGAACCATCGACCTTGCAGTTCAAACTGACCTTGTGTTCCAGTGCATTATCCTGCATCACCTCACCAGAATCCCTACATCATCTAGATGTTCCCAATATCTTGAGATAGGTTCTTAAAATGGGAGAAACTGTGTGTTGTGGTCATAGAGGAGTTATGATGACATAAAAATGGACATAGAGAAGCAATATAGCCGACTTTGAAGATGAAGAAAGAATATTGGAAGACAAGAAATGTGAGTAGCCTCTAGAAGCTGGTAAAGCAAGGAAATGGACTTTGTCCTAGAGGATGCAGAAAGAAAAGCAGTCTTGCTCACATCTTGATGTTTGCCAAATGAGACACAAGTCAGAATTGTAAGATAATAAATTTGTGTTGTTCAAACCATTACATTTATGGCTTGACAGTTACATATCCACTTGCTGCGTCTGCCTTAATACGTGTCCAGCCTCTCCAACTTGATTATAATTGTCACTTTCCTGGCCTCACAGTGTTCAATATTCCTCTATTCTCCAACACCATTATAAATGCCACTGTCCTCATCAGCACAGTTTTCAATTTTCTTACAACTTTTTCCTGATAATTGTGCTGTGACCTTGATAGAAAAAGTCTATCAAGATTACCCTATGGGAATCCCAAAAAACACAGTCTCCATAGAAAACACTATTTTGTTTGGATCTTTTTTCTTTTTAAGCATCCTAATGGAGTCCCGGTGTGGCAGTGTGGTCTAATGCATCAGACTGCAAAGTCATTTGAACTGCAAAGTCGGCGGTTTGAGTTCACCAGCTGCTCCTTGGAAACCCTATGCAGGGTCACTATGGGTCAAAATTGACTGGACGGCACTTAACAACAACAACAGTGAGACTAAGACAAGTATATTACTGAGAGAAGTTATCTGCATCCATGCACTGATCATAAAGGCATGTTTAAATAGATTTCATTTGGAATAAACCCATGCAGGTGTGAACTTGAACCCTAGTAGCATGATTTTTACTTACTCTCATCTGTGTGTGTGTATGTGTGTGTGTGTGGTATAGTTTTGTTCATCTTACAGTTTTGGAAAGGATATAAAAACTTAAAGACTTGGAAAATATATTACTCATAACTTCATCACATAGAAATAACTAAGCTTACCACGTTGGCATCTTTATTTCCTGTCTCTGTTGTTTTTATTCAGTCTTTTTTTCAAAAATTGAGATAAAACTATCAAGTTTATCTTCTCTCTAAAACTCAACATTTTATCATAAGCACTTTCTATCAGTAAGGATCTTTAATAATGGAGGTGGAAAACACAGGAAGGAGTGCAAGAATTAAAGGCCACAGAGGTAAATGATGTCATATACACAGTCTGCTGTGGCACTGTGGGTTAATGCACCAGACTGCAAAGTTGTTTGAACTGTAATGTCAGTGGTCCAAGCTCCTAGCTGCTCCTCAGAAACCCTATACAGGATCGCTATGGGTCAGAGCTGACTCGACAGCACTTAACAACAATAATGATGATCTACAGTAGACTTGGTGTGGTACCATAGGATAAGCATTCAACCTCAAAGTCTATTTGAACTGCAAGATAAGTGGTTCAAACTCACTAGTTGCTCCTCAGAAACCCTATACAGGGTCACTATGAGTTGGAACTAACTTGACAGCACTAACAGCAACAACAGGTAGATGCATGGATAGACACTCAGGTATAGGTGGGAGAGTGGGAGTATACCCACAAATAAATTTAGGTTTGACAGAGGATATTTGTATATGGTGTTTACCTCTGCTGGAGTCTTTGTATGGCACTGTAGGATAAGCACTGGACTGTTCACCACAACATCAGTGGTTTAAACCCATCAGCTACTCCTCAGAAACACTATACAGGGTCACATTGAATTGGTACCAACTTGATGGCACTTAACAACAACAACTTACCTTTGCTGCAAACATAGCCACAGGTTTGGCAGATTATACAGGCATAAAAGTTATGACAACTTCACCAAACACATTGAGGGAATGACTTGCTAGACCTGGGAGCTCAGGATAACAGGGACACCATGGTCAATTAGCATAACATAGTCCACAAAGACAGCCTACTTTGATAAGTAGTGACTAGGGTTTTATAAGCTCATGAGCAACTACTGGTCTCTTCCTGTCTGAAAGAAGAAAAAGTGATAAAAATTGAAGGTCCTTGGAAACGGTCAAATGGACTAATGAACATGTAAACATCAGTAACCACCACCATGAGTCCAGAAGAACTAAATGGTGCCCTGCTGCCAATGCCAACTGTATGAAAGGTATCACATTAGAAGATTCTGGATAGAATGGGAGAAAATGTGGAACAACACTCAAAATCATAAAAAAAAAAAAAAAAAAAAGACCAGACTTACTGGTCAGAGACAGATTGGTAAAACCTGGAGACTTCAGCCCCTTGGTTACCCTTCCTATCTGGAAGTGAGCTCATACCTGTGCTTCAGTTTTCAGCTAAGTGACAGACATGTCTATCGTGAGGACAACATTAAATAATTAATTAAAAGAGAATAAGGATCACACAAAGAGGAATAAACAAATGTTCCAGAAGGATATACTGGTTATAATCTCTCTAGTGATGAGTTTAGGACACCTGGTGTGATACTAGGATAAACACTGGACTACAAACCACAACGTGGTTGGTTCAAATCCACTAGCTGATCCTCTGAAACCCTACACAGTTTTGCTATGAGTAGGAACCACATGGAAGGTACTAAACAACCGCAATAAGTGATGATTTATCTTACCAGGGTCCTATTAGATATTATAAACTTTAAAATATGTACTGATTTTCTGATTAAAACAATTTCATGTCACTTTGTATTGTATTTCTTTAATAATAGCTCAATGAAATATTTTTCAAATACACTTTTGTATACTCATTTATGTTTGTGTCAATTATGTATATGTAGTATTTTAGCAACATATTTTTAAGTTATTGAATAGGGGCGCTATATATGTCAATTCATTGTTCTATAGTTTGCAAATATTTACTTCAGTCAAATATCTTAAGAAAACTGCATTGCATATGATTAATTGATCTCATCTATATTATGCTGATGATATGGAAAATGTTGATCTTCCATAATTCATGCAGTGGTATTTCCAGAACATGTCTCCAAATTGAAATAGCTCTGTCAGGAAATGGATTACAACATTCTAAGAACTGATTATAATAGACTCCTAATTAATGTTTTGATTGACTTATTGAAACATCTAAATGATTCTGTTTCCATTGTAATAAAAATAATCTGCCTTATATACAGCCTAACTCTGTCACTCTGTCTCATATATATGCCATGGATAAAATGCCAGAATTACAATAGTGTGTATTTCTATTGGAGCTCTGATGTGGTGCTGTGAGTTAATACATTGGATGCAAAATCGATTTGAACCACAAGGTTGGCAGTTCAAGTTCACCAGCCACTCCTGAGAAACCCTGTACAGGTTCTCTATGCATCAGAACAGACTCAATGGTACTTGACATCTACAACAACAACCTATTTCTATTGGAGTCCCAGTGCAGCACCTTAGGATAAACACTCGACCTCATGGTCGGTTTGAACCACAGTGTCGCCAGTTCAAACTCACCAGCCGCTCCTAGAGAACTTATACAGGGTCACGACGAGTCGGAATCAACTTGATGGCACTTAACAACAACAACAATATATTCCTTTTAGGGGAGCTAGGTGGCTCTGTAATAAGCACAGGACTTCAAACCACAAGGTCAGTGGTTGGAACCCACCAGACACTGCAGGGGAAAGATGAGACTTTCTGCTCCAACAAAGATTTGTAGCCTCAGAAACCCTGTACAAGGTTGCTATGAATCTGAAGTGACTTCATGGCAAATGCTCCTTGGAAACTCTATATACGGTCTCTATACATTGGAACCAACTCAGCGACTCTATATAGTGTTTCCGAAGAGCAGCTGGATTTGAACTGCCAACCTTATGACTGGTAGTCGGCTGGTGGTGGTATGTCGTGGACTCGGTTCCGACTCATAGTGACCCTGCATAGGGTTTCTAAGGCTGTAAATCTTTATGAGAGCAGAAAGCCTCATCTTTCTCCCTTGGAACCGCTGGTAGTTTTGAACTGCTGACTGTAAGGTTAGCAGCCCGACTCTTAACCACTGCTACCAGAGCTCCTTACGACTAGCAGCCTACTATTTATCCTACAGCACACCTGTGGGTTAATGCGTCAGACTATAAAGCTGTTTGAACTGCAAGGTTGGCGGTTCAGGCTCACCAGCTGTTCCTCGGAAATCCTTACAGGGTCGTTATGGGTCGGAATTGACTCAAGGGCACTTTACAACAACAACAACAATAACCACATCATAACTCCATACTAAAACCATAAAATGTGTTTTAAATTAAATTTCCCAAAAAATCAAATTAGACTAACACCTATATTGTTGTTGTTACTAAGCATCGACAAGTCGGTTCCGACTCATAGTGACCCAGTATAGGGTTTGTGAGTTTGAACCGCTGACCTTATGGTTCAAACCGACCTTGAGGCACACTGCTTTAGCCTACAGCACCACACCAAGACTCCAAACACCTATATTTTTTGGTGTTAGTGCTATTGAGTCTGTTCTGACTCATAATTACCCTGAATAGGGTTTCTGAGGAGCAGCAGGTGAATTTGAAGCGCCGGCTTTGAGGTTCAAACAGACTTTGTGGTCCAGTGCATTATCCCACAGCGCCACACCAGGGCTCCAAACACCTATATAATGTATGAATAATAAGAGCAGGTGTTAGAATGATAAGAATATATCTGGGTTATTATTACTGGCTAACAATTTTAGTCCATAGCTTATAACTGTTGAGAATATATGTTTATTCTATCTAATCCTATATTTAAATAGTTCCTTAAATGAAGTGAAGCACATATATAAACATTAACACAAGAACATTTGAGAGTATTGTTTCTGTTTCTTTCAGTATATCTCAAATCTTAGATCTTTAGTATCTAAACATTTGTCATCATATACCTCAATTAAGATACCTTATTCAGAAAAAGGAGCTCTGGTAGCGTAATGGTTACGAATTGGGCTGCGAACCATAAGGTTAGCAGTTCAAAACTACCAGCTGCTCCGCGGGAGAAAGATGAGGCTTTCTACTCCCGTAAGGATTTACACCCTCGGAAACCCTGTACAGGGTCACTATGGGTCGGAACCGACTCGAAGGCACTTAACAACAACTTAACATTCAGAAAGAAAACATAAAGTTGGGAAGATAGTCTAGCCATGAATCTATTTCTACATCAAATTATAAAACTGTTTAATTACTTGGATCACTTTGCTTCAAAATAGCTGAAAAAACTATACTAATCAAAGAGGTTGCAACTATAAACTTTGTGATATGGAAATAAGAAGGAACAACTTCATATTTCATAGGGAATCTGATCATAGCCATTCATTTAAAATTTTTGAAAAAAATTCTTCTTTTGATGTAGTTCTGTAATTTTAAATTAGTTAATAGGTCTTTACTTAAATAGGACTTCAAATTGGATGGAATTCTTAGTTTGAGTTTGCTTTAATTAGTTTAATTTCTTGTTTAAAACTTGAATTCAAATCATTTGCAAATGTCTTTCAATGACATAGATCTGACACTATGACACATCCTAGGTAGTTATAAATACTTAATTGTAGATATAATTACTGACCTCCAAAAGTTTAAAAGTTTATAATAAGAGTAGATAGTTCAGACAGAAAAATTTAAATGCATTTAATTAATAATGATAAATGCAACATTAAGAAACAAAACCTTATATCGTACTAAATCACTCTGACAAAATAATTATCCAGCCTATTTTCAAATATCTCAAATTATTGAAACACTAATAATTCCCAAAGGCAGGACATTTTTTCTTAGAATGCCTCTTCATTATAGAAGTGAACATTTAAATATTCTGGGAAAATTGTCTTCCTGAAGCTTTTAATTCACTGATCAATTTTTATAGAATATGATGGAGCCATTCAATATAACGTAGCTTCCTTTGACAACACATCCAAATCATTTGCGTATTCTCTTCTACAGCCATCTAAACATTATTTAGTCAATATTTCTGTTTGTAGACAAATCACTATATCAGTTGCTCTCTTCTGAACACATCCATATTGTCTACATACTTCTTAAAACATGACGTCGAAAACTGGAAACAATATCTCATGTAATGCTGCAACATATACTAGGACATCCTTTAGTAAAAATAATGTATGTATTACTTTATCTGAGGTAGCTAACGAATGTACAGGATTTTTTGGTAATCGCATTACATAGTTATTGTAGCCTGGTGTGGCGCTGTGGGTTAATGTGTCAGACTGCAAAGTCATTTGAACTGCAAAGTTGGTGGTTTAAGGTCACCAGTTGTTCCTTAGAAACCCTGTACAGGGTCACTATGGTCAGAATCAACTCAAAGGCACTTCACAGCAACAACAACATAATAACTAAAGGAGCTCTGGTAGCGTAGTGGTTGCGAGTTGGGTTGCTAACCTCAAAGTCAGCAGTAGTTCGAAACCACCAGGTGCTTTGTGGCAGAAAGATGAGACTTTCTGTTTCCGTAAAGATTTACAGCCTTGGAAACCCTATACAGGGTCACTATGAGTCGGAACCGGCTCCATGGCACATAACCACCATTATAACTAAGAGTCCTGGTGTGGCACTATAAGATAAGTACTAGACTGCAATGACAGTTTGAATAAGGTCAGTGGTTCAAGCATACCAGCTGATCTTTAGGAAACCCTACATAGAGTCACTATGAGTCAGCACTGACTTGACAGCACTGAGCAACAACATGATAACTAATGTTGTTACATGCCATTGAAGTGATTGGACTTATGGTAACGCTATGTGTAACAGAATGAAACTGCCCAGTCCAGAGTCATCCTCACCACAATTGATTGAGCCCATTGTTGCTTCCACTGTGTCAATCCATCTTGCTGGAGGTCTTCCTCTTTTTCACTGACCCTTTTCTTTACCATGTATGAATGATGTCCTTCTCCAGGAACTGGTTCCTCTGGATAATACATCTAAAATATGAGATGAAGTCTCACCATCCATGCATCCAAGACATATCCCTGCTGTATTTCTTCCCAGACAAATTTGTTCATTGTTCAATGGTACTTTCAATATTCTTCACCAACCTCATAATTTAAAGACATTGATTCTTCTCTAGTCGTCCTTATTCATTGTCCATCTTTCACATACATAATATAACAGGCAATGGGCAATACCATGGCTTGGGCCAGGTGCATCACAGTTTTCAAAATGATATCTTTTTGCTCTTTCACATTTAAAAGAGGTCTTTTGCAGCAGGTTAGCCAATGCACTAATCTGACTGAGTTCTTGACTGTTGCTTCCATGAGCGCATTGATTGTGGATCCAAGTAAAATGAAAACGTAAATAATGTCATTCTTTTCTCCATCTAGCAAGATGAGCTAGTACAGTAGTCAAATAATGTACTATCACACAAACTTCTAAACCTGTTTTGCATATATTACTATTAAACTGTGTCTACTCTAGTCTGTTTTGAGTTTTTTTCTATCCTGCTATGAGTTTTATTTGCTTATCTTACATGTTGTTGTTGTTAAGTACCGTGACGTTGGTTCCGACTCAGTGACCCTGCATAGTGTTTCTGAGGCTGTAAATCTTTACGGGAACAGAACACCTCATCTTTCTCCCTCGGAACCGCTGGTAGTTTCGTACTGCTGACCTTGAGGTTGGCAGCCCGACTCGTAACCACTACGCTACCAGAAGTCCTTATAGAGAGAGCTTTTAAAATACTGATATTTCATGATGATTTTTGCTCTTTCCTAGCTTCATGTTATCCACAAGTAAATGACCATTCTATTTTTTTTTTTTTTTTGTCCATATCATTGGTAAACATGTTTAAAAACCCATGTTAAAAACAGAACTTTCTGATGCACCAGTCAAAAATAATCCACGCTTCTCTTTTACAACCATGTTGTTGTTGTTAAGTACCGTGGAGTCAGTTCCGACTCATAGTGACCCTGCACAGGGTTTCTGAGGCTGTAAATCTTTACAGGAGCAGAACGTCTTATATGTCTCCCGCTGAACTACTGGTAGTTTTGAACTGCTGACCTTGCAGTTCACAGCCCGATTCGTAACCACTACGCTACCAGAGCTCCTTTACACTATATGTTGCATAAACACCAGCTGTTGCTAACTGCCATCGAACCGATTCTGACTCTTAGAGACCCCGTATAGGGTTTCTGAGGAGCAGCTGGTGAGCTTGAACTACCGGCCTTGCGGTCCAGTGCATTATCCCACAGCGTCACACCAGGTCTCCGAACATTAGCTAGGAATCATTTAATTAAGCAATTTTTTCCCCAAAGATTAATATAAAGAGGCTTTTCATGGTTTACAATCCTTGGTAATCCTGATTATTATTTTTTGCCAATTTTATAATGTGTTTCAGTGCATATCATAGAGGACGGATAGTGGTAATGTTGATTTTGCCAGTAGTAATTATTATCAATATTTATAGAAAATCGCTGTTCAAGTTTTTCTATATGTGCTATAATATTATTTAATCTAGTACCCAGAAAGTCTATAGCCTGTGATATGTTCTTATTAATTGTTTCTTAAATAAAAATATATGTTGTACCTTCCTGATGTTGCTGTGAAAATCAATGTTTATGAATAAAGGGCATGGTGGTGATAGTGTTGGCAGTACCAGTCATCTGGTAAGTATTTTGATTTACATCTTTTATCTTCACATTTAGCTTAACTCTAAGTATTCTAGTTTGCCTGCTAACATTTTATCCAAAAAATCAATAAGTGCATTAAGTTTTCAATGTGATTTGTATTATTTATTCACAAATTATTTCAAATTGATTAAGCTGACTTACAAGAACAGAAACAATTTAAAAAGATGAAATATATATGTTTAAAACAAATAAAATTGAGGCAAACAAAAAACAAAACTGGAAAATCAGATGGATCCAGGAATTCAGTCAGCATAGGAAATACAGTTATTACGTGCCATGAGTCTATTCTGATTCACGGCAACCCTATATGACAGAGTAGAGCTGGCCTATTAAATTTACTTAGCCGTCATGTTTGTGGGGTAGATAACCAGGTGTTTTCTACTGTAGAATCGCTTGTTGTTGTGAAGTGCCAACGAGTTGATGCCGACCCATAGCAACCCTGTGTAGGGTTTCCAAGGAGCGACTGGTGAGCTTGAACACAGACCTTGTGGTTCAAACAACTTTGCAGTCTGGCCCCACACCGGGACTAGGTGGGTTTAAACTAGTGACCTTTCAATTAGCAGCTGGACATCTAATCATTGCATCACTAGTACACCTTAGAATCTTGTATGTCTGTTTGAGCTGGGGCACAATTTGTCTCTAATGTTGGTACAATTAACAGAAAAAAGAAAGCATGATTCACAATATAGATCTTAACATGAACATCCAAATGTTTCCTATCTAAGGTTTTAGCACCAAGGACTTATCCAGTTCAATAAGTTTGGCACCCATGATACTTCAGGTTCATTGTCAGTATCCAATTCATCAGTCTTCCCAGTACATTTTGCCTCCTAACCATCAATTAATGATATTTAGTACTTTCCCCCAAAATATCACTTTCTCACCTAGAAAAAAATGTAATGACCTCACAATGTATCTCTCCACACCTTCATTCTCCCTGACTTTACTGTGTTACCATGTTTCTAATGAATACCTGATTTCATAACAACATTTAGAGATTTTTCATTTCCCTCAGAATAAAGACTATATGTAAACTCCTACATACTATGGACCCCATCTAACATGCAAGTGGAAATCACTTAAGTCTGTTGGAGCAGGATAAGGTGGCAATTAAATGCAGCCTTAATTTAACTCTACAAGATTACTTTGTTCCTCCAACTTGGGCCTTTTGCATTTGTTGCTCCCTGTACTGAACTAGTTTTTGTTGTTGTTGTTGTTGTTGTTATTGTTTTCGTCATACAAACATGATCCACTTAGTAATGCCTACAAGTATTTCATGTAAGCAGATATTGAAACATATTGGATATATTGCATAAGTCAGGAGAAAATATTTTAAATTTACAGGATATGTTTTTACTAAATCTGTGTATAAGTTATTCAAGGGGAGACTTCAAAAACCTCATGGAAAATATAATTAAAAATAATGGAATTTTTCCATAAGTTTTTGAAGCCCCCTCATATTAAGTAGCCTACTTGAATAATGCTAACATCTCAAGATCTTTAGTTTAACCTACAACATCAACTAATTTTTATTTTCCTTAACGTAAACAAAATGAATATTTCTATTTAACTCAATATGCATTTTGTTTACTCCTGGTTCTGTTTTTTAAGTGTAAAATATTGAACATTTACGATGATAGTGTAGACTGAAAAATGTTCCAGCTTCAAAAACTGTCCTGAAAATTGAAGAAAATAAATTTGACATTCTGTAAAACTGAAATGTATCATCTCAAGGCTGGAGGTTCAAACCCACCAACCCATGTGCAGAAACCCTTCACAGAGTCACTATGAGTTGGAACTGACTCAGCAACACTAGCAACAAAAAAAACTGCTTATTCATTGTTGTTGTTAAGTTGCCTTCTAATTTAAACTTCCTATTTCACCTATTCTCTTCTTTGAAGTAATCAACTAAATGTGTCTTAAGGAAGACAGACTACAAAGTCACTGAATTTTTCAAATGTTCTTCTAATAATTTATTTCTAATCATCATGTTGAAAGTACATATAGGAAACATGTGTTTTATAATACATTGTGTTTCATAGAGAAAATAATATACTAATAATCCTTCTGGTAATATTATGTTCCTTAAGTTATTTATTCAGTCACATGAATAGACAGACTATTTACAATTTCATTACATTGACTTTAAATTATGGTAGTATGAAATTTTGCAGGCATATTGAAAGTCAGGAGGGAATGTCAAGTGAGAAAACTTGATTCTTGTAAGAGTGGAAAGGAAATTGACAAATCTTCAATCAAGATAAAGTAACAGCAAAATGACTTTCCCCTGGCTTTACTAGAGAATTTTATTATGATATTTTACTTCAGCAAAGAGTTTCTGGAAGGTTATATGCCTGGTGTTTTCATACAGTCTGAGCTCTGGTAGCATAGTGGGTTACATGCTGTGCTGCTAACTGCACAATCAGAAGTTCAAGTCCACCACTTGCTCCATTGAAGAAATTTGAAACTTTCTGCTCCCAGAAAGATTAACAGTCTTGAAAATCCTATTCAGGGTTACTATGAGTTAGAACGGACTTGACGGTACACAACCACCACCATCACCAAGTAATGTCATATCAGGTGAGTGAAGCAAGATTAATCAAATTTGCTCAAGAAAGCTATGAAAAGCATCAATAAGTGTGTTGGAATAATCAAGGTATAATTGTTACATGAGGAATGAAAGGAGATTTTAAAAAGACATAAGAAACAGTTATCACTGTTCAAAGAAGGTCTTTATATAGAAGCTGATTTTCTAGTTGCAGTGAGTCATCTCTGACTCATAAAAGCCTGTGTGTTAGAGTAGATCTGTGCTCCATAGGGTTTCAATGGCTGGGTTTTTGGAAGTAGACTCTCAATTCTTTATTCTGAGGTACCTATAAGTAAACTGTAATGTCCAACCTTTTGGTTAGTACCCTAGTACGTTAACTGTTTACACCACTGGATACTCAGTAGTACCTAAAGGATGCATCAAAGCCCATTACTGGATAATGGCAATCGTGACTATTGATAATGACCAACAATCACTTTTCCATATTATGTGTGATCAGAAGACACTCTTGATCAATACAGGAATACAAGTAGCTCTGTAGGAATACACATTGGATTTGCATTTGGAAGTAATAGGTCAATATATCAAAAACAATAGTTTATACACATGCACAAACAGACACATACTCTTCCATTATCTCTTCAAGCTTCCTCCAGAGCTGTTATTGTTAATCTTTATATAGCATTTCTATTTCATTTACTTTAATCATGTCACTGATTTTCATTTCATAGCACAGGTTGGAGATAAAATAAATAAATAAATAAAAATGCAGAATGCACAGAGAAGGTACTCAGAATGGATATGTGAATACTGATCCCACCTCAACATTTTGCTTGCATTTAGAAAGGTGCAGCCATAAAATAGTCTCATTTATATAAATCAAAAGTTCTGAGAATAGAATGGACTAGAGTAGAGTAGACTAGAACAGCTCTAGAAGCTCTGTTCAGGTGTAGAGTGCTGGCTTTCTCTAGCATTGTTTCTCTAGCTATTTAAGTTCCCTTCTTTTAGATTCTTTCCAGTATTTTCAATGGATGCAATTAATACTCACCACAACAGAAATCCACATATGATTTGAAAATAATGACAGCAACTAATACAAGTGTGTTAAAAAATTCTTGCACAAATGAAATGAAAAGATAATTCAATTTTTCCATGAATTTTTGAAGCCCCTCATATAAAAATAACAATGGTTTCAATGATATAACTTGTGGAAAAAGACCAAAAGATAATGTGTAAGAGTGAGAAGTATTTCATAGTCAGTGTAGAAAGTCTATAGATGGGGAGTAATTTCCATTTCAAGACTAAATTATTATTCACAGTTTCAGCATAAACAAAATAAATATGCTAATCCATGATTATAGGAGCATTGGTGTTGAGGCACTATGGGATGAGCACTGGACTACTAACCACAAGGTCTGCAGTTCAAGCACACCAGTCTCCCCTAAGGAGAAAGATGATATTTTCTGCTTCTGTAAAGATTTACAACCTCAGAAACCCTATAGAGGGTTGCTATGAGTCAAAACTGACACAATAACATCTAACTACAACAACAATAATTCATAATTACTTGTAGATTCATTGGAAATTTTCTCCTATATAACATTTAGTTTAGACAACATTTCTAACATCAAGGAATCATTGTCAATAATAGTTATCAGCACTTACAAATTCACCTGAAGAAAGGTAGTGAGCAACCCACTGCTGCCAAACAAGCAACCAGTATAGCATGTTCACTAGATATATAAAAACAAAACAAAATTAAAGTCAGGATGAAGCAAACTGGCATGAGATTACCACATAAATATAACACATCACAATGTCTCAGACACACAGACAATTTCAAATCATACACACACACACAAATAAAATAGGACAAGACGGTTCAAACAAGTGAATAAAACATAGGATCAGAAAGTGTTTGGGAAGAGGAAATGACAATGGAACTACCTGACAAGGAATTCAAAAGGATTATATTTATGACCCTTCAGTAGATTAAGAAAACAATCAAGGAAAAAATACAAAACCAAAAACATCATACATAAAATCAAGAAAACACTCTAGAAAATTTAAGGAAAACAATAGTAGAAAAAAATTGAAAGGTCAATGAAACTTAGAAGTCATACAAAAACAGCAACTAGAAGTTAGCTAAAATTTTAGAAATAAATAACACATTGGAAGGAGAAACAAGTATAATTGAATCAATAAAAGATAGAAACAGCAAAATTGAAGACAATTATTAAAAATACTAAAAATGTAAAATACTAAAAAAAATACTAATCTATTAGAGGAATAGTCAGAAAAAAAGAATGAAGAAAAATAAAGGAAACCTAAAAATTATATGGGACATTACCAAAAGAAATAACTTACATGTGACTGAAATTCCAGGGGGGAAAAAAAAGCACATAGAGGAAGCTTTCAAATATTTGTTGGCAGAAAACTTCACTAATATCATGAAACACGAGAAGATACCCATTCAAGAAGCTCAATGAACACCAAATAGGATAAACTCCAAAAGAGTATCACCAAGATATATCATGAGTCTTTTCAAAACCAATAACAATGAAAGAATCATGATAGCAGCTGAAGAAAAATGAAATGTTGCCTACAAAGGAAAACCAATAAGGCTAAATTGTGATGTTTAGGCAGAAGCCAAGTAGGCAAGAAGACAATAAATGACGTATTTTAAACCCTGAATGAAAACATTGCCGGCCAAGAATTATATATCCAGCAAAATTATCTCTCAAATGTGAAGATGAAATTAGGTCATTTCCAGGCAAACATAAATAAATTTGTTTATTTATTTGTATATTATAAATGGAATTTGTAAAAATTAGACCAACCATACAAAAAAGTGCTACAGGGAGACATTTGGATAGGGAATAGCAATGTCATAACATTAACAAATCTTCCTACAAAAGTGGAGAAAAAGATAAAGACTCAGTAAACACAAAATTGACAGCAACAAAGAATAATAGATAGAAAATCCAAAAACAAGTGAACTCAGTACAGAAAAATATACAAAACAAAGAAAGCATCAACACCACACACACAAAGCATTAAATTCATACTTTTTAACAATTAATTAATATAAATGGATTCAGTGCACCAGTCAAGAGATAGATAGTGACAGAAAGGATATTAAAATATGACCCATTGACTAAAACTCAAGGCAGATACATGAGCAGACATGCGTTCTGACTGGTGACCATGTTGGTCACTGGTAAGGGAAAGTGAAGGAAAAACAGCAATGAAACTGCGAGCTAAGTCCTACCAGGTTCAATAGACTCCTGTGAACCAAGATGGAGACCTGCTTGGCTAGCAGTAAGGCAAGACCTGGGGACTCCTGGGCCCAGAGTCAGTAACATAGCCAAAGAGGACTAGAGTAGAGAGTGAAGCGTCCAGCTGATAAGAAGTGAGGGCATATGCACAAGAATACCCACACTTGCAGATAATACCCACTTGACTTGGCTTCAATGGCTGGATGATCAGAAATCAACTATAAGAAGAAAGAATAGGAAAAAAAAGAGTAATCTGATACAATTTGATAAACTTGACCTACACTTATGGATGAAGTAGCTCAAAAGAGGGAACAAATCTTTATAGCGAGGATCATTCCCACCCCCTCTATACACAAGGTGGACAGGGATGGGCAACTTGGACATTGGCTACCCAAAATGGGGTGGGGGGAGGACATACAAAGACAAGAAGTGACTGGCTTACAAGCTTTCAGGAGGGAGCCTAGATCCAGAGGGCGAGGAGGAAGATAGAATCTCCACTGAGTAGTATCCAATCTGTCTGGGTGGAACTGATGAAAGGAGATGGGGATAGGACTCTTGTAGTACAATAGTGAATAATTGCTATCAGGACTGACTGTGAGGGTTGGAAATGTAAAGGTAGACATTTTGTAGCAAAAGGAGGGGAGTGGTTAGCTTTGCAGTCCTGGAGCAGAGGGTCCTGGGACCATCAAGGGAGAAGAGCAAAGTGCTGGACCCTACCCAGAGAAGCAGTGATGCCAGAGATGGAGGCAGAGACGATGACATGGAGTGATGAAGCGGCTGGGGATTTTAGACCCAGAGAGGGAGTGGGACTGTTTGCTGATGACCAAGGGGCAGGCTTGTGGGGGATACCCTTTGCTTGGTTGATGATGCATGGAGGTGTTTGTAACCATGACAGTGAAATGATATACAATAGGATGAATGTAAACTTGTCCTCCCATGTAAACTATCACATAATTCACAATAAAACATTTTAAAATATATATAGCCCATCAATATGCTGTCTACTAGAGACACACCATAAGGAGCCCTGGTGGTAGTGTGGGCTAGGCACTAGATTGTTAATCTCAAGGCTAGTGGTTTAAACCCACCAGTGGCTACATGAGAGAAAGATGAGGCTGTCTCCTCCCTTAAAGATTTATAGTCTCTGGAACAGTATATAGACTTGCTATGAATCACAATTGACTTGAAGACAGTGGGTTTATTTGAATTGCATTAGAGGCACATTTTAGACATGAAAATAAAAATGAGCAAAAAATAAAAGTATGGAAAGCATGTAACAATGAAATGATGATAAAAAGAATAGGAGCAACAATAATAATTTCTGATGAAATAGACATTAAGACTAAAACCAACATAAGAGGTAAGAAATGGCATTATATAATGATTAACTTGTCTATCTAACTAAAGGGCATAATCATAATGTCAGTGCACCAGTGAAAGAGCCCCAATATATAAATCAAGCTTTAATAGAACCAAAAAGAGAAAGAGACAACTCTGAAATAATGAGACTTCAACACACCACTTTTGGTGGACAAAACAACTAGAAAGAAATTCAACAAAGACACAGAACACCTGAACAACAAACAAACTCATAGACATATACAGAACATGCCACCCACAATGAGGATAGAATGGCACAGCATTAAGGTTGTAGCTCAATTTTACTTTGGTTAGTTACTTTAAAGATAATACAATTAGTTATATTGTAGTGTTTTGTTTTCTAATGCTAATTATGATAGTATAGCTATTAAAACCTAATACATATCTGAATTGTGTTGATGGGAAAATTCTCTCTACCTCCCAAAATACAGGAAAAAATCAATGAAAAAAAAATGCATTTACCCTTAAATTAACAATATGCATATAAAATAGAACAAGTAATTTTCAAATGTAACATTTGTAATGGGATGTGTGTGGAACAGAGTTTTAAGGTAACAGATAAAATGAAAGATTAGCAATCTAAATCATGACTTTAGCGATGACATTTATATGTTAATGTTTAAACTGCAATATGCAAAATGAGAACTAAAGCAAGCCCAAATAATTGCAAATTATATGTTTACATGCACCTCCGTGCTCAAATATATATAGCCCTTTACTCTGGTCAGGATATTGATACTTAAAAATACTTGTTTAGCTTATATTCTCTGTGAAATAGCAACCGTTATAAAATGGAAATATGCTGTAAAGTACATAATTGATTTGCTAGTGATAATACACTTAAATTAGGTAGAAAATTTCACCCAAGATTGTCCCTTTCTCAAAAATAACAGTTTAACTAATCTTTCTTCCTTCATACTTTAACATACTAAACTATTAAGGTAAAGATTAGTAAGAATCCTACATAATGGAGATATCTACTGCATAAAAAAAACATAAATATTTGAAATCTAAAATAGCTGTTGCAATGCTAGAAGGTCAGTGAATAGTTACAGCAATAATTATGTTGAAAAGAAAGGTATAAGAATGCCATATCTCTGTCAGTACAAGGCGTTACTATTATAAAGCTTTTATTATATTGCTAAGGGTAATCTTTATACTGCAAAATCATATTTCATTATTAAATTAACTTATGTCCCCCAACCCCTGGACTGTTAAGTGACTCTCATATCTTGGGTTTTCTCTGAATCGCCAGTTCATATCATTTTCTTATTTCCATATCAATTGGAAGAATTTTTTGAATATTATGTTGTTGTTGTGAGGTGCCATCGAGTCGGTACCGACTCATAGAGACCTTATGCACAGCAGAACGAAATACTGCCCAATCCTGGGCCAACCTCACTACTGTTGCCACGCTTGAGTCTATCGATGCTGCCGCTTGGCCAATCCATCTCGTTGGGGGTCTTCCTCTTTTGTCTCCGAACATGCACCTTACCAAACATGATATCCTTTTCCAGTGACTTGTCCCTCTTGACAATATATCCAAAGTATGAGAGACAAAGTTTGGCCATCTTGGCCTCCAAGGAGCACTCTGGCTGCACTTCTTCCAAAATGGATCTGTTGGTTCTTTTGGCAACCCATGACACTTTCAATCTTCTCCTCCAACACCATAACTCAAAACCATCAATTCTTCTATGGTCTTCTTTATTCACTGTCCAGCTATCTCATGCATGTGAGGTTATTGAAAATACCATGGTCAAGCCCACCTTAGTCCTCAAACTGACATTTTTGCTCTTCAATATTTTAAAAAGTTCTTGTTCAGCACATTTACCTAATGCAATACGTCGTTTGATTTCTTGACTGCTGCTTCTGTGAGTGTTGATAGTTGATCCAAGAAGAATGAAGTCCTTGACAACTTCAGTCTTTGCTGATAAGAATGTTGTTTATTGGTCCAGTGGTGAGGATTTTCGTTTTCTTTACATTGAGATGTAATCCATACCGAAGGCTGTGCTCTTTGATCTTCATCAGTAAATGTTTTAAGTCCTCTTCACTTTCAGCAAGCAAGGCTGTATTATCTGCATATCGCAGGTTGAATATTATACTTACTCTTTAATTGACACATGCTGCTGGAGGCATAGGTGTACTAGACTTAATCCTTATCATGTCTCTGTAGCTATTAATGTATATAATAATTAGTAATAGATGCAAATTATGTGCTTTATGGGAAATGATTGCCCTGAGAGACTACAAATTATCTTGGAGGTGGTGGCTATGTGCCACAGAGTTTGTTTCAAGCCATGGTGACCGTGAATAGGATTTCTGAGACTGTAAATCTTTATGGGAGCAGAAAGCCTCATCTTTCTCCCACAGAATGACTGTTATATTCTAACTGCTGACCTTTCAGTTAGCAGTCCAGCTCAGAATCCACTATGCTACCAGGGATCCTTAAAAACTGTCTTAGTGGGAATAAAAGATATAGGACTGTTCATGGATACTAGTAAGTCTAGAATTGCTAATTAAGAGATGGTTACCCATACTGAACAGAGGGCAATCAGTATTGACTGCTACTCACAGGGGGCTATTCCCTTTTATTACCTCTGTGTTGGTTATTTAGAGCAGCTAGAATAGAAATGCCATAAGTAGTTGACTTTAACCAACAGAAATGTATTCTCTCACAGTTTGGGGAGGCTAGAAGTCTGAATTCAGAGCATCAGCTTTTGAGCAAGGCCCTTGTCTTCTTTCAGCATCTTCAGTCCCAGCATTCCTTGAAGGTCCCCAGGTTACTAGACATCAATCATTTCCTGGATCTAGAAGCTTCACAGCACAGGGACCACAAGTTCAAAGGACACATTTCACTCTTGGCTTTTCTTTCTTGATGGTAGCAAGTCCCTTCATTTCTGCTCATTCCTTTCTCCTTGTATCTCTTGTAAGATAAAATGCCACATATGTGAAAATCTCCTGTACCCCAGATCAAACTGTGATGAGATTAAAGGTGGTAGATCCCACCGTTTGTGGTACTGTAGGATAAGCACTAGACTGCTAATTGAAAAGTTGGCACTTCAAGCCTACTAAGAGCTCCTCAGTAACCTATACAGGGTTGTGATGAGTCAGAAATGACTTGATGGTACATAATAATAACAACAATATTCCACCTTTAATCCTCTTACTGGTTTCTCCCATCAGAGCGCATCCTTGGGGAACATCACATAACAGCCAAACCACTGAGAATCATGGTCCAAGTAAGCTGCACATAATTTGGGAGGTGGGGGACACAATTCAATCCATGACAACCTTATTCCCTTTTAAATAACTCTTTCCCCTATTGTCTTTACTTGCATGATGTTTGTCACTTAATCATTGTAGCTTTCTAGTGCAGCAATCCCAGGAGAGAGGGGTTTCTGGGTTCCTCCCCCACAATGAGACATACTTAGATCTGATCATAACATTCTCTCACTGGAACAGGAACCTAACTCCAGGGAATCTTCGTTAATGATATTTTTTGCTGTTTTACTTAACCCTGTGCTCTTCATTCTGTGAGTTATGAATGCCTATTAATCATGCAATTGCAACAGTGTCTGGTCTTTGCTGTGCTCCAAATAGTAGTTTAAAAGCTTATAAACTCAGTACATTGCACATATATTGCAAGCATTTTTCCAGAAACCTTAATATATTGTCTTTGTTTATAGTATGTTTTGCCATTTTTAAATGTTTAATATATGTATGAACCAAAACATAAATCTTTTATTTTTCAGCTTTTACATTTACTGGAATGCATTCTAATTGTCATAAGTTTTATTTTTATATTTGACTACTTAAAACACTTGGAAATATGTATATATATATTTATACATATATTTCCAAGTGTTTTAAGTAGTTAAATATAATCTTTTTATATATTTGACTAAAATTAAAATAAAATATAGTCAAATATAAAGTATATATATTTCCAAGTGTTTTAAATAGTCAAATATAAAAATAAAATTATGACAACTACAATGCATATGTTGTTGTTGTTAAGTGCCGTTGAGTCGATTCCGACCCATAGCAACCCTGTATAGTGTTTCCAGGGAGCAGTTGGTGAGCTTGAACCACTGACATTGCAGTTTAAACAACTTTGCAGTCTGACGCAATAACCCATAGCACCACACCAGGACTCCAGAATGCATACATCATATATATACATTGTGTATCCTCATCATCACTGGAGTCCTGGTGTAATTCTGCATGATAGGCACAGTACTGCTAATTGCAAGGTCAGTAAATCTTTATGGAAGCAGAAAGCCTCATCTTTCTCCCTCAAAGAAGTCAGTAGATTTGAACTACTGAATATGAGGTTAGCAGCCCAATATGTAACCACTACACAGGAATCAAATTGACTACATCTGTGGGAAAGATACTGTAGAGCCAAAACAAGGCCAGGGATCAACTGTGGAACAAACTAGCAATTGCTTATATGCAAATTCAGATTGAAGCTAAAGAAAATTAAAACAAGTCCACAGAGCCAAGATATGATAATGAATGTATCCACCTGAGTTTAAAGAGTATTTTAAGAAAGATTGATGTATTAGGCACTAATTAATGAAAAACAGAAGAATTGTGGGATGATTCTAGAATATCATACATGAAGAAAGCAAAAAGTCTTTAAAAAGACAGGAAACAAAACACTAAAATGGATGTCAGAAGAGATTCTAAAACTTGCTCTAGAGATAAGAGAAGCTAAAGCTATTTGAAAAATTGAAGCAAAAGGGATGAACAGAAGATTTCAAAGAGAAGCTAAAGAAGACAAGTATTCTTGTCTCCAGCTTTATAATGAAATGTGCAAAGATTAGAGTTAAAAAATTGAAAGGGAAGCACATGCTCACGATATCTCAAGCTGAAAGAACTGAAGAAAAAAAATCAAACCTTGAGTTGTAATGTTAAAGGATTCTATCGGCAGGAACTATCAAAAGAAATTGAAGGGATGCACAGAGTCACTGTATAAAAAAGAATTGATCAATGTTCAGCCATTTCAAGAGGTAGCATCTGATCAAGAAAAACAAGGCTTAAGTAATTAATGGAATACCAATTGAAATGTTTGAACAAATTGATGCAGCTCTGGAGGTGCTCACTTGACTGTGCCAAGAAGTTTGAAAGACAGCTATCTGGCCAAATGATTGTAAGAGATCCATACTTATGCCCATTCTAAAGAAAGGTGACCCAGTGGAATACAAAAATAATGAAACAATATCATTAATATCATATGCAAGTAAAGTTTTGCTGAAAACAAACAAAAAATAGTTGCAGCAGTAGTACATAGACAGGGAGCTTCCAGAAATTTAAGCTGAATCAGAAAAGTACATGGTACAATGGATATCACTGGTCAATCTTGACAAAAAGCAGAGAATACTTGAAAGATGTTTATTTGTACTTTATTGACTATACAAAGACATTCAAATGTGCAGATCATAACAAACTTCTAACATCACTGCAAAACAATGGGTATTCCAGAACCCTTAAATCTGCGCATGAGGAACGTGTGCACAGACTAAGAGGCTATTGTTTGAATAGAAAAAAAGGGATATTGGATGATTCAAAGGGAAGCCTTACCAGGATTGTAGCCTTTCACAATACATATTCAATCTGTATGCTGAGCAAATAACCTCAGAAGACAGATTAGATGAAGGAAAAAATGCCATTAGTATTGGAGGAAGACCCATTAACAACCTGCAATATGCCAGTGACACAACTTTGCTTTCTGGAAGCCAGGAGAACTTAAAATACTTATTGATGAAGATCAGAAACTACAACCTTCAGTATGGATTACACCTCAATATAAAGAAAACCTGAATCCTCACAACAAAGCCAAAAAATAACATGTTGGAGAAAAGATTGATGTTGTCAAACTTTAAATTACTTGGATCTACAATCAACATTCATGGAAGCAGCAGTCAAGAAATTAAATGTATTGCAATAGGTAAATCTGCTTTAGAAGGCCTCTTTAAAATGTTCAAGAGCAAAAATATCACTTTGCTGACTAAGGTACACCTGACCCAAGACATGTTATTTTCAATCACCTCACATGCATGTGAAAAGTGGAGAGTGAATAAAGAATACTTAAAAGAATTTATGTATTTGAAACACGGTGTTGGAGCAGAATATTGAAAGTACCATGCACTGCCAGAAGAACAAATATGTGTTACAAGACATAGAGCCAGAATGCTCCTTAGAGTAGGCATGGTGAGATTTGTCTCTCATTCTTTGGACATGTTCTCAGGAGAAGCCAGTTTCTGGAGAATGACATCATGCTTGGTAAAGTGGAGGGTCAATAAAAAAGAGGAAAACATAATGAGACAGATTGACACAGCAGCAGCACAACGTACTCAAATATAGAAACAATTGTGAGGATGGAGCAGGACCAAGAAGTGTTTCATTCTGTTGTGCATTGGGTCACTATGGCACCAGAACCAATTCAATGGCATCTAACAACAACAGCATATATATAATTAAGAAATATAATAAATATTTTATAATAGCATATTTGTCTATATATTATTTCATTAGCAAAGCAACTAGCCTTGATTACATTGAGTTTTAATTATCTAGTATTCTGAAATATTTCTCAATATCAGATCATCGGTTTTTGTTGTTAGTGCCTTAGTGTTTGTACTGACTCAAAGAGACCCTGGGTTTCCAGAGGAGCAGCTAGTGGGTTTAGACCACCCACCCTGTGGTTAGCAGTCCAGTGCTTCTCCAGTGGTCCTTTCACACCAGGACATGAATAAATAAATCTATTGTTGTTGCTGTTGTTGAGAGCCATCGAGTCAGTTCTGACTCATAGCGACCCTGTACAGGGTTTCTGAGGCTGTAAATCTTTACGGGAGTATAAAGCCTCATCTTTCTCCTGCAGAACAGCTGGTAGTTTCGAACTGCTGACCTTGCGGCTCACAGCCCGATTCGTAACCACTACGCTACCAGAGCTCCTATTAGGTAAGTATAAATGAAATAATCTGAATAAAGGTTTTAGGTACAAGGAACCCTGCTTGAGCTAGGTGTTGGGGTTGGCAGTGTTGGGGTTGACCACTAACTGGTCAGAGGGAGAAAGATAAACCTGTTTTCTGTAAGCTTTAGAAACTCTATATAGGTCACAATAAGTCAGACTCAACTTGATGGCAGTGGATTTGGTGTTTGTGGTTATATTTCATAATTATCTTCTGGTGTTTACCCTAATATAAAAGTTTGATAAATAGTATCAAATGTTGCACTGAAGGACTACAAAGGATCTAATGTTAACTCTTAAAATGCATTGAACAACAATAAAATATTGCTATGTGAAATATCACTTAGCAATTCAAATTATTTTTTGCTGCAAGTTATTAAGAAATTAATCAATAAACTATTTCATATAATGTTAATCGTAACATTCCCTGATCAAAGTCAATGGTCAGGGGAGCTTGGGCTTAAAGTATGCTTGATTTGAATATGAACAGCTTTCAGTAAAGTTCACATTCTGTGATCCTCTTTTATGCTGAGTGAACAAGCAATATGCTGCTTTCTAATACAATATGCTGCTTAGAGTTTTCCAGAATATATCTGAATTATTTAAGAATCTACTTTTTCTCTGACCCTCCACCTTACTAAGCATGATATCCTTCTCTAGCGACTGGACTAAGCACTGGACCCCAAGATCGATTTGAAATGTAAGGGAAGCAGTTCAAACTTACCAGCTGCTCCTAGAAAACCCTAGAAAGGGTCACTATGAGTTGGAACCAACTCGATGACATCTAACGACAACAAAAATCTGGTTATTTTTAAAGCCAGTTCAGTAATTAAGAATTGTTTAATAGATCAAAAATATATTGTTGTTACACAACAATGTAACAAAATTAGGGAAAATGAGCCAAACATTGTTTTCTAATCTTTGTCATTTATCTTTCATACATTAACTGTTGACTTTTAAGAAATTACAAATTGTTTCGACACGGTTATACAAAATATAAAGAGAGGTCAAGTTTGAAACTCTTGTATCATGTTGTTGTTAATTGCCATTGTTAAGTGCCATCTAGTCGGTTCCGACCCATAGCGAACCTGTATAGGGTTTCCAAAGAGCGACTGGTGAGCTTGAACCACTGACCTTGCAGTTCAAATGGCTTTGCAATCTGGCACATTAACCCACAGCGCCACACCAGGATTTGTTGTTGTTAAGTGCCATCGAGTCAGCACTGACTCATAGCAACCTTATGCACAGCAGAACGAAACACTGCCCGATCCTGGGCCAACCTCACTACGTTTGCCACACTTGAGTCCATCGATGCTGCCACCTGGTCAATCCATCTCCTTGGAGATCCTCCACTTTTTCTCTGACCCTACACCTTACTAAGCATGATATCCTTCTCTAGCGACTGTTCCCTCCTGACAATATGTCCAAAGTATGAGAGACCAAGTTTGACCATCTTGGCCTCCAAGGAGCACTCTTGCTGTGCTTCTTCCAAAACAGATCTATTGGTTCTTTTGATCTATTGGTTCAGTAGCAATTACTGAAGGAATTCTACTCCAGGTGCCCATCAAGCCTCTCACTCAGCCAAAGGTGCTATCAGTTAGGAATCAGGGAACAGGTTATGGGGCCTTCTGTTTTATTATATACATTGTTGTTGTTGTGAGGTGCCATCTAGTCAGCACCGACTCATAGCTACCCTATGCACAACAGAATGAAACCCTGTCCTGTCATGTGCCAACCTCACAATTTTCGCTTAACTTGAACCCATTGCTGCTGCCATGTGCCAGTTCATCTCACTGGGGGTCTTTCTCTTTTTCTCCAACCCTCCATTTTACCAAACATGATATCCTAATCCAGGGACTTTTTCCTCCTGACAATATGTCCAAAGTATGAGAGACGAAGTCTGGTCATCTTGCCTTTCAGGGAACATTCTGGCTGTATTTCTTTCAAAACAGATTAGTTTGTTCTTTTGGCAGTTCATGGTACTTTCAGCATTCTCATCCAATATCATAGCTTAATTCCATCAATTCTTCTAGGTCTTCCTTATTCACTGTCCAACTTCAGCATGCATATGAGGTTGTTGAAAATACCATGGCTTGCATCAGGTCATGTTGGTACAGCAGTAGACTTCTAACTTTTCATGGGGGCAACTCAGGCTTGTTTCTCAGCCAATGAAGATTCCACTCATCTACCAATGAAGGCTTGCATATTACTATGGTGTTAGTCCTCAAACTGATATTTTTGCTCTTCAACATTTTAAAGAGCTCTTGAGTAGCACATTTGCCTAATGCAGTATTGATTTCCTGACTGCTGCTTCTATGAGTATTGATGGGTGATTTGAGCAAAATGAAGTCTTGGACAACTTCAATCTTTTGTCCACATATATGCGTGTTATTTTATTGGTCGAGTGGTGAGGAATTTTGTTTTCTCTACATTGAGGTACAACCCATACTGAAGGCTGTGGTCTTTGATCTTCATCAGTATGTATTTTAAGTTCTCTTAGCTTTCAGCAAGCAAGGTTGTATCATCCACATATCACAGATTGTTAATGAGTCTTCTTCCAATCCTGTTGCCATACTTTTCATCATATAATCCATTTTCTAGGATTATTTGCTCAGCATACAGACTGAATAATACAGTGAAAGAATAAAACCCTGCTGACTGCTTTCCTAATTTTAAAATATTCAGTGTTTTCTTGTTCTGTTTGAACAACTGCCTCTTGGTCTATTTACAGGCTCCTCATGTGCACAGTTAAGTGTTCCAGAATACTCATCCTCTGCAACACTATCCATATCTTGATCTACACAATCAAAAGCCTTGGCATAAACAATAAAGCACAGGTAAATGTCTTTCTGGTATTCTTTGCTTTCAGTCAAGATCCAGCTGATGTCAGCAATGATATCGCTCATTCATGTCCTCTTCTGAATTTGACTTGAACCTCTGGAAGTTTTCTGTCAATGCATGGTTTTTAAATTATTTTAGCCAAATTTTGTTTGCATGGGATATCAGTGATATTGTCTGATGATTTTCACATTCCATTGGGTCACCTCTCTTTGGAATGGACACAAATATGGATCTTTTCCTGTCAGCTAGCCACGTAGTTGTCTTCCAAATCACCTGGCATAGTGAGTGAGTTTCTCCATTGCTGCATCAGCCTTTTGAAAAATCTCAATTTGTAGTCCATCAATTCCCAGTTCCATGTTCTTTGTTTATGTACATAGGTTTTATTTTCTTTCTCTATGCTTTGTCTTAGTGTGAGGCATTTGTGGTATAGAGGTAGACTTATAACTTTTCATGGGAGTGACTCAGGTTTTATTCTCAGTCAATGCACTTTATGTGCAGATTTCACCCATCTACCAACGAAAGCTTGCATATTACTATGGTGTTGAGCAGTTTCAGTGGAGTCCTGGTATGGTGATGGAGACTATTGTGTTGGACTGCAAAGCTGGTTTGAACCTCAAAGTCCATGGTTCAAACTCACCAACCTGTCCTCAGAAATCCTATATAGGGTCACTATTGGTTTGATCCAACTCAATGGCACTTAACAACAACATCCATACTAAGAAGGACAAGGAATAAAGGTCTGGCAATGGACTTGTGAAAAACAGCCAATGAAAATTCTATAGATCTCAATAGTCTGAGGTGCAGTGGGGGGTAGCACAGGACCAGGTAGTGTTTTTTTCTGTCATACAAGGGGTCAACACGAGTTGAGCTGACCAAATGGCAGCTAATACAAACAATATTTTATCTTACCTATGATTTTATGAAAAGGTCTGCAATAATATTTTATATTTATACAGTGTAGTTTTAATTATGCACAATACACATCCTTACCCATAAGATCCCTGTGAGGAATCTAGTTACCAATCTAATATATACCTGTACTCCAAAATACTGTTGCTGACAGCAAGAGATCAATAGTTGTTTTTGTTGTTACATTCCATCAAGTTGGTTCAAACTTGTAGTGACCCTGTATAAGGTTTTCAAGAAGCACCTGGCAGGTTTGAACCACCAACATTGTGGTTGGCAGTCAATTCTCTAATAACAATAAATACAAACAGTTATTATTTGATGTAGTATCTGTGTGCAATAGAAAACAAACTTTAATTTAATGGGTTCAGTTTGGGAAACATTCATCTAACCTTTACTCTATCATTTGCAAATAATTTTATGTTTATAAAAGCAATGAAAGTCAATTTTAGACAATTTTAAACATACAGAACTCTATGCAATAGAATATAAAAATCACTCAAGGTCCATCGTTAATAATCACTAACAATGTTTTCATTGATAGTTCCTAATTTTAACATACAAAATTATCTTGTAATTTGTACAATTTTACCATATGCTTTCTTATTAACGCTGTATTTTTTACTTTTGTAAAATAAAATAAACCTTGAGATATTAGGTGTCATCGTTATGTCTAGAGATAGTATTAATGATCATTTTCATGAATGGCTTACTTCTAGGCTTTATATTGAACTACAAGTGTTAGTTGGCAAACACACAATGCGTAAAATTGTGCTGAAGGAGTCAGGCAGACAGGTTTGTGAGCAGAATCATCTTGAAAGTGAAATCATTACAGCTCTGTTATTTTTGTTAAAACTTTATGCAAAATATATTCACTCACAAGATATTTCAAGAGAAAGCAGATGGATAGTGTTTGACTAAATACATACAACTCTGTCTTCATTGTTGTTGTCAGCAACCCGATGCACAACAGAACAAAACATCGCCTGGTCCTGCGTCATGCTCACAATTGTTGCACTTGAGCTCATTGCTGCTACCACTGTGTCAGTCCATCTAATTGAGGGTTTTCCTCTTTTTCACTGATCCTCCCTTTTACGAAGCATGCTGTCCTTATCCATGACTGGTCCTCATGATAACATGTCCAAAGAATGAAAGACAAAGTCTTGTCTTAGTATTTATAATATTCTTCTCCAACAACATAATTCAAATGCATTGATTCTTGTCTGGTCTTCCTTTATCACTGTTCAACTTTCACATGCAAATAGGGCAATTGAAAATATCATGGCTTGTGTTAGGCACATGTTAGTCCTCACTGATAACTTTGCTTTTTAAAACTTTAAAGAGGTCTTTTGATTTCTTGACTACTACTTTCATGAGCATTGATTGTGCAAGATGAAGTATTTGATAACTTTTGTTGATTGTGCAAAATGAAGTCCTTGATAACTTTACTATTTTCTCTGTTTATCATGATGTTATTTATTGGTCCAGTTGTGAGGATTTTTGTTTTCTTTGCATCGAGGTGCAATATACACTGAAAGCTGTAGTCTTTGGTCTTCGTGGGTAAGTATTGTAAGTTTTCTTTGCTTCCAGCAAGCAAGGTTGTATCATCTGCATATTGCAGGTTGTTAATGAGTCTTCCTCCAGTACAGATGCTACATTCTTCTTCCTGTAATCCAGCATCTCAGATTATTTGCTCAGCATACTGATTGAATAAATATGGTGAAAGGATACAACCCTAACACACACTTTTCCTGATTTTAAACCATTCAATCTCCCCTTGTTCTGTTCAAACAACTGCCTCTTGGTCTAACTACAGGTTCTTCATGAGCACAATTAAGTGTTCTGGAATACCCATTCTTCTCAATGTTATCCATAGTTTTTCAAAATCTGCACAGTCAAAAGTCTTTGTATATTCAATAAAGCACACATAAATATCTTTCTGGTACTCTTTGCTTTAAGCCAAGATCCATCTGATGTCAACAATAAATATCCCTCATTCCACGTCCTCTTCTGAATCCAGCTTGAATTTCTGGTAGCTCCCTGTTGATATACTGTTGCAGATGTTTTTAAATTATCTTCAGAAAAATTTACTTTCATGTGGTATTAATGATATTGTTTTATGATTTCTACATTCTGTTGGGTCACCTCTCTTTGAAATGGGCAGAAATATGGATCTCTTCCAATCTGTTGGCCAGGTAGCTGACAGTTGAACTTTTTTTTTTTTTTTTTTACATAGATGATTGAGTGCCTCCAGGGCTGCATACATTTGTTGAAGATTTCCATCTGTATTCCATCAATTCCTGGAGCTTTGGTTTTTGTCAATGTCTTCAGTGCAGCTTGGACTTCTTCCATCAGTACCATCAGTTCTTGATCACATGCTACCTCTTCAAATGACTGAATAGCGACCATTACTTTTTATATAGCGACTGTGCAGTCCTTCCAGCTTATTTTGATGCTTTTTGCATCATTCAATACTTTGACCATGAAGTCCTGCAATACTGAAAGTTGAGGCTTTGTTTTTTTTCTTCAGTTCTTTAGTTTGAAAAATGCTGAGCTTATCCTCCTCTTTTGCTTTTCTAAATCCAAGTTGTTGCACATTTCATTATAATACTTGACTTTGTCTTCTCCAGCTGTCCTTTGAAAATTTCTGTTCAACTAGTTTACTTCCTCATTTCCTCCATTCTCTTTAGTGTCTCTGTGCGCAAGAGCAAATTTCAGTCTCTTCTGAAAACCATTTTAGTCTTTTGTTTCTTTTCTTTTTTAACAACCTTTTGATTTTTTTCATGGATGATGTTCTTGATGTTATTCCACAACTCTTCTGCTCTTTGGTCCTTAGTGTCTGCTGAATCAATTAATTTCTTGTTGTATTCTCTAAATTCATGAAGGAGATACTGAAGATCACATTTTGGCTTTCATGGACTTGTTTTAATTTCCTCTTTGTCAGCATGAACTTGTCTATGATCCATTGATGGGCCTGTTCCATAGTCTGACCCTGACCTTGTTTTGGCTGATGATATATCAGTGTTCTTAAGTGCTATAAAAATGAACAAAAATAAAGAATCATGAAATGAGAGAATGTTCAGTATAGAACTTAAACCCAACAAACTGGGGTGCACCTGATTAGTAATGGTCACTTAGGAAGAAGGGATAACTGTAATATACATACTCCTCACTTATCAACTATCCAACTTGTCAACTTATCAACTTATCCAACATTTCATATTTATGTCAATAGTAAAAAATCTATTACCTGACTATCTTTCACATTAAGAACATACATCTAGTAGTAACAAATGCTGTGATCAGAGGTAAGAGTAACACTATCTGTGATGGTTAAGGTTATATGTCTACTTGTCTGCACCATAAAGCTCAGTGATATGGCAGTTTTGTAATGATGTAATTGGACAGTTATGTAATGATGTCATTGCCCTAGCTTTTTTTTTTTTTCTTTTTTAATTTTATGTGGTAATCATCCAGTTTTGCTACTTTTGTTACACTGATTTTTGTGTAACAATCTGGTTTTTATAAACTAACCAGCTTGATAAGTGAGGAGTGAGTGTACATATTAATAATTTTAGTTGTTTGAAGTACCAGGGTGATTATATTAGTAAAGCATTTAAGTATATTTTCCTTTCTTTATATTTTGTTCTTCCTAACCTATCAGAGGAGTTCTGATGTGGCACTGTATGATAAACACTGGACTGTTAACCACAAGGTCCATAGTTTAAACCCACCAGCCACTCCTCAGAAACCCTGTACTGTGAAATGATTGCTGTAATTTGGAACTGGCCTGATGGCACTTAATAATAATACAACAGCCTACCACCAACAACAAAAAAAGCCTGGGTGGTTAAGTACCTGACTGCTAATCAAAAGATTGGTGATTTCTACCCACCAGCTGCTTTACAGGAGAAAGATGTGACCCTTTACTTCTGTAAAGATTTACAGCCCTTGTGTGCTGGTGGCCAGGAGGCAGGCTTGAAGAATGTACCCTATGGTTATTTAAATATATTTCTAAGTGTTTTTGTGTATATGCAAAAAACAAAACCAAACCAAAACAAAAAACACCCCAGAGATAATAAAAGCAAATGTTGTTGAATGATGATGCACGGAGGAGACTGTAATCATTGCAATGCAACAAAATATGATAGGACGAATGTAAAGCTGATGTTCTCCCATGTAAACAATCACTCAATTCCCAATAAAAACTTTGAAAAAAAAAAAAAAAAAAGATTTACAGCCTTGAAAACTTTATGGGGCAATTCCACCCTGTCCTATCATATTGTTATGAGTTGGAATCAACTCAACAGCAGTTGTCTGGGTTTTGGTGGAACAAATTCAAAATTTGTTAATATTGAAATAAATAATGCAACTTCTAATTTTCCTACAATGGGATTTATATTAATTGACTCAGATAGCATTAGTTTTCCTATAAAAACATAAATGTATATACTTTTTCTTTTCTTAATATAAAAACTTCTGCTTAAGTCAGAGACAAGGCAAAGGTAACTGGAGCAGCCAAAACTTGTCTTTTTCCATACATATTTATGAGAAGTAGCACAGTCCAAAGAATACATATTTATGAGAAGTAGCACAGTCCAAAGAATACAGTGTTCAAGCCAAAAAGATGTTGTTCAGAGTCCTACTGTACTATTACTAGCTGTTAGACATTGGGTTGGTTCACTTTCTCTTCCCTAAAATAAAGCTAATTTTACCTCATGTTTTAAGAATTAAGAATTAAAAATTACATTCTATGTCACAGTGGTTGCACACTAAGGACATATAATTACCACAATTATGTTGTCCAATGTCAAGTCAAGTTTGAACAAGCTGGTATTGAAAATATTTTTGTAAATGTGTCCAATGTTGAAGATTAAACTGGAAAAATAAATCTAATGTCCATTATCTCTTATTTGAGATATAATTTTTATCTTTTTTTCTGAAACAACTTTTTTTTTTAAGTTCTTATTGTGCATTGAGTGATAGTTTACATGGGAGAACATGAATTTTGCACTTATCCTATTGGATTTTGTATCATTGCAATGATTATAATCCCCTCTATTCATCACCAGTCACAGTATTTGCTTCTATTCTGTTTTTTTGTTGTTTTTGTTTATTTATTTTTTTTCATGTACACCAAACACTCAGGAATATACAATCATTCAAACAACCAAAGGGAATACCCTGCAAGCCTGCCATCCTGCCGCCAGCACACAGCCCCTCTCCCTCTATAAGTCTAGAGTTCCCAGCCTCTCCATCTCTCCACGTCATCATCTCTGCCTCCATCTCTGGCATCACCACTTCTCTGAATAGGGTTCCACACTCTACTCCCACTCTTCTCCCTTGATGGTCCCAGGGTTGAAATAACTTTTAATCTAAATCATTTCATCAGCTCTCCACAACTGCCTATGTATGAATCAAGTTAAGAAATACGACCTGTTTATCATAAAGAGAAATACAACTAACAAATTAGGAAGAAAATGTGTAGTTCAAAGCTCCGTTTTGTGTTACTTCTGAATTGATTTTCAAAATATTTCTCTCTTCATAATCTGGCTTTAATCAAACTCTTGAGTTTTGCTGGCTATTAATCCCCATCATGGGCTTTCTAGTGCACACATTCCTCTTCTATCTTTCTTGAATGGTGCTTTTTCTAACTTTTATTAATAAAAACCTTTCCATAACCTATTATCAAAGTCAAATGTTAAGTTTCTCATGAAAATTTAATTGACTTTGCAACTTGGAATAAATACTGAGATAAAGGCTAGCTACGGGTTGAGGATAGGTGCATGTTTAATATGATGTAATCCCTGCCTTAAAGGAGATCACATCAGATTGTTACCATGAATGTAGAATTTACAGCATACTACTCAAACTCCTGGTGTGGTACTGTAGGATAAACATTGGACTGCACACCGCAAGGTGAGCAGTTCAAATCCACCGGCTGCTCCTCAGAAACCCTATATAGGGTTGCCATATGTCAGGACAAACTCGACGGCACTTAACAACAATACCTTTATACTTACTTGTTTATGTGCACTTATGCACATATTTCTGTGTTTGGCATCCCTTACTTATTAAGAGCAAGTTCCAGGACTAATGCAAACACTTCTGATTCCCTCATGATACACTGATCTTAGTAAACGTTCTAGAAATGCACAGAGAAAGAATGATTGAATGAGGGAAAGACTGCCAAATCCTACTCGATGACCCCTTTCAATTATAGTGGCTCCAGAGAGAAATGAGGAACCTAAAACAAGGAAAGTAATCTTTTTGGTGTAATGAAGATTCTGTGGATCTGGAAGAGAAAGGATTTATCAGCATTAAAGTCACACACAATGTCAATCAGTTTCACAGAGAGACCAAGTGAGGTAGAGAGATGACAAAAGATTAATCAAGGAACTGCTATAGGGCAAGATCAGCATGCTGATTCCAAGCAAGGTTGACAGATAGATAAAAAGGTAAAGCATTACACTGTGTGAAGCAGGATATTTTCCCCATTGCTACAAAATGATAACAGGAACATATATGAAAAATTTAAAATGATATGTAAAAAAATGGGGAGAAGAGACAAGTATTCCTTACAGAAAAATTTCAGATAATATATGCAGGTAGTCTCTCCTGAGGTCCTGATGTGGTGCTGTGGGTTAGTACACTGCACTGCAAAGCCGTTTGAACTGCAAGATTCAAGCCAGTTGCTTCTTGGAAACCCTATACAGGGTTGCTATGGGTCAGAACCAACTCAACGGCACTTATCAACAACAACAAATCTCTTCTCTAGAAACATGAGACAGAGTTACTAACTCACTTTCAAGGAATAGTATATGGAATAGAAAAAACTAACTTCACAGTGGCAAATCAACCAAATGGTGAAAGTTAACATCACCAGTATTGTCATTGAGATCTCATGGATCTCCTGATGTGATGTAATGATAAGGTCATTTAAGCTCTGATAATCGATAATCTTTTTTTTTTTTAATCTATAACCATAGTTTAATCATTTTTATCATCAGATAAATCCAAACTGAGGGACAGGGATCAGCAAAATACTTGAGTAACACTCCTCAAAACTGTCAAGGTGCTGAAAAATGAAGTTGATGAAGCTATAGTAGAACAGAGGAAACTAAAGATGCATGGCAGCTAAATGCAATGAGGTATATTAATTAGATACTGTAACATAAAGTTAAGTGGAAAAACTGGCAAAATCAAAATGAACTCTGCATTTTAGTTAATAGTAACGTGCCAGTGCAAAAGTTGAGAGATGCAAACATTTAAGATGCTCAATTGAAAACTCAAAATTTGGCTGTTTGAATCAACCTTGGAAGAAAGGCCTGGCTAACTACTTCTGAAAAATCAGCCATTGAAAAACCTATGGTGCACTAACACAATGGGGTCCTCATGAGTTACAATGCACTGGGAGACAACTGGTTTTACTGTGTGCTTATTTCTTAGTTTTTGTAATTTGACAGTGTCATTTTCTACGTAACTCAGGGATTCTGTAGGATAAGCACTGGACTGCAAAACACAAGGTTGAGTGTTCAAATCTACCAGCCTCTCCTTGGAAACCCTATACAGGGTCGCTATGGGTCAGAACCAACTCAAGGGCACTGAACAACAGCAAGAAGAATGTCTATAGATTCTGGCACATAAGTACTAATAAACTTTAGGAGCCTTCCAATAAGATGAGGGATTTTGTGTCATTCGCTTTTATATCTATCTCAAGTACTTCAACTATCAACACACATGGTAGGTACTCAGTATATGATATAACAACAACACTATTTGTGCAAGAATAATTTGATGAAAATCCAACAGTCATTCCTCCTTTTACGAGTTGAAGACATCACCATCCTTCTGATTACTTAAGTCCCTCTTTAAAGCACTCACACAAGTTTCAAACTTGGAATTGCCTTTAACCCTGACTCTGAAGTACTTGGCAGGACCACCCCCTAGCCCCCGCCCAGTCCTCCCCAACTCTGTGTGTCAAGTGCTGTCGAGTCAGTTCCGACCCATAGCGGCCCTGTATAGGGTTTCCGAGGAGCCGCTGGTGAGCTTGAACCGCCAACTTTGCAGTTCAAATGGCTTTGCAGTCTGGTGCATTAACCCACAGTGCCACACCTGGACTCCTCAACTAGGTAGTGATTATTGTTGTTGTTAATTGCTGTTGAGTCGGTTGCAACCCTGTATAGGGTTTCCGAGGAGTAGCTGGTGAGCTTGAACTGCCAACAAGGTAGTGATTATACCCTTTCATTTTTACCTCAGTCAAATTCCCAATCTCTGTCATCCTGGGTTTTTTTATAGTTCACTACGTCTGTTGTCATGTTTGGCCATCAGGTCGATTCCAACTCTTAATGTTTGTTAAGTGCAGTCCAGTAGGTTCCGACTCATAGAGAAACTATATAGCATTACTGAGGAGTGGCTGGTAAATATGAACCTCTGACCTTGTCATTCAAACCGACCTTGTGGTCCAGTGTGTTTCCTGCAGAACAGAAATCTTATTGTAGATTCTCTGAAAGGACAGACTACAAACTGATCTCCTGACTCCTGTCTCTTCTGTTCCACATCACCAAACCGCCATCTCTGCAACTCCCTACCACCTACATTCCCATTCTGAAAAGGTCATATCTGAGTATGTTATCAAACTGTTTAAAAAATCTCAGCCCATTTCTCACAGAATAAAGTCCAGTATCCCAATTTCTCCCTTTCGTATGTTCCATGAATGGTCCAAGTTAAATTTCTTTTAAATATAATACGCTACATCCTCAATTTGCACTCTATATGTACAGCTCATCAATATGTACTGTACATAGACATGCCTTTGGAGTCTATGTTTCCACATAGAAAATAACATATGTATTTCTTCTCACTGAAAATTCTGGGCTTAGGTAGCCTTTCCTCAACAAAACCTTCCTGATATCCCCCATGAAAATTGCCATTATCTGTCTGTTCCTTGATAGAAATTTTTTGATGCTCAATGATCAGATTCTGCCATGCTGTGTGAATGTTTTCAATACAAGGTTGTATCTTTGGATATCTCCCAACACCATTTAGCACAAAGCCTTTCTCATAGTTGTGGTTGTCAGGTGCCGTTGAGTCAGATCCAACTCATAGTGACCTTATTTAGGGTTTCCAAGGAGCAGCTGGTGGCTTGAACCACCAACCTTGTGGTTCAAACTGACCTTGTCTCATGCATTAACCCACAGCACCACGAATCACCCAAATGCTAACTGAGTTCACATCATAGGGTTAGAGATCTGGAAAATTATAAAAGTATCTTAGAAGTCTTCATGTGTAGTGCTTTCAATTAAATAGCAAATTAAAGTTGATGCACTTTATTAACCCAAAACCAATAAAATAAAACATATTTTTGGTTTTCTCAACTAGTAATAAAACTTTGAAATTTTATGTTAATGTAGCAAGGTATTTTACCTTTACCTTTACAAAAACTCCAAAAAGGTATTCAAGAAATTTTTTTTTTTAAAGTAAACTCACAGTTCAGTTAATAAAAGGCAGATGACAAGTCATATTTACAAAAAGGCTCAGAGAATCAGATATTTGGGTTTAAAAGTGCAAGTGTTGGCTCTGCCTTTACCAGCCACTTTGTTTTTTCTCACCATTGAATTTTCAGTGTTGCTGATTGCCATTTCTGTTATTCACGGCCCAGCCTTCTGTCTCCTTTCTTCTTTATAAACTCCCAAACGCTTTTGTTGCATCTTAGAAAGTTTTGTTGCTAAGTGTCATTGAGTTGCTTTCGACTCATAGAATCCCTGTATAGCGTTTCTGAGGAGCTACATGGGTTTGAACCGCGCAACTTGTGGTTAACAGTCCAGAGATTATCCTGCAGTGTCACACCAGGACTCCTCTCAGAGAATGTTGTTGTTGTTGTTAAGTGCCGTGGAGTCACAGGGTTTCTGAGGCTGCAAATCTTTACACGAGCAGGAAGCCTCATCTTTCTCCCGCGGAACATTTGGTAGTTTCGAACTGCCAACCTTGAGGTTAGCAGCCCGATTCGTAACCACTACCAGAGCTCCTTTCTCAGAGAATAGTATGACAAAGTAAGAGAGAGCATTATTTTGAGGGTGAGGGGAGGATATGTGTATGTGTGTATATATACACCTATAGAGATATAGATTATAGATTTACAAAAATAGGGGTCTGGATTAATTGGAAAAACTAGAAATTCTAAAAAAGAAATTACTACTTTGAAAGAATGTTTTTGCCATTTGTGGTCAGATTAGCACAGGGATCCTCTCCATAACTGAACAATTTTGAAAAAGAGGCTAAGTATAGTTCCCTAAAGGAGCTCTGGTAGCGTAGTGGTTACAAATCGGGCTGCGAACCTTAAGGTCAGCCATGATGAGGCTTTCTGCTCACGTAAAGATTTACAGCTAGAAAACCCTGTGCAGGGTCACTATGAGTCGGAACTGACTCCACAGCACATAACCACCACCACCACCATAGTTGCCTAACTTGAAAAATGTAATCAGTGTTGCTGAATTGTTCATGTCGAAATCGGTGAATTGGTGTATGTTCTGCTGTGTAGAGTTTTAACAACAGCAGTAAAATAAATTATTTTAAAAAACAGAAGTTGTACTGCATTCATGTCAACATATGAAAGAAAGCCTAGATTAAAAAATTTCGATAAGAATAAAAATTAGTTATTGTCTTTAGCTATTTAGGTAGAGCTTTCCCAGTTACCATGTTTAATGATTTGGTGTGTTTTGAAATTTTCATTTAACTTAAATTCAACTTGAATGTTAGATGTGTTTTTAAGACAGAAAACAGGATGCTTTTGTTTACAGCCTTGGGTTTTACACTGAGGAAAGAAACAAGAAAAACAAACAAACAAACAAAAAAACCCAACATTTCAAATCCCACTTGACTAGCAAGACTATAAAGCCTTATGAACAGAAATGACAAATGTACGATTTGTATAATCCAATTACTCACAATTAGGTTGTTTTTGTCATAACAATCTGTGGCAAAATGTAACAGAAAAGTAGTGGGTTTTTTTAAAGGTATGATTTAAAAGGCAAAATTCAGAATTTGGAAAGCTGGAAAACACTCCGAGGTTTTAGCAGTGCTTTTTGACAACATCTACAAAAGGAGCTCTGGTAGTGTAGTGGTTACGAGTCGGGCTGTGAACAGCAACGTCAGCAGTTCGAAACTACTAGCGGGTTCCACGGAGGAAAGAGGAGGCTTTCTGCTCCAGTAAAGATTGAAAGCCTCGGAAACACTGTGCAGGCTCTCTATGAGTTGGAACCGACCCCGCAAACTACAAAAACGGACCTTTATGGTGCCTTAATATAAAGAAGTTTATAGCATGGTGGTGGTGGTGGTGGTGTGCCGTGAAGTTGGTTCTGACTCATAGGAGCCATTTTTTTTAAAGTTTTTAATCAGGTGGGGGCCCTTGCAAAAATTGCTCATTAATCAATCTATTCTCCTCTTTTTACAACCATTATGTTACATAAACATAGGCAGTTGGTATAGAATTTAATGAAAGACATAACCCCAACTCCTTAATCTTAAATCTTTAATGACTACTCAAAAGCTCAGCTCTAACTATTGAGGACCAATGTTCAATGTTCCAAATAATTTGATTCAATTTAAAAGCTCTGTGAGGGTTCAAAACACTTGGAGGTTTCTCTCTGAGAGTTGACTAGAGTTGGGGACTTCATGTACTGTTTAGATTAGGAGGCCTCCAAACATAGAGACGGAATCACAAACCTGTCATTTACTGCCTCTACAGCCACTGCCCTTGGATGGGGTACAAAATCCACACAAGGGTAACCAGGGGAAATGGCAGTAATCCAAAAGATGGCTCTAGAGAGGAAGTGAAACATAGTCCCACAAATCTGTAGGATAATATACTTTCTTTTACCCAGCCCAAGCAACTATTTACCCCATCAATGAACTGCTTAAGATTTCCTGGGGGTAGAATGGGGGCAGAGTATCCCCGAGGCAGAGTTAAGAAGAGTCGTAGCTGAAAAGTACCCCATTTTTTCTATTAGACACTATGCCCACTGCCTCAAAGAGTGTCCTCACCTTCCCTCTCAGATCTCAACAACTGCCATTCCTGCTCACAGTACAGAGGGGAAGGATCCTCTTTAACAGACAATTGGGAAAAAATGGATTCCTTAATTACTTTCCTTACTTTATACAGTTTTTATTCCTAGTTCTACATTATGACTTTCAGTGAATGCCTTAGAGGGGTCACTCAATGTTCGTTTCTCAATCTCTTCCTTATCCTATTTATTACCCTAAACTGTGCCTGTTATTTAAAATTAACCTTTTCTTCCCTTCTCTTCCTAGGACCTTTCAACTTCTCTGGGTCTTCTCCTTCACGCCTTATCTCTCATTATCACTTCTTCTTTAGCCCTGGCCTTTTACGCTTGTCCAGAGATTGCCCCTTACCCCTTTTTTCTACTCAGTTCCCTCCTTCACCTCACCCATTCCTGTCTCAGGTTCTCCAGATTCCACAGCTGTTTGCTGGTGAGAAATCTTTGCTGCAGCGAGGACCGGAGTCCCCCGCGCGCAGCCCAGTGGTAGAGGAGGGCTAGGCTGGGAGGGAACGCGAGCAGAGGGAGGCAGTCCGTCCTCCCACCGAGCCTGCAAGGATGCGGCAGGGGGTCGGGGGCATGGGGAGGCACTAACCCCCCAGCCCCTTATCCAGGTTTGCGGACCCGGCCCGCGGGTCAATTTCCTGCCAAATACAGCTGAGGAGCAGAAGCGCCCAGAAAGCGAAGAGAGGGGCACTCGGGGTGCCCAACCTCGAAATCCGTCCCTCTGCGAATCCGGGAAGAGAGCAGGGACTCAGTGAGTGGTGAGAAGCAAAACCTACCTCCAGACTAGATCTGGAGGTTCAGAAAGACTGAGGCGCTCTGGTGAGCACCCAAGGGTGAAGTCTTTGGGGCTGTAAGCCAGGGGCGTACGGTGACAGGGTGCGCTCCGGAAGGAAGCGCGAGATGGGCAGCGGAGCGCAGAGCTGGTGTAGGCTGGTGGGGGGGAATGTCTGCGGGTGCGAGCCAGGGAGCGCGTGTGGCGGCCGCGGCGCCAGTGTTTGTGTGTATGTGAGGAAGCGAGGGGCGAGCGCGAGTGCGAGTGAGGCACAGAAAGAGCGCATGTCTCATCTCTGTGAGCAGCCACTAGACGTTCTACCACCATCTTTTGCATGTGTAACATTTGCTGCCGGACAGAAAACCTCTCCCAGGGCTATGGAGACTGCGGGAAAAATCTGGCAGCTCACGATGGGTTGTTAAAGACAACTAGTCATAATCATAAAACCATCCAAACCTTTCCTTTTTTTCTTCTTCATCTTTTTTTTTTTTTTTTTTTTTTTTTTTTTTTTTTTTAATTTTAGCGCCATCGTCTTCAATGCCTCTGTGAGCAGCCTTTTGGAAGAGTGTGAGAGAAAGAGAGTGCGCTCCAGGGAGAGGAGAAAAGAAGATGAGGATTATTTGCAGACAGATTGTCTTGTTATTTTCTGGCTTTTGGGGACTCGCCATGGGAGCCTTTCCGAGCAGCGTGCAAATAGGTAAGTTCTACTCCGGTGGGGTGTGCATGTGGCTGGCTGTAGATTTCTAAAAGTGAGTTAAATGAGTTGCTGATAAGCAATTCCAGGAAACCTTGGGCTTCTTGTCCTCTCTTCTTCCCTCTCCTTCCCTTTTTGAAAAGACTGCCTCTTTCCTGCAGGTTCAATAGAAATCTACACAGGTCTGCCTACCCATCCATCCTAGGGCCCTTAACCTCATTATCTTCTCTGGCTCAAGTCCCTTAAGTAGGATTAGAACAAGTTGGGGGTCCTGAGGGTGCGGATTCTCTGTGGGGTTTGATTCCACTTCATGAAATATAGATTTACATCCTTTTCTCTAGAGTATGAAGGTTGCCTAGTTTGTGGGTGGGTGGCTGGGTTGGTGTCACTTCTTCCCATGTTGGACGCTGCAGCTTTGTCGCTATTACAGAAAGACACTGGGCAAAAAAGCATTTCCACCCGCAGCCCCCGCCTCTTTTTGCCATCGATTAACTGATTCCAAAGTTAGAATCCCCTTTCTTGAAACCTCTCTTCTTTAATTTTGTCTTCTTCTTGAGGATTTTCCCTGCATCTCGACTCTATTTCTAGGGACCCTCTCCATCCTTGGCTTCTTTTGCTATTCTCCCCTCCTGTGTTTTAATGGGACGCAGCTATTGAATTTCTTCCAGCTAAATCCTGCTTCAACGCTGCATCATTTCTAGTGGACTGTGCACAAAACGGAGCTAATTAGGCTGAGTCCACGAGCAGCAGGAAAACAAAGTTAATTTCTCCTTTCTGATTTCCCTTTCCCTGTGTGTCACTACATCTCTGCATTTCTGTATTTTAATGCAAATCCTCTTTTTCTTTCATCTGCTTGCCTCTAAGAGAAATGCCCTTAGGAAGCTAATGTAGCAGGGAGCTTGGTGTCATAGGGAGGGCAAGAGAGAGAAAGGAAAACACACTAAATGGTCTCAGAGGTCATTGTGATCCTGACGAATTGGGACAGGAAAAAGCTGAGCTGTCCTAAAGACTAAAATACTAAGCATGCACCTTCGGGACAAAGGACAGTCTCCCAAGATGTGTCAGAACAGTTCCTTTTGCTTATGCTTGTGCTTGTGAACATCAGTAGACTTGACAGTGCTTGGGGAGGGTGTAATATTTAACAGAGGAAACATTGAATGTGCTTTTCCTGCTGTTTTTAATAGGTGGTCTCTTCATCCGAAACACAGATCAGGAATACACTGCTTTTCGATTAGCAATTTTTCTTCATAACACCAGTCCCAATGCGTCGGAAGCTCCTTTTAATTTGGTACCTCACGTGGACAACATTGAGACAGCCAACAGTTTTGCTGTAACAAATGCCTGTAAGTAAAACAGAACAAGTTATGGATAAATTAGAAGAGAATGATGATGAGACAATAGCGTTCACTTCGTTATTGTTGTTGTTGTTCTGTTAATTTTTAAAGAAAGAAATTCAAGACTTTCACAGATGCCTAATGCATGAGTAAATCAGAGTTAAAAGCAAGGTTTAGACTTGGGGGATAATCAGGTGGCTTTTCCTGTTTTTCTTATCTGGATAATACACATGAATCTCTGAATATTTCATTGGATCTCTATTACATAAATGTCAATTTAGTGAGCATTTTACACAGTCGAGTTTCTTCTTTTTAAAATTTATCCCTTTGGTTTTTGTTTTTCATTTGAGCAAATATATGCCTGGCTTTAAAGGAGTCACATGCTCTTTTGCACTGGTGAAGGCCATGGATGGTTTGCTAAAAGTAAGAGATGGAAGCAGTGATGTGTGGGGTATATATTTGAGTCGGTTGGTTAATGATCTGGTGATGTCATTGGAGGCTGTCCTGCTCTTATATTCTTGGTTGTAAATGTCTGTTACTATCACACTATGCATATATCCTGTAGCTATAACTCCATGAATCCTTACCTTGGTGGCAAATCACATTAGTCTCTGATCCACCTGAATTCACAAACCAACATGATGGAACTATTATTCTACTCAGTGGAATTAAATGTGTGACCTCACCTAACGCTGTCATGAAACAGTTGCTTAGTACTCCCCTCCAAAACATTTTGTAACTTAATATTAAAAAACAACAACATTAATTTAAAACAATCTAAAATATGATGAGTCCATATAATATTAGTGTTACATTTTTACTCTTAAAGGAAGTATCAATTATCTCCTCAGTTTTACATGCTAATTTATCACTGTTCAAAATTATATGTTAAGATAGTGATTACTGGTTATGTAAGACATATAGGAGTTGTTTCTCTATAAATTTTGCATGTTTTCATAGCAGTAATATAATGTTCAATTACAGAGCATTTGTATCATGATATCAACTATGATATCAAACTTGATATTGTTTAATTTAAACCTTTTTCTCAAAGAAAATGTACTAAACAAAGAAATAATAGAATCTAAAAATGGAAAGTTTTAAGTATTTGAAGGATGTCTGTTTAATTAACTTAATTATTTTAATCAATGTTTTACTCAGAACAGCAGTATGAGTTAGAATAGATGAAAGGCACTGTTTTATTTTGTTTTGTTTTCATCAATATTTATTTGCCATTAGTTCATCTAACTAATGACATAACTTCCTTAATTTTTGGTTTCTTTTTAACTAGGACTTTATTCTAGAACTTAGATTAATAAGGAGTTTGAATGAAGCATTTGACATTTTTGTAAATTGACATAACAGTGTCATTTTGCAGAAATACGATAACTTTCTGAGTACTACTAATCAATTACACTATTTGTTATCGTCAGGTATATAGGATACATATACAGCAATGCAAATACGGCAAAGTAAGAGGGAGTTATTTTTCAAGCAGAAATACATATAAATTAGAGCTAGGCCTGTGAGTGGTCATTTTTACAGATTCATAATTATATTTTGGGTGCTAAGCTCTAAAAAGGATGTGGTGGCAATATATCATACAGTTATAGGTATGAGGAATTATCTCTAATACATGATTTTTGTTTAAGTGTTTTTCTTATGCATCTTCTAGCATTCTATCAACACAGTGCCAGCTGTAAAAATAACCCATGATCCAAATATATGGGAAAGAACTTTGCCAATATCAAATGACTTTTTAAATATTACTATATGCAGTAATTTTGAGAGATTTTCTCAAATGTGACAGAAATCTAAGTGGATTTTTGTTTTTGTTTTGTTTTAAAATTTTACGTTCTTAAGTACTCTAAACTTTGTATGTTGACTACCAGATACACACATTATAAAATGGTAGTACTTTCATCTTCCACATCATTTTTCAACCCAATTTGGGATAATTTTAACTAGTATTATTTTCTTTAAGTGATGAAAATATTATATAAAATAGACTTTTACTTTTAAAGCACCTGTAAATATAAGAAGCTGCATACAGAATTCAAGTCGAAAAAAATGAAGTGTACAACGTCTAAGTGTGCTATGCTTTCACATATTAGGATTGAGAAAATTGAAACAACGTAAGGTTTACATCTTTTCTTTAATTCAAGCATAACAGTGTTAGTAACCAAATTTTTTCATAATTATGAATAATTGATTTTATGTAGGTGTTTATAGATTTTTTTAAATGTGAATTATAAATTAAGGGGGAAAATAAGAAAGCATTTTCCAATGAAGAAAAGAGCTTTAGAGACCTTTCTGAGTGTGAAAAATGAGTGTGCTGAATGTCCTTAACGCGAATCTAAGCAAGATTTTGGAAAAATCCATTTTCAGAGTGTGACTCAGGTGATTGGTGTTTGTTGAATGGACTGATGAAGAACATATGCACATGTGATTTTCTAGTCTAATTAAAGGTGGAATGTAACCAGTGAGTATAAGGCAACCTCTATGACTTTATGTACAAAAGAATAAGGATAGATCTTGAAATTTAGTATTCTGGGAGATGAACATGGAATTCATTTCTCATAATGACACAGAATGGATTTTTTTAATTGTTCGTGTTGGATTAAATTTAAAGATATAAAATGTGGCTGGTCAGGTTTATTTAGTTTTGATTTCCCTACAGTGGTTACTTGTAAGACTGCAGAACCTAGTCTATCTGTGTATAAGGGTCATGAAACAAGATATGTTTAATGATATTATAGACCGTTTACTCAAAGACAAGAATGGCAGATTATAAAACAAAGAGTTTTGGCATGCTGTGGACAGACATGATTTAATTCTGTTTTTTCTGCCTCAGAATTAATTTGATAGTCTAAGACTACTTCAGAGATCTAAGATATTCTATGTATAAAGTTGCCATACTATTTAAGTCTGAACCTGGTTAATTTAAACTTAATTTGATAATTTACCACTTTGGGCCTAAATCCAAAGTTCATAAGAGAGAAGTATATTTCATACAGCTTTATTTTTCTTTTAGTGATTCTTGTGTTTAAACTTAAATGAAAATAAATATATTCCTTTTGAAAAATTTTCACATTTTTAGAAAAAAACCCACTGAAATGATAATAAATGCTGATGATATAAAACTGATCTGTGCCAATAGCAACAATAACAAAAATAGATGTAATCAGTAGCCTGTTGATTCAGATTTCAAATTTTATTAAAAGTAAACATTTCTTTTTTGTGTTCTATTCAAAGTATAAACAATAACAATAGCATATTTTAAAAATATACTCAATATGGACAATTCTATTTTATTCGACATCATATAACTATTTTAGGTACCAAAATAGCTATCTTTGCACACAAATATGTTCATTAAATTGGATATATCCTTGCAAAATATTTAGAACAACTTAAAGAAAGACTGTCTTCTTATATTCTTGAAATAGTTAATGAGTAGAAATATTTTTGTATAGAGGATTATTTTTGCTAAATTTGGCCAGGAGTGACAGCCAAAATACTAAACTAGTCTGTCACTGAGTTTTCTGAAAGACAGAAATTATTTGAAACTTTACTATTATTATTTTAATCCAACTATTTAAAAAATTCTACAAAAGATTTTGGCCTTTATCAAGTCAGTTTCTATACAATACGAGGCTTCAAAAACTTTGTGGAAAATTTCCACTATCTTTTCACTTCGTTTCCCATGAACTATTTTAAGCCACCTCATATAATCCACAATATTCATTTCCGAGATGGCTCTTTTCAATTTCAATTGGAACTGACACAATGGCAGTGGGTTTGGTTTGGGCTTTTTAGGTCTGTGATAAAACACCTCTGGTGGTACAGTGGTTATAGTTTTCAGTAGCTAACCAAAAAGCTGGCACGTTGAATCTCCCATACACTCTGCAGAAGAATTATGTGGCAGTCTAGTTCTATAAAGATTTAAACCCTTGGAAACTGTGTGGGGGTATTTCTACTCTGTCCTGTAGGATCTCTATAAATTGGGCTGATGACAATGTGTTTGGGCGGAGGGGGGGAGTTATAGATCTGATATATCAGTTTTGAACATGCTAGCATAAAATGGATGGGCTGACCTGCAGTAGCATTAGTAAAGATCTGTTAGAATTAAATGCTTTTGACTTTTGCTTATTTTTAGGAAAATGAGTGACTTGACTTTACTATACGTGTCAGCAGGTTTCCTTATCTTGAATTAAAAGAAAGATTCAATGCTAATTTGAAATAAATCTTTATAATAACTTTTTCCCCTTTTCCTTAATTTTCCATTGTGAGATTAATGACAAAGATATGGCAGGCATTCCTATGGCTTGTCCCTTTTTGTTAAATTTCATAGTGTTATAGGATTAAATTTTCATAAAACTGTAACTCCTTTCATTTCATGTTGGTTCTTCCAAGTGTCGCTTATTCCTACAAAAGAAAAAAATTTATTTGTTGGCATTGGGAAATGTGCATATCTTTTATTACAGTGTAATATTATTGCTCAGGATCTTAAAATGAAGAATGGATATAATATACTTTACATTATGACATTTTTCTTTTTTTTTTTTAAGTTGCTGTTGTCAAATGTGGAGTCCTGGTATGGCACTGTGGGATAATGCACTGGACTGCAAAGTTGGTTTGAACCACAAGGTCTGTGGTTCAAACTTACCAGCTGCTCCTAGGAAACTCTATTCAGGGTCACTAGGAGTTGGGAATGACTTGAAGGCACTTAACAACAGGAACAACGAATTGTAAAATACTCCATGTGTATCAGAGTTTAACTATAAGCCATAGATATTTCAATGGGTAAATTTTTAGAAATAGATCTCAGGCATTTCTTCAGAGGAACCTCTGGGTGAACTCATTTATGATAATTTGTTGTTGTTGTTGTTAAGTGCCGTCGAGTCGGTTCCGACCCATAGCGACCCTGTACAGGGTTTCCAAGGGTGTAAATCTTTACGGGAGTAGAAAACCTCATCTTTCTCCCGCGGAGCGGCTGGTAGTTTCGAACCGCTGACCTTAAGGTTCGCAGCCCGATTCGTAACCACTACGCTACCAGAGCTCCTTCATTTATGATAATACATAATCTTAAACAGCTTCAATATACATAATTTCATGTGACCTCAATCTGTGAGACAATCTGAAAAGAGTTATTGTTTTGTAGTTAGGCTAGTTTGGTCTCAAAGGAATCCCTTAACTTGCCAAATCTGTGTAGCTAATAAACTATAGAGCCGTATCAGGAGGCTATAAGGATGTGAAAAACATGCATTTAAATTGAGTTTACTCATATTAAGAAAAAAATGGTAATTTATCTATTTTTGGAATTGAAATGTTTTAAATAAAATACAGCAAGATGTTTCTGGACATCTTTCATACGACAGTGAGTGGTATAGCAAAGTCTAAAGCCATGTTATGTAATAAATTCACCTTTCATTGCATTGTTGTTGTTGTTAAGTGTTGTCGAGTTGATTCCAACTCATAGCGACCCTGTATAGGGTTTCTGAGGAGCAACTGGTGAGCTTGAACCACCAACCGTTGCAGTTCAGTGCGTTAACCCACAGTGCCACACCAGGAATCCATTGCATTAGGTGATAGATTTATCATATTTATTCATTAAGTGTATTTATCAGGAGTAACTGTAATCAAGACATTGTGCCAGAAACTTCAGATAGAAATTTTTATCAGAGTAGTTACTGCCCTCGAGGAGCCAATAAATAGTTCAGTGGAAAAGACAAGCAAATCAATTATTAGATCCCTGTGTGGCACAAAAATGTGTGCTAAGCTGCTAACCTAAACCTTATGTATACCCAGCAGTACCTTGGAAGAAAAGACCTGAGGACCTGCTTCCATTAAGAAAACCCAGTGGAGCAGTTCTATTCTGTAACACACAAAGTTGCCATGAGCCAGAATGGACTGGATGACAACTAACAATAGTAATCCCACCACAGCAAGATTCAGTTCTGTGTGAGAGAAACAGAGCTGTGATAGAGATAATAATAATGGGAAGGAAAAATTACACCATCTCTGACATGGCTTCCTAAGAGAGATATTATCTGATTTGCATGTTAAGGCTTTAGTTTGTTGCTGAGTGCTGTCAAGTCGATTTGACCTATAGCAACCTTTATAGGGTTTCCGAGGAGCAGCTGGCTGTGCAAACTGACTTTGTAGTTCAGTGCATTAACCCACAGCACCACATCAGGACTAGTTTAGACATCTGATAAGAGGAAATAAGTAAAGCCTCCTAGCCAAAGAGTAAATACCTGAAAAGACACCAAGGTCTGGGAGAACCAGGTGTGTTTGAGCAAATGAATATGGTTTCGTTTGGCTGTAGTATTTATCAAGAAGGAAGGGAGAACTAAGGAGTGAAGTTCTACAAATCCATGAAGGATCATCTTTTAACCATTATAAGGAAACTCTTCTAAGTAAGAAAGGGATTCCATTTATGATTTATACACAATGACAATGTGATCAAACTTTGACTTTATAAGGAACAGGCTGGGTGCAAGGGGAAGAATACATTGGAAGGGAACAAAAGAGGATGAAAAACACTAGATAATTAAATCTTGGAGTGTTATACTGTAGAATGATAAATGCATAACTAAAAGAAGCATTAAGGAGTTCTGGTAGCATAGTGGTTACGAATCAGGCTGCCAACCTTAAGGTTAGCAGTTTGAAACTACCAGCTGTTCCATGGGAGAAAGATGAGGCTTTCTGCTCCTGTAAAGATTTACAGCCTCAGAAACCCTTTGTAGGGTCACAATGAGTTGGAACAGACTCCACAGCATGTAATCACCACCAAAAGAAATATAGAAGGGAGGAAAAAATTGTACATATTCAAAAATATGAAGCAAGTAATCTTGACAGAACTTAGATGAGGCGTTCTGCTCCCATAAAGATTTATAGCCTCGGAAACCCTGTACAGGGTCGCTATGAGTCAGAACCGACTCCACGGCTCACAACAACAATTGGATGTCTGTGTTGAAGGGTGGGAAAGGAGAGTGGTTAATAATCAAAAATTATTTACCCAACTTAGGACCCAGGAAAATGATTAGGTAGGCATCTCAACAACTAATAGGATATAAGAGAAGGGGCAGATTTCAGTGGTGGAGACATGAATTTAACATAAATATATTTGATTTTGAAGTGTTGAAGAGACATGTGAATATCTAGGCAGTGCAGTGGCTCTGTTGGATAAGCATTGGACTGATAATCACAAGGTCAATGGTGGTTTGAGCCTACCAACTACACTGAGGGAGAAAGATGAAGCTTTCTGATCCCACAAAGATGCACGGCTTTGGAAGTCCTATACAGGGAGAATTGACTCAATATCAATTAACAGCCACAAGATACATTCAAATGCAGATATGAAGGAGATAGTTGGACAGGTGTATCTGGAGCTCTTATGCTCAGTCTGAGCTGAAAGTAGTTATTTGGTGTTGGTTGTAGCCATGAAAGTAGATGAGGTCACCCAAAAAGTATACGGACAGTGAAAGGACGGCAGAGAACAAAACGCAGAAAGTGCTAGGAAGGGGACAAACAAAGAGACAAATGGAAAATGGGTCAGAGAGTTCAGAGGAAAATGAAGCAAGAGTAATTTCTCAAGAGTTAAGAGATGGAGAGAATTTCAAGTAAATAGTGATCTAACTTATCCAAGATTTAGAGTTGCAAGAATGAATTGCAAGGATAATTTTAATACCTTTGACATCACCTTTTCTTCTTTTCAGAGTGTTCTTCAGCATTTTGGCCTGAAAGACAAAAATAAAATAAAATAAAACAGTCTTTGTTAACCTACACATTGTTGTTGTTCAGTGCTATTGAGTCTGTTCTGACTCAGTGATACTGTATAGGGTTTTCAAGAGCAAAGATGCCACCTTGAGGACTAAGGTGCCCCTGACCCAAGCCATGGTATTTTCAATAACCTCATATGCATGTGAAAGGTGGACAGTGGATAAGGAAGACTGTAGAAGAATTGATGCATTTATGTTACGGTGTTGGAGGAGAATATTGAAAGTACCATGGATTGCCAAAATAACCAATAGATCTGTGTTGGAAAAAGTGCAGCCATAGTGCTCCTTAGAGGCCAGGATGGCCAAACTTCATCTCTCATACATTTGACATATTGTCAGGAGGGACCAGTCACTGGAGAAGGATATCATGTTTGGTAAGGTGGAGGATCAAAGAAAAAGAGGAAGACCCCCAGTGAGATGGATTGGCAAAGTGGTAGCATCAATAGGCTCAAGTGTGGCAACAGTTGTGAGGTTAGCCCGGAGGACTAGGCAGTGTTTCGTTCTGTTGTGCATAGGTTTGCTATGAATAGGTACCGACTCGATGGCACCACCACCAACAACAACAACAAGGAGCAGTTGGTCAGTCTGAACTGCCACCCTTGTACAGTGCTACACTTATTGTTGTTGTGTGCCATGGAGTCAGTTCCAACTCATAGTGACCCTGTACAAGGTTTCCAAGGCTGTAAATCTTTACAGGAGCAGAAAGCCTCATCTTTCTCCCGTGGAACAGCTGGTAGTTTCGAACTGCTGACCTTGCAGTTTGCAGTCCGATTCGTAACCACTACACTACCAGAGCTCCTCAGTGCCACACTAGAACTCCATTAACCACACAGTAAAATTGTTGTGTATATTGCCCTAAAATAGTATTAACTTTATTTATAGGTAAGGAGAGATAGGAATTGTCCTGAGTCAGAATTGATTTCTTAGGCACTGATTTCATTTTGGTTTTAGGGAGAGAGAATCTTATCTGGACCTTTGGTCTGAATTTGCATCCTGATAGTGGATAAATTACTTTACACTTCTGAGCTTTGATTTTTGTTTGCTTCAACTGTTAACGTGAGGAAATAACATCTACCATGTGTAAATTTTATAACTTCTAGAAAAATGTCTGGGAAACATTTGACATATAGTTAGAATTTGATCCATTTCATCTTTATTACATTTTCTATGACATATAAAGCATTTATTCTGAGCCATTAATATCATTTCTAGAGTTATTTATATTTTTAAAAGACAACTTCTATGTTTTGAATAAGTAATTTCTGTTGGTATTTCATAGAAAATCTCACTAAATCATTCATTTCAATTTATGTACAGAGTCTAAATCTGCATTTATCAAAATTATTTCTAAGTCTGAAGAGTGGGTAACTTTCTTGGATCTATGAACCATTAAGAGAAGTTTGGTTCATAAATTATAAAACAGATTAATTCTCCTAATTATTTACAAAATGTGTTTGTGTTTGTATATGTGCTCAAAGAGACAATCTAAACTTTTAAACAATTTATCACAAAATTCCACTCACAAAAACAAAATAAATCAAAACAAACAAAAGAGCATGTGACAGAGCCCCCAGTACCACCAGGTGTCTTCCATTACATTCTGTTTCATGAACTATTAGAGGAGAACTAAACTCCATAGGATTTTCAATTGCTGATTTTTCAGAACTAGATCACCAGGACTAATATGCTAAAAAAAACCTCCAGTTTTTCAGAACTACATCACCAGGCCTGTATGCTGAAATACCTCCAATTTTTCAGCATACAGTCCAAGCCTGAGTGCATTACCATTTGCATATTCTTAGCTTCCTCATTTGAGAAACATTACAGGATTGTGTCTTGGTAATCAGATTTTGTTTTGTTTTCATAAAATCCTTCTCCACTAGCTTCTTCCCTGGTGTAGAGAATGATTTTTGTATATTGGTTTGAAAAATCCTTGGGTTGGCCCTCTGCCTTTTAACACACACACACACACACACACACACACACACACACACACCACACCCCCAATTGCCATCGAGTCATATCCCACCATACAGCACAGAGTGGAACTGCTCCGAAGGGCTTCTGAGACTGTAAATCTTTACAAGAGCAGACAATCTCATCTTTCTCTCGTGGAGCGATTGGTGGGTTTGAGCCACAACCTCGCCTTTTGAACTGTTGTCTTATTATTTTATTCATTCTCTTCATAGCATCAGTTGTAAATATTCTGCAGCACCTTCCTCCACTTTTATCACTAGCTACCTTTTCCCCCAACACCACCACTCCAGAAATGCTGCTCATGAAGGTCATCACTGACTTACAAATTAATAAATCCAATTATTGCTCTTTACTCCCCATTGCTCTGAATAGTTTGCCGGATTTGACATTGCTGGCATCTCCCTGTGCCTTCAAACTCATTCCTCTTCTGAATAATACCAATAATATTAATAATAGCTATTACTGTGGAGTGCTGATTGTGTACACAGCTAATGTGCTACCTCAGTTCTGATAAAACTCCTAAGAAGTACCCATTATTAAAACAATTTTATAGGTACGATACTGAAGATTTGTTCAACTGTGAAAATTTACATAAGATACTGAAATGTGTTCTCCTTAGCAGTATACTAATTTGCCTGTCATTTGTGAGTCTACAATACCTTGGGTGTTGCAGTATCTATAAGACATTTGTCACTGGAAATAGCATTACTCGGAAACCCTATACAGGGTCGCTATGGGTCAGACCCGACTCGATGGCACTTAACAACAACAACAACAAAAGGTGACTCTTAATTCAAAGATCAAGATGTTTTTCTCAAAGGTACCTCTTTATTTTAATAACTTTCATTTTCACCAGCAAATATGTATATTTTATTTTGGACATCAGTTCTTCATATGTAATGCATAATGAAGTACAGAAATTTCATAATTCTAAGTGATGACACCCACATTACTTTGCATTGCCAAATTCATGTCATAAATACCACCATGTGTAAAAATGACTAAATTACTCTTTTAACTGTTATGCAAACAGCATTGAATGCTTCATTAGTTGGCCAGCCTACGTTCCTTTTTTATAGGAAAGTTACTTGATTTCAGAACATTCACAGCTATACAAGGTCGTTATGAGTTGGAACCAACTCTTCAGCACACAACAAAATTATTTGAAACATAATTTCCTCAGTGCTTTAATATTTGTTTAGCTATAAAGTATATTCCTGGTGTGGCACTGTGAGATAATACACTGGACTACAAGGTTAGCTTGCACTGCAAGGTCAGCAGTTCAAATTCACCAGCCACTCCTCAGAAACCCTCCACAGGGTCAATATGCGTGTAAATCAACTCGATGTCACTTAACAACAACAACAACATAAGGTATATTGATTTCAGCTTTTCTTTGACATGATTTTAGATTCCAAATTAAACAATTAGGACTGCCTTAAGGAGCATCATACTATGTTAAAAATCACTTCAGGCTTCCTAGCATCTCCACTTGACTTCAACTTAATAAAACTACTTCTGATACACGTCAGATTCCAAAGCTGTTTGAACTGCAAAGTTGGCAGTTCACATTCACCAGCTGCTGCTCAGAAACCCTACATAGGGTCGCTATGGGTTGGAACTGACTGGGCTGCACTTAATAACAATAACAACAACAAGTGCCTATTAAAGCAGGATAAATATGATGCTTTCTACTCCTGAAAAGATTTACAGCCTCGGAAACCCTACATAGGGTCGCTATGCATCTGAACTGATTCCACAGCACACCACCATTGCCTATTAAAAGGTTCAGTGTTATTTTAGAAATAAAAGATAAAAAATCTTTAGGACTTAACACCTCCTTTGACTAGTCATTACACTTGTGCAGATACACAGAACTTGAAAACACCATAAACTGGAATCAGTGTCTAATTGATTATTTTACTTGCTCAAATGCTTGTCTCAAATGAGCAATTTTTCATCATTAATTTTGAATACATCCTGTATTGGTTTTAAAAAATATTTTTAATGTAAAACTAACTTATACTTGTGAAAATTTCAAATAATGCTGAAAAAATTTTTAAATCAAAATGTTCTATGATCATTTAGGATTAATCACAGAAAATGCTGCTCTGTAAATATTTTTATGTTTTACCCAGATAGAGGGAAATAGGATACAATAAACATAAGATTGTAGTATATATATAGAAATAAAAGTATTTAATAAAAGTGATATGGCACTATCCAGTATACTCATTGCTATTTAGTCAATTCTGACTCATAGCAACCCTGGAAGACAGAGTAAAGTTTCCCCATAGGGTTTCCACGGCTGTATATCTTTATGGAAGCAGTCTGCCACATGTTTCTCCCATGGAGTGGCTGATGGGTTTAAACTGCCAACTTTTCAGTTAGTAGTCGGGTGTTTTAGCCATTATGCCACCAGGGTTCCTTTGTTGTACTATACCTATATTCTATTAATTATGTAGATCATTTATGAATAGATTTTTGTTTGTACATAAGACCTATTGTGTTTTCTTTTACTACTATATAATATTCCATTGTGTGAAGTTACTATGATCAACTTACAAAGTTCATTCTTTATCAACATTTTGGTTACTTCATTTTCTTGATTACACAGCAGCAGTAAATTCTTGTGTGTTTGTGTGAATATTCCTGCAGAATCAATTCTTAGAAGTAAAATTACCATTTCAAATGGATTATGCACACTTTTCATTTTAATTTTGTTGTTGTTAAGTGTCATTGAGTCCTTTGTGATTCCTAGTGACCCTGTATTGGACTTCAGATAGCAACTGATGGATTTGAACTGCTGACCTTGCGGTTACCAGTCCTGTGCTTATCCTACAGCACCACACCAGGGCCTTTTCATTTTAATGTTGTTGTTGTCAGGTGCCATTGCATCAGAACCGGCTCATAGCGACCCCATGCACAGCAGAACGAAACAATGTCCGATCCTGGGCCAACTTCACTATGACTGCCACACTTGACGCCATCAAGGATGCCACCTGGCCGATCCATCTCGTTGGGGGTCTTTCTCTCCTTCTCTGACCCTCCACCTTACCAAATATGACATCCTTCTCTAGTGACTGTTCCCTCCTGACAATATGTCCAAAGTATGAGAGACCAAGTTTAGCCATCTTGGCCTCCAAGGAGCAATCTGGCTGCACCTTTTCCAAAACAGATCTATTGGTTCTTTTAGCAGTCTATGGCACTTTCAGTATTCTCCTCCAACACCACAACTCAAAGGCATCAATTCTTCTACGATCTTCCTTATTCACTGCCCAG
>NW_006408526.1:14130954-14132139 GCF_000296735.1 Chrysochloris asiatica
CAATAAAGCATAGGTAAACATCTTTCTGATATTCTCTGCTTTCAGCCAAGATCCATCAGAAATCAGCAATGATATCTCTCATTCCATGGTCTCTTCTGAATCCAGCTTGAACCTCTGGAAGTTTTCTGTGAATGTATGATTGTAGCCGTTTCTGTATTACCTTTAGCAAAACTTTACTCGCTTGAGATATCAAAGAGATTGTCCGATGATTTCCGCATTCCGTTGTGTCATCTCTCTTTGTAATGGACACAAATATGGATCTCTTCCAATCAGTAGGCCAGATAGTTGTCTTCCAAATTTCTTGGCCGAGATGAGTGAGTGCCTCTAAAAAAAAATTTGCTTGAATTACAACCACCAGTATGTGAGAATAATTGTTTTCCTATGACTTGCCAACACTAGCTCTTATCAGTCTCTTCACTTGGACTGATGGGGGAAAATGATATCTAATTGCTGTTTTCATTTACATATTTATTAATCATGAGGCTGAGACTCTTTTCTTGTATTTATAAGCCTCTGTATTACATTCTCCGTGAACTCTCTGTACTCTTCCTTTGCCTGTTTTCTTTTTTACCTGGGGAATGTTTTTTTATATTATAGGAATTAACCCTTTGTCATATATGTTGCAAATTACTTTCCCAGTTTGGTTTTGGTTTTATGTTTGATTTAAAATGTCGTTTGTCATAAAGACATTTAAAATTTTATGTAGTCAAATCTAACTACATAAAATCTGAGTCATTTTCTTTATTGCTTCTGGGTTTCATGGTGTACTTATGAAGGCATTCCATATGTAAATCTATAAAAAAAATCCCTCATTTTTCTAGTACTTTTATAATTTATAATTATATTTATAATATTAACTCTTCTGGAACTTATTATGTGCATTGGAAACTCTCTCTCTCTCTCTCTCTCTCTCTCTCTCACACACACACACACACATACTTATTTGAATAAGCCATTCTATTGAACTACTACAGTTGTACAAAACTCTTCTCCTTTCTCTCTTGTCTGAATTTGAATTTAGATAAAAGTTCTGTATTTTATATCATCCTACCTAAATCTATTTGCTTAACTTCTTCTATGTGCCCTCTCCTGACAGTCCCTAGTGTTAATGTTGCTGGTTTTGATATTTTTATCATCTGATTTCTTCCTTCCTCTGTTACTTCCTTGGGTTTTTTTGTTTTTTTT
>NW_006408526.1:14135949-14147404 GCF_000296735.1 Chrysochloris asiatica
GTTCTTAAGCAGTGCTTTGCTTATCCTGGGTCTCTTTCCTTTCCATATAAAGTTTGTAATTGCTTTTTCCATCTCTTTGAAGAATGTCGTTGGAATCTGGATTGGTATCGCATTATATGTGTAAATTGCTTTGGGAAGTATTGACATTTTCACAATGTTAAGTCTTCCTATACAGGAGCATGGTACATTTTTCCATCTTTGTAAGTTTCTTTTGGTTTCTTGCAATAATGTATCTTGTAGTAGTTTTCTTTGTGTAAGTCCTTTGTTTCTCTGGTTATATTTATTCCAAGATATTTCATCCTTTGGGTGGCTATTGTCAATGGTATTGCTTTCCTAATGTCCTTTTCAACTCTGTCGTTTTTGGTATATAGGAATCCAACTGATTTGACTTGGGTTTTATTTTCTTGTTGTGCTTTTTTGTTTTCTGATTGACACTCATCATCTGATCTCCAAATCTATCTCCAAAAGATTTCAGAAATAGTCTTCCTCCAGCTGTATCCACCACTATAGTTCAAGTCAACTCTACTACTTTAAGTACTCTATAGTCAAGCTCCTATTTCTACTGTTTGCTTCTCTTCATTCACTTTACATACTGTGGCCAGAGTACTCTTATATAAAGTTATACATTGGATAACATCTCTTCCTATGTGTTCTCCAATGGCTTTTCCTTCTCCTAGAATAAAATTCTAACTTTTTGTTTGTGTGTGTGTGGATTGAGGGAAAGTTTATAGGGGAGATCATCAGTATTACACTCAACAAGTCATGCACCTTATTTCATTACAATGATTACATTTCCCTCCATGTATCATCAGTTAATAGTATCTCTCTCTGTTCACTTTAGCACTTTAGCTCTTTATTATTATTATTATTAAACATTAAAGCATATATAATAATTTACATCACCAAAGGGCACATTCTGCAAGTCTGCCTCCTGGCCACTATCCCTTAGTCCCTCTCTTCCCATGAATCTAGAGTCCTCAGCCACTCCCCTTCTCCATGTCCCCTTCTCTGCCTCCATCTCCGGTGGGTGTCACTGCTGCTCTGGATACTCTTCTCCCTTGATGGTCCTAGGGTCCTCTGTTTCTGGACTGTAAGATTAACTACTCCCCTATTTTGTTACAAAGCTTCTACCTTTACAGTTGTGACAGTCGCAATTAGTCATGATAACAATTACTCACTATTGAATCATAGGAATCTTATCCCCATCTCTTTTAACCAGACCCATCTAGACAAGATGAAAACTATTCAGCTGGGACTCTTTCTTTCCCTACACAAGCTCCCCTTGAAAACTTGTAAGCCAGTCACTTTGTGCCTTTATCACCCCTTCATTCTAGGTAGCCAGTGTCTAAGTTGTCCATCACTGTTTACCCTGAAAATTCTAACTCTTTGCCATGGTCCTACATTATCTGACATGTGCTCTCCTCTTTGCCTTGTTTGCTGTGCTCAAATCCACACTGGTCACCATTCTGTTACATAAACATGCTTAATCTTCTCTTTCCCATACTGCCTTTTACTTGCCATCATCTGTTCTTTGAGTTTTCCATTCAGGTTATTTGGTTGACTCACTTTTGCTGACCCTTCAGAACTCAGGTCAAATGTCATAATATCAAAGAAAACTTCCTGACTACCCTCTCAGGAGTGGGGGTGGTGGTTATATGCTGTGGAGTTGATTTGGACTCATAGCTACCCTGCATAGGGTTTCCGAGACTATAAATCTTTACAGGAGCAGAAAACTTCATCTTTCTCCCATGGAATGGCTGGTAGTTTCACACTGCTGAACTTGAGGTTAACAGCCCGACTCATAATCCCTCTCATTCTAAAGTGAATCACTCTATACCCAGTCACCCTATATCACCAGTCTTATAATCATCCTTGTCTTTGTCACAACCTGTAATTAGTATTGTCATCTATTTGTTTACTTATTTGTCATCTGTATGTCCCACTAGAATATAAACTCCAGGAATCTACGCTGTGTCTGCCTTGTTATAACTAGTGTGGTACTGTGGGATAAAGTACTGGACCGAAAGGTCAGTTTGAACCACAGGGTCGATGGTTCAAACTTACCAGCCACTTCTTAGAAACCCTATACAGGGTCATTGTGAGTCAGAACCAACTAGATGACAATTAACAACAACAACAACAATATAAATGAGTCCTGGTGTGACGCTATAGAATAAGCACTGGACTATTAAAGGAGCTCTGGTAGTGTAGTGGTTACAAGTTGGGCTGTGAACCTCAAGGTCAGCAGTTTGAAACTACCAGCTGTTCCATGGGAGAAAGATGAGGCTTTCTGCTCCTGTAAAGATTTACAGCCTCGGAAACTCTTTTTGGGGTAGCTGTGGGTCAGAACCTACTCGATGGCACTTAACAACAACAACTAACCATAAGGTTGGTGATTCAAATCCACTAGCCCTTCTTTGGAAACCATATATAGGGTCACTATGATTTGGAACAACTCGACAGCACTTAACAACAACAATAGATACAAAGTCGGAATCAGTACGCATCAGTGAAGAAATGAATGAACAGTGTGATGCTATTTTTCATCACTCACTATCAGGGCATGCTTATGATAGTTAAGAATTTTCATGTGTGACCTCAGAGAATCTCAAGCAGAAGACATAAAGATAATGAAGTAGTAGATCCAAAACATACATTACATATTTCCTTTGTCTTATGATTTTTTTTTCTCAATCATTTCCATTAGATTTAATTTATGTGGTGGGTTAAGTAGAAAGAAAATAAGTTTGGGAAAGAAGAAAGTAGGTTTATAAATGCAAATTGATGTACACTGTGCTAGTTAGCACTTTGATCAATTTAAATTTGGTAGAAGAGGATGTCTAGATGCTTATAACACTTGGTGTCTGCTGATAAAAGAACTTGTAAATGCTGACACAAACTCCACTTTCAATGTATGAGAAAGCCCATTTGGGAAGCCCAGGTGAACTAGTAAGCACACTCAGGAGTATTCCATCTGTTCAGACATTGGCTGCCTCCTCAGCACTTCTTGAAGTTCATGGAACTAGCGTATTTGAATTTATTGAAACCTTGTGCAAAACACGGTCAGAGCCAAATGTGTAATGTTATTCCTGTCAGATCTTGATGAACTGTATTGCACTGTCTATGATTGGACCATCTATAGATAATTTCACAATTTAGCTTCTCTTCCCCTTTAAAAATGAGCTGATGACTCAATGAGTTAGGCTGGTAACCACAAGATTGGTGGTCAAACCCACCAGCTGGCCCCACAGGAGAAAGATGAGGCTCTGCTTTCATAAAGATTGTATAGTCACAGAAACCCTATGAGCAGTTCCACTCTGTCCTATAGGGTTGGAGTCCACTATATGGCAGTGGGTTTGGTCTGTTTTTATCCTTGTTTATTTTTAACTACTGAAAATATAGGGTAACCTAAGCTCTGTGGGAAACTCAGCCTCTTCCCTATTCCAAATATTTATAATCAGTGAAAAGATTTTTTTTTCTTTTGAAAAGTTGATGCAAAAAAATGACACACCAAACTATCCCTCCCATGATACATTCTACTCAACACAGCTGTCTGTCCCTGGGTTAGCACTTTCTACTCAGCTGACTCCACTAATTTATTGCAATGGCTACACAGAGCTCAGACACCGTACTCAAGGTTATGGGTTTCTTAGGGAAGTTAACAAGTTAGAGTGCAAAATCAGAAAGTGTTCAGGGCACAGTTGTTCCAGTAAGGTTAGTCAGGCCCACAGACAGTCCTCTTTCTCCCAGTCAATATTCCAAAGTTCTTCTAAGGCTGCTGATTCATGCCCACAGAGCACACCATTCCATCACAAGCCTCATTGTGAAGACACTCAGCTTTAGCTCTGTGGGTCAGCAAACCTAGAACCCCAGATCAGTGCCTGGAATCATCCTATTCTGCAAGAATGCCTCCTGTCCAAAGTCACTTTCTCTGTAGGATTGGAAGCCTACTGCTCTGGCTCTTGATTCTGTTGCTGCTTCTCACCACTTCTCCAATGTCACAGATCTCTGTTTCTGGGGTAAGGAGCATCAATGTACAAGGGATCTTGGAGTCCAAAGGACTCATTCCTCTCCTGGTTCTTTCTTATTGAGGGAGTGAAATCCCCTATTCCTGCTATGGAGATGACTCATTTATACCCACATTGGAGTTCCAAGTTTTCACAATTATCCCTGCTAACAGTCACTCACAAATGAATCATATAATTCATCAGCATCTTCTCCCACCTTCTCAAACCTAGGCCCATAAGGAAAAAGTAGTTTTATTGGAGTTACAAAGACTGTGGCTAGAAGGAACATATGAAGCAGTTCACTGTAATGCAGTTGACATACATCTTTCTTTCTTAATGGAAAGTTTATAAGTCAGAATGTTTCTTTTTCTGCTCAGATAACAGGGAAGCTCATTTCCATACTGATTATTCAGTAAAAACATTATTCTCATTTTGATTTTTTTTTTTTCTTTTTCTGTACTATAAAATAAGGAGCTGTGGTAGTGTAGTGGTTATGAATTGAGTTGTGAACCTCAAGCTCAGCAGTTCGAAACTACCAGCTGTTCCGTGGGAGAAAGATGAGGCTTTCTGTTCCTGTAAAGATGTACAGCCTCAGAAACCCTGTACAGGGTCGCTATGAGTTGGAACCGACTCCACGGCACATTAACCACCACCACCACCATAGTATAAAAGGCATTTTGTTTTTTATTTTATATTTTTCTAGAATTATCTGTACCTATACATACCACTGTATGAATAAGCCTTGGACTGCTAATCTCAAGGTCAGCAGTTCAAACCTACTAGCTGCTCCTTGGATATCCTACACAGTGCCACTGTGAGTTGGAACAGACTTGATGGCACTTAACAATAATAGGACACATACCTTAGAAGGCTATCCATGTCACTATTTGAAAGCAGTGCTTTGTCTATAAATAAAAATGTCTAAAAGATATACCATTCAACACAGATGTTGGCCCTCTTTTGCATGAATAGATACATTTCCTATGCATTACTTATTGTATCTTGTATATATCTTGATATATATATATATGTGTGTGTGTGTGTGTGTGTGTGTGTGTGTGTTTGAAGATGTGCAGGGCCAGGCAATGTGAGTTGGAGTCAGCTCAATATACATACATGCATGTGTGTGTAAAGCAAAAACCAACAGTTGCCATTGAGTCAATTTCTCTACCGGATGACCCATGTGTTGTAGAATAGAATACGCTCAGTAAGGCTTTCATGACTATGGAGTGTATCTGGAAGGGTTCAAACTACCAACCTTTCAGTTAGTAATCAAGCACCACTAATGGACTTCATCAATATGCATAATGTCAACTCTGTTAGGCAGTGAATTCCTTGATGACAAGGGTGATATCTTAATAGTGTCTCTATGCTGAGGGCTTACCACATTATCACAGTGATTGTAATATTCAATAAAATTTTGATGACTAATTGTGAGACAAAGGGAGAGACAGTGCCCATTTCTCAGTTGTATTATCTACAGTAAGTACTGTTTTGTTTCACAAATTTTGTGACCATGCAAATACTGCAAACACACATACATTTAATGCACAGAAATGATGAAATGATGTGGGGAAGTTTTGGTATAATGTGCTGTATTGCTGTGAATTTACTTGATATGAATTTTCTATCCAAAGCCTTCTTAACTCCCACCGATTGATTAGATGAGACCATGTGACTAGGCTGTACAGGACCCTGATGCCAGGATTGGTTAGGTTTGCCATTCTACTAGGTTTAAAAAGAGCCATCTCAGAAGCTGGAGTGCAGGATCCCAGGACCATCAAGAAAGAAGAATTGTGAGCAGAGCATGAGATCTCTATTGGAAAAGCACATGCTACAGCAGTGCTACAGCATGGAGAGATGAGCAGAAGGCTTCCTGGACCACAGACTGAACGAGCTTGAGTGCCTTTGGGCAGGAGGCTGGCTTTCAGAATGTGCTTTGAAAAACAGGTGTTTATTGTTGTTGTTGTGTAGTGTTGTCAAGTCGGTTCCGACCCATAACGACCCTGTATAGGGTTTCCAAGGAGCAGCTGATGAGCTTGAACTGCTGACCTTGCAGTTCAAATGGCTTTGCAGTCTGGTGCATTAACCTACATTGCCACACCAGGACTCAGGCATTTATAGACATAGCTAAAAGCACTTTGTAGCACTTGCTGGAGCAGGGTAGAGGCCAAGGGGACACATGACTGAAAGGCTGAAGACAAGAGCAAGGTGTACTTAAGGTATGGCAAAGAAGAGGCCTTCCTGACCAAAGAATTGCTGCATCTTTGTTGTAGCTGTTCCTGATTTGTACCCCGTTCACTTCCTTAATAAACCCATGATCGTGAGAACTGTCTGAATTCTGTGTGGCCATTACAACAGATTATCAACCCAGCAGAGAAAGTGAAATGCCATGGGAGGATAGTTAATGTCCGAAAAGTGTAAAGAAGGTTTCAGGGTGGAGGCATGCTTGACCTCCACTTCATATAAATCAACCTTAGGCTGGTTTTGAGTTTGACTCTCCTTCCCCATTATAAAGGCAGAGGAAATCAGACAAGGCTCCCATATCATTTTTGCATGTGCCTCTGTATACATTTGTGACATTTCAGAAGTGAATTTTGGCCTCATTTACCTCATTTAATAGTCTGAAAGGCTTACAATCATTGAAATTAAATGAGTATATGATTGGATGAATATAAAACTAATGATCTGCTCTGTAAACTTTCACTCAATTAACAAAAAAGAAAGAAAGAAAGAAAATAATGCATGCAGCATGTAAAAGCTGTTTAATGCATGTGTTACTTGGGTAAGGATACCAGAATACATAACCCAAATTGACTAACACAAAATAAATCTAGTTTCTTTCTTATATAACTCACGTTTTTAAAAAATTTGAAAAGAGATGTTGCATGCTACCCTAGTATTTTCCTAAGCTAAACGAATGTTCCTTACATAGTTTCTAAAACCTTCAACCTCCAAGCATTTTGTATTTTTCCTGACATTTATCAAAATGTCTTTAAAATGTAATGACTTGAATTGGCCTTACACTCAGGTCATGATCTGTCCAAAATTAAGCCCCACAATCCTGACACTCAAAATCATGATCTAACACGATCTACCCAGGTAAGAGTATTAATGCCAATTATTGTACTTTATGCATATAAGAAATAGCCCAAGATTGTTTGGAATTTTGATGTTCTATTACTCTGTTGGTGCATATTAACTTTTGGGTCTCTAAGTCTCTCCTGTTTATTCCACATGAACTGTTACAACCAACTCTCCATTTAGAGCATTTTTAATTCATAATTTGTGACTATATGTAGCTCATTGCTGTTGAGTCCACTCAGACTTATAGTGAGTGACCTGATCTGACAGAGTACATAGAGCTGCCCCAGAAAGTTTCCGAGTTTGTGATCTTTATGAAAATTGTCTACCATATCTTTCGCCAGCAGAGTGGCTGGTTGGTTTGAACCACCAACCTTTTGGTTAGTAACTAAGTACTTTCACCACTGTGCCACCAGGTCTCCTTATGATTATATGTGTATACTTTCAAATTTCAACTTGTTTGGAACCATCAGAACAATCTTTAATTTTAATTCAGTTAGTTATAAACTGTTTTTCTTCTGTGTGACACTTTACTATGTGCCTATCTATATTACTAATTAAAATTCAGAACCACCTGTAGTAAAGAAGAGATACAAAAGAATTTCAGAAAGTTATAAAAAATATACACTTTATTTCTCAACATAAGCTCCATCAAGATCAAGATACTTTTATAAACAGTGATACCAACCATACAGTCCATCGTGGTGTGGTGCTTTGGATAAGCACTGGACTGATAACCACAAGGTTTGTGGTTCAAACCCACCAGCCACTCCTTAGAATCCCTATGAGTAAGAACTGACTCGATGGCACTTAATAACTTAACAAAAGAACCAAGGGTCCTGGGAATTTAACCATGTCAATATAGTCTGTTTTAAAAAGCAGCAAAAATAGGTGTCCTTTAAAGATTTTTTTTAAATATTCAGAAACAAAAAGAAGTCAGAAAGAGCCGAATGAGGACTGTAAGGTGAAGGCCTAGTAATTTGACATTGGTATTTTAGCCACGTTGTTTGAGGAAAGGAATGAGCAGGAGCATTGGTGTGATGGAGACGGCATCTCTGGTGAAGCTTTCCTGGGCATTTTTGGGGGGGTTAAAGTTTTGACTAACTTTCTCAAAACACTTTCCTAATAAGCAGATGTTATTGTTCATTGCCCCTCCAGACAGTCAACAAGCAAAATGCATTAGCATCCCTAAAAAACTGTTGCTATGATCTTTGCTCTTTACCAGTCTGATTTTGCTTTGAACCACTTCTACCTCTTAATTATCATTGCTTGCACTGTGCTGTCTTCAGGATCATGCTAGGAAAGCCAGGTTTAATTATCTGTTACAAAGAAATGCTTCAGGGTCTTGATATCACTTCTTTAAAATTTTCATTGAACGCTCTACTCTTATCTGCAGCTGACACAACAGTTGAGCACCCATTGACAGAAAATTTGTTCAACATTAATTTTCAGTCAGAATTGTGTAAGCTGAACCAGTTGAGGTGGCAATTGTTTAATAGCTACTGTTGTTGTTGGGTGCCATTGAGTTGGTTAGGACTCATAGTGACCCTATACACTACATAACAAAACACTACCCAGTCCTAAGCCATCCTCACTATTGTTGTTGTATTTGAGCCCTTTGCTGTTGCCACTCACTGTGCGACTCCATATCCTTGGAGATACTACTCCTTTTTACTATCCCTTGACTTTACCAAGCATGATGTACTTTTCCAGGGACTTGTCCCTCCTTATAACATACCCAAAGTACGAGTGATAAGGTCTTGTCATCTTGGTTTCTAAGGAACATTTTGACTGTACCTCTTCTAAATCATGTTTAGTAGGGTGGAGGGTCAGAGAAAAAGAGGAAGACCCCCAGCAAGATGGATTGGCAAAGTGGCAGCATCAATGGGCTCAAGAGTGGTAACAATAGCAAGGTTGGCCCAGAATTAGACAGTGTTTCGTTCTACTGTTCATAGGGTCACTATGAGTCAGTACCAACTCAATGGCACCTAACAACAACTTCTAACCCCGATTTATTCGTTTTTCTGACAGTCCATGGAGTGTTTAGTATCCCCTCATACTGTCTCTTGGTCTACATACAGGTTCCTCATGAACACAGTTAAGTGTATTGGAATACACATTCTTCACAATATTATCTATAGCTTGTCATGATGTACACAGTCAAAAGCCTTTGCATAGTCAGTAAAATATAAGTAAACGTTTTTTCTGGTATTCTCTGCTTTCAACTTAGATTTGTCTGATATCAGCAATAATATCTCTAGTTCCACGTCCTCTTCTAAATCCAGCCTAAATTTCTGGTAGTTCCCTGTCAATGAACTGTTACAACTGTTTGTTTGTTTGTTTTTTTATCTTCAGCAAAATTTTACTTACATGTGATATTAATGATGTTGTTCAATGATTTCCACATTCCATTGTCTCACCTTTCTTTGGAATGAGCACAACCAATTGGATCTCTTCCAGTTGGTTGACCAAGTGGCTGTCTTTCAACTGTCTTGGCATAGATGAGTGAGCACCTCCAGTGATGTACCATTTTGTTGAAGGTTTCCATTTGTACTCCATCAATTCCTAGACCCTTGCCTTTCACCAATGCCTTTAGTACAGCTTGGACTTCTTCCTTCAGTACTATCAGTTCTTCACCAAATGCTACCTCTTGAAATGGTTGGTCCTCTTCAATTAGGGCATGGACAAGACTATTTTCCTATCAAATTGACAGGAATGGTATGCAACTGCATACCATTGTCTTGCCCTTTCTTAAAATCAATTTCCATTTGTAAAATGCTGATTTATTTGGGACATTTTCCCTATAAACTTTTCATAAATCATCAGTGATTTCACCATTCTTCCATCTAAGTTTCACTATGAATTTGATATTTGTTCTTGCTTCAATTTTAGCAGAATACATGTTGCTCTGATAGGTACTCTTTTCTAACTGATGTTATATCCTTCTTAGTACTTCAAACTAGAGTCTCTTCAGATTGTTATAAGAAGATAGTACAGCATTTATTTAGGAGCAAAAAAAAATTTTAAGTCCATGCATAGATTTTTCATAGTATACATTTTCCATGAAATCTTAAAGGAGCTCTGGTAGCGTAGTGGTTATGAATTGGGCTGCGAACCTTAAGGTCAGTGATTCTAAACTACCAGCCGCTCCGCGGGAGAAAGATGAGGCTTTCTACTCCTGTAAAGATTTACACCCTCGGAAACCCTGTACAGGGTCGCTCTGTACAGGGTCGCTATGGGTTGGAACCGACTCGATGGCACTTAACAACAACAACAACAGTATAGAAGATAAGGAGCTCTGGTAGCACGGTGGATGAGTCAGGCTGCTAACCTCAAGGTCAGCAGTTCAAAACTGCTAGCCATTCCACAGGAGAAAAATGAGGACTTTTTCTTCTATAAAGATTTCCAGCCTTGGAAACCCTATGTAGGGTTGCTATGAGTTGGAACCGACTCCACTGCACACTACCACCATCAACAGTATAGAAGATACCAGAGCATGAATTAATAAAAGGAGCTCTGGTGGTATTGTAGGATTAGCATTGGACTCTTAACCACAAGCTTGGTGATTCAAATCCACTAACCACACCCCAGGAAAAAGATGAGGCAGTCTGCTCCCGTAAAGATTTACAGTCTTATGATGTGGAACTGCAGGATAATATACACAATAAACACACAAGGTCGTAATTAAACAATATTGAAGGATAATATACATAAAGTCATTATATACACAATAATACACACAAAGTCATAATATACACAATAATGCAGGATAATATACACAAGGTCAATTTGAACCACAAGGTTGGCAGTTCAAACTCACCAGCTGCCCCTCTGAAATCCTATACAGGGTCGCTATGAGTCGGAACTGACTTGACGGTATAAAACAACAAAAAACTTACACAGGGTCATTATGAGTTGGAATTGACTTGATGGCAGTGGGTTTGGTTACATTTGGTTAGATTTAGGTATGTGAATTTGCCTAAAATAATTTATTGATCAAATTTCTCTATGTTGTCCATAAAGACTGCCATTTCATTATACATATATTTTTGAAACATTAACACAAACAAAAATGCAGTGAAATCTTGGAGAAATATCTCATACTACTATATTGGCTAGAAGATTACTCATACATACACACACCTTTACTTAGATTGAAGAGAATGGGCAAAAGATGTAAGCCCTGGTAGTTAATCACATTGGTGTAAATAGATACATCTAGTAAACACACCAGAGTACTGGTGTGGCACTGTAAGATAAGCCCTGGACTGCAAGGTCAGTTTGAACCTCAAGTCTGGCAGTTCAAACCAGCTGCTCCTTGGTAACCCTATACAGGGTTGCTATGAATTGGAACTGATTCAATG
>NW_006408526.1:14147789-14153738 GCF_000296735.1 Chrysochloris asiatica
TTTCTGCTCCCGTAAAGATTTACAGCCTTGGAAACCCTGTACAGGGTCGCTATGAGTCAGAACTGACTCCACAGCACATAACCACCACCACCAGTACATTTAAAATAGATGCAATGCTTTTGAAAATTCATTTGTCACAGTTATTATCAAAATCTGCTTAAAATGTTGAATCATTTGACTCCATGAATATAGTAAAATGTATAAACTAGATAAAAGTCATTAAATCACTGTTTGTCATTATTTTAGTTGGGGAACAGTTAAATTTATTATGGTGTTCAGATTGCTGGAGTCCTGGTGTGGTGCTATAGGATATGCACTGGACTGCTAACTGTGTTGACAGTTCAAACTCACTTGTTATTAGTCAGAATTGACTCGACCGCACTTCACAACAATTGGATTGCTTCCCAAAGATTTTCAATAGCCTTCTCTGTCTGAATTGTGATGGCAGTTCTGAGTTCGTGAATTTGTTTCTGTTTTTAGAAACCGTATTTTCCTTTGTTCTTTATTTATATTATACTGTTTTGTTTTTTTTTACAGAAGTACCGGTGTGATGATAGAAATAGATGTTCTAGTCAGATGCAAAGATGTATGTCATCTAAGAGTAGTAATCCTCTGTGGGGTTGGCAGAGATAATTGAATGATTTTTTAAAGCATCAATTATTTAGAGGAGCATAGATCTTCCACAGCAGACCTGGCTGATTTATAGGTAAAGATAGTTGCTTCGCTTGTCCTGGAGGCTCTACAAATAGACAGTGAATGATTTGGAAAGTCATTTTTGTTAATTTTGTCTGAACCTCTTTCCCATTCCCTTCCTCCAACCCCCATCCACCCAACCATATAAATTATTGAGGTAACTGTTCTGGAATTATGTGACAATCCACTTGGACCTGGGAGAGATGCATGAGATTTTGCGAGGATATAAAGAGATGTTAAAAAAGAAAAATTATGAAAACATATGAAGATGCATGGACAGCAGGAGAATGGAATGTCCAATAGAGGTGAAATAATAGTACTGTTGCAGAAACAGAAAAACCAAATCAAAACCACATCCACTGCTTTCAAGTCAAGTACAATTCATAGCACCCTGGTGGCACTGTGCTTAAACATTTGGCTGCTAACTGGAATGTTGACAGTTTGTCCTCACTAGCCACTCTGCTTGAGAAAATTTGGTAATCTGCGTCTGTAAAAATTTAGAAAGGCAGGAAGGAGCCTTATAATTTAGAATAAGGATTTGATTGTTTATTCTGAGCCAGATGCCAGCAATATATGTTTTTAACTTTTTATTGTGAATTGAATAAAGGATTACAGGCAAGATCATCAGTATTGCACTCATGATATACTTTTTTTCATCTTCTCCATGCAAGAACAGTTATCTGACTTCCTACCTATGGTTTTATTTCCATTCTCCCCAACTTTACATCTCTTTTGTCCTTAGGTAAATGTTGCCCTTTTAATTTTGAATGATTGACCACTTCATGGTAAGCATACCTTACTGATGTTGTCCTCCAGGTATACCTTCCTAGTGCTTCGCTGAAAATTGGGCCACAAGGATGAGTTCCTTTCCAGACCTGAAGGATGGTTGAGGGCCATTGTCTGAAGTTCATATAGTCTCTGTCAGTCTTTTTTAAAAAAATATTTTTTATTTTTATTCCACATTTTCTCCCACTCTACCCAGGACTCTCTAATTTGATCCCTTTCAAAAGAGTTGGTAGTGGTAACTGGACACCATCTAGTTCTGTTCTCAAACTTTTGGAGACTGATGCATATATGTTTCATTAATCTATTGGACTAATTGATTCCAAGCATCTTCAGTACTAATCTCTCTTCTTTCTTCCACACATGGAGAGACTAATAGTTGCATCTGAGATGGACACTCATGAGCTTTTAAGATCTGAGAAACTTCTCACATTTTCTTTGTAACTATATTGTGCCAATTGACCATGGTGTCCTCTGAGACTATGGTTCTGAGCCTATTAACCCAGCAACTCATTGTCTTGAGATGTTTGATAATATCTAAGAAGTTGTCATCATTTTACCTGCTGTATGCTCCACCACATTCAAAGATGTGTTTGCAGCAAATGTAAATACCTATACAAAATATCTTCTTTCAAACCCCTGTAATATTTATGGATATGTTCCCACACTTCTTCCCATACCTCATTAGCCTGTTGTATCTGTCCCTGTATCTATCCCCTAAAATATGTTGTCTTAGCTCTTATTTCTTGTGGATGTATACCAAGTAGAGGGATTGATAGGTCCTAAGGTATTTCTATTTCCAACTTTCTAAGGAAGTGCCAGACTGTTTTCCACAGTGGTTGAATCATTTTACAGTCACACCAGCAATGTAGGAGGGTCCCAATATCTCCACACCCTCACCAGCATTTGTTATTTAGTGTTCTTTTGAGATTTGCTATTAATGCTGGGGAGTCCTGGTGTGGCAGTATTGGATAATGTGTTGGACAGCAAAAGCTGTTTGAACTGTGAGGTTGGTGGTTCAAACTCACCAGCTACTCCTTGGAAACCCTATACACAGTCACTATGGGTCGGAACCAACTAGACAGCACTTAAACAACAACAACATTAATGCTGGAGTGAGATTGTATCTTATTGTTGTTTTGATTTGCATCTGTCTAATGACTAAGGAGCTCTGGTGGCGTAGTGGTTACGAATCGGGCTGCGAGCCACAAGGTCAGAAATTCGAAACTACCAGCGGTTCCGCGGGAGAAAGATGAGGTGGTCTGCTCCCGTAAAGATTTACAGCCTCGGAAACCCTGTGTAGGGTCGCTGTGAGTTGAAACCGACTCCACGGCACACAACAACAACGACTAAAGATTGTAAACACTTCTTCATATTTGTTGGCTGCATGAATGTCTTCCTTGGTGAAGTGTCTATTCATGACCTCTGCCTATTAAAAAAATATATATATGTTTTTGGTCTTGTAGAGGTATTTTAGTTTGATATAAATTTTAGAGATTAGTTCCTTGTCTAATATATCATAGCAAAAAAAAATTTTCCCAGTCTGTGGATTACCTTTTAGTCTTTTGGCAAAATCTTTTGATGCATAGAGTGTCTAATTTTCAGGATGTCCTAGTCATATATTTTGTCTTCTACTGTTTGTGTATTTTTAGTAATGTCTGATAGTGTATTTATGCCATGTATTATCACACCTAAGTTTGTCCCTATTTTTTTTATTGATAATCTTTATAGTTCTAGATTTCACACATAGGTTTCTAATCCATGTTGAGTTTGTTTTTGTGTATGGTGTGAGATATGAGTCTTGTTTTACTCTTCTGAAAATGGATTTCCAGTTTTGCAAGCACCATTTGCTGAAAAGAATATTTCTTCATCATTTAAAGTGTTTTGGTCCTTTATCCAAGATCAGCTGACTGTATGTGGATGGGTTTACTTCTGGGTCCTCAGTTCTGTTCCATTGATCTATGTATCGTTTGCTATACCAGTACTAGACTGTTTTGACCACTGTGGATGTGTAGTAGATTTTGAAATCACATAGTGAAAGGCTTCCAACTTTGTTTTTCTTTTTAAGCAGTGCTTTGCATATCTGAGGTCTCTTTCCGTATAAAGTTAGTAATCACTTTTTCCATCTCTTTAAAGGGTGATGTTGGGATCTGGATTGGGATTGCGTTATATCTACAGATTACTTTGAGTAATGTTGACACTTTCATAATATTAAGCTTTCCTATCCATGAGCATGATATATTCTTCCACTTATGTGAGCCTCTTTTTGCTTCTTATAGTAAGTTTTGTAGTTCTGTTTTTATAGATCTTTTGTTTCTCTGGTTAGATTTATGCCTAAGGATTTAATCTTTTGGGTGGCCATAGTAAATGGTATTGTTTTCCTAATTTCCTTTTCAAGCTGTCTTTATTAATATAGAGGAATCCAACTAATTTTTGTATGTTGATCTTGTACTCTCCCACTTTGCTGGATCTTTGAAGGAATTCTAATACTTTTCTTTGCTGAGTCTTTGAGATTTCTATCTATCAAATCATACCATTTATAAATAGAAATAGTTATACTTCTTTGCTAATTTGGATGCCTTAAATTTCTGTTTCTTGCCTTATAGCTCTGGCTAAAAATTCCAACACAATATTGAATTAGAGTGGTCATATAAGGCATCCTTGTCTAGTTCCTATTCACAAAAGGAATGCGTTAATTACTCTCCATTGAGGTTAATATTGGCTGTTGGATTTGTATATATGATCTTAATTACGTTGAGGAAATTACCTTCTATTCCTATTTTGTTGAGTCTTTTTTTGTTTTTTGTTTTTTTTAAAATAAAAAATGGATGTTGGATTTTGTCAAATGCCTTTTCTGCATTTGGCTTAAATCCCACTTGGTCATGATATAGATATATTTTTATATGTTGTTGAATTCTAATGGCTAGAATTTTGTTGATAATATTTGCATCTATGTTCATGAGGGATATTGGTCTGTGATTTTCTTTTTAAGTGGTATCTTTGCCTGGTTTGGGTATGACGGTTATGATTGCTTCATAAAATGATGTTTTTGTTGTTATAAAATGCCATTAAGTTAGTTATGACCTATAACACCATTAAGTTGGGTCAGAATCCCTATAGGGTTTCTGAGGAGGGGCTATGAGTTTGAACCACTGACATTGCAGTTCAAACTGACTTTGCATTCCTGTGCATTAACCCACAGCACCACACCAGGACTCCTTATAAAATGTATTCAGGAGTTTTTCATGCTTTTCTATATTCTGAAATATTTTGAGTAAAATTGGTGTCAGTGCTTGTCTAAATGTTTGGTAGAATTTACCAGTAACTCCAACTGGCCTTGGACTTTTTTATGTTGGGAATTTTTTGATGACCTGATCAATTTCTTCTTTTGTGATATAGGTCTGTTCACGTTTTCTACTTCTGTTAATTTAGATAGGTCAAGTTTTTCTAAAAATTTACCCTTTTCTTTTAGATTTTATAAAATTTGTTGGTGTACAATTCATCATTCTGTAATTATCCTTTTTACTTCCATTGGTTCTGTTGTGACTTCTCTCATATAGTTTCTTATACATGTTATGTGCATCTTCTTTTATTTTGTTAGATTTGCCAATTGTTTGTCAATTTTATTAATCCTTCCAAAGAACCAACTTCTTGTCTTTTTGATTCCGTCTACTGTTTTTTTTTTTTTTTTTCTAAATAATTAATTTCTGCTCCAATGTACATTATTTATTTTCTTCTGGTAGTTGTAGGCGTACTTTACTGCTCATTTTTCTTATTATTGGAGATATTGCATTGATGTGTTCATTTTACTTTTTATTTTTATCTTTTAAGAGGTGTGTTTTTATTGCTAAAAATTGCTCATTAAGCAAAGCTTTTGCCAAAAATATATTTTAAAGGAGTTTATAGCATAATTTTGAAAGGAATCCAGATGGTGAATTGGGGTAAGTATTGGGCTGCTCACTGACAGGTTGGCAGTTTGAACCCACAGGAGAAAAAGGAGGCAGTTTGCTTGCATAAAGAGTTGCAGTCTCAGAAACTCTATGGAGCAGTTCTATAATGTCCAATGTGGTCACTCTACATCAGAATCAACTCAGTGGCAGTGGGTTTGTAACATAACATAATATATTTGCATCTTAGAAACAATTCTGGCTCTACTGTTCATTATTCATACGTATAGAAAACTGTGGTTTCCCTTTCCCATATCAAATGCACTAAGAAGCCATTTCCCAAACAAGAAATTCTATTTTGCTGTTTCAATTGCTATTTGTAGAATCTATTGTTGTGTATAATTTTACTCACTATTTTCCAGCAAGAGCTGTTAGTTCCAGCAAAAACATACTCAGCTAATAATCTCAACCACAAACCTTCAGAACTGCAAATCAAGTATTTTATGATAACAGACAGGTTGGAAAACAGCTGTTATGTTCATGGGGGAAAGGTGGTGGAAACAAACATCATTTACTATATATATAT
>NW_006408526.1:14155463-14158926 GCF_000296735.1 Chrysochloris asiatica
CCCTGTGTAGTGCTTCTGAAGAGCAGCTGATAAGCTTGAACCACCTACCTTGCAGTTCAAGCCTACTTTGTAGTCCAGTGCATTAACCTGCAGATTACCCCTTTGTTATTGTAGTTAAGTGTTGGTTCTGACAGTTCTCATAACCTTCTGAGCTCACCTCTCTGACTTGCATTTAACTGGCCCAGTAGATTCCCTTGGAAGCCGCTGTTTTCCTTACATCTGTTTTTGAAGGTACCCTGACAAGACTAAGACATGTCTATTACAAAGAGAACATATTTGTAGCCATCCTTGGCACTTAACAACAACAACAAGTGATTAAAAAACATGTCAAAACACATTTTGTTTGGAATAAACCTATGCATGTATGAAATAAAACCCTAGTAGCAGTAAAGTTTTATTTACTCTCATAATTTATTTCAAAGGGAAATGTTTTATTTAGTGATAGTATTACTCTGCTGGCTTAAAATTTTTAGATTGAAAACAATGTGCTGCATATTTGGCAGACTCATATCCTGCCAATAAAAACCATGATTTAATATGTAAGAAGTATGTAAGATAGAAAGATGAATTAAAAGGTAGGCTGTATTTTGATTACAATTCAGAAGAACCATAATATACCATGAGAACATAAGAATTGGATTGTGTCCACTTACCTCTAGTGAAGCAGCAGTCAAGAAATCAAAAGATATGTTGCATTAGGCAAGTCTGCTGCAAAAGACCTCTAAGAAGTGTTGAATAGAAAAGATGTCACTTTGAGTAGTAGGGTGCATCTGAACCAAACCATAGAATTTTATATCATGTCATATGTATTTGGAGTCCTGATGTGGATTAATGTGCCAGACTGCAAAGTTGTTTGAATCATAATTTCAGTGATTCAAGCTCCCTCATTCCTCCTTGGAAAGCTTATGCATGGTCACTATGGGTCAGAATCGACTGAACGGCACTTAACAACAACAACAACATATGTACTTGAAAGCTGAACAATAAATAAGAAAGACCTTAAAATGATGCATTTGAATCATGGGATTGGAGAAGAATTTTGAAGAATATTAGACAGTCAAAGGAAAAACAAATTTGTCTTCGAAGAAGTATAGCCAGAATGCTTGTTGTTGTTGTTGTTAAGTGCCATCGTGTCAGTTCTGACACATAGCAACCCTGTATAGGGTTTCCAATGCTTCTTAGAGGTGAAGAAATGAAGGCTAGACTTCATTTCTCATACATGGGCCATGTTGTCAGGAAGGACCAATCCCTGTAGGACATCATGCTTAATAAAGTGGAGGGTCAGCAAAACAAAACAAAACAAAAGCCCTTCAATTAAATAGATTATCATAGTGGCGGCAGCAGTGGACTCAAACACAGTAATGAGACTGATGCAGGACCAAGCAGTGTTTAGTTCTGTTGTGCATAGGTCACTGTGAATCACAGACAATTAGACAGCACCTAACAAGAACAGCAACACCACTACCGAATATCTTGGTCAAAAATTTATAAAAGAATCATTGTCCAATGGAGGAAAATCAAACAGAGAAGAAAATAATTTTAAATTCTCATGGAATCCAGACTTTCTTGAGCCAGAGAGACTAGAAGAACACCCAAAACTATTGTCTGGAGATAATCTTCCAACTTAACCAAACCAAACCAATTGTTTAGTTTAATTATTAAAGAGTGTTTGCTTTGAGCACTGTGCTATATGGGATTAAATTGGCAAAAGCAAATCAGAAGATTACAGACAAACCAGAAGGGGCAGTGAGTTCCTGGGAATGGTTCAGGAATAGTTTGCTAGATGCTGAGAATGGTTGAACAATTGGAAAATTGCAGTAAATGTGATTGAACTGTGATATAGAAATTATTGAATTAGTATAGGTTTTACTACATACAGTTTTGACAACAGCAAATTAATTCAAAACAAAGAACCAGAATATATGGAGTATACAGAATAAATTGAAAAAGATTGCACTAAAATGTTGGTAATTATTTTGTTTAGTGTTATATGGAATTTCTACTTTTAATTTGTGTATTCCTGAGTTTTTGCAATTTTACAAATAAAATATATTTATATTTTTTCCTGATAAGATCTGAATAAAAGAAAGCATAGTTATCTTGCCACCAAGTATTGAGTTTGTCTTGCATTGCAAACTGAGCAAAAAACAATTAAGTAGCTTTGTAGACATTTTACGTGATATCAGAGCTTATTATTAGAAAATCTTGCTCACTTAACTGTTGTCATGTTTAACCTCTTTGGTTAAAATTCATTACTTTAGAATAAGAATATCACTTTTGGTTGATTAAAACTATTAAATAGGGTCATTATGTTTACTTACTATGTTGTTGGTAAGTACTTTTGAGTTGGGTCTAACTCGTAGCAACCCTGTATAGGGTTTCCAAAGAGAAGCTGGTGAGCATGTACTATAAAAGAACCAAGGGAACAATTTGTTATTACATGCATTTGTACCTCTGCCCTTGAAATATATAACTTACCAAGTCTGATTGCATATATTATTTTTATTTCTGTAGAAAGGATGTCAGCTTCATGAGTAATTGAATTGCCATTTTATCATTCAAGGCTGGCGTAGGCTTTGTTTTGCTATGATTGTATGGCACTCTTTGGCCAAGGCCTTCACTTCATTTTGTTGTTATTTAGTTGTTCATTATCACTGGAAGACTAGGATACTATTGTATTTGTGAACAAATTTCTAGTTCTAGGCTCATGGCACAATGTTGCCACATGCCACATGTTGTTAAGTGCCGTCAAGTCAGTTCCAACTCATAGTGACCCCGTTTAGTGTTTCTGAGGAATGGTTGATGAGTTTGAACCACTGACCTTGCAGTTAAAAAAACAACTAACTTTGTGGTTTAGTATTTATCCTACAGCACCACAATGGATATGGGTATTAATAGTTAGATATTAATATTTTAGCTCAATATTAGTATCATAACTCAATCTACCACTTAAGGCTTTGTGGTAGATTCTGTGTTGATGACTGCTGGGACTATAATACAAATGAAGCACAATTCTTCATGGACTTCTTCATGAGTAGATAACTGGTGATATATTGGAAAGATCATTGCTCATTAAAACATATTGCCTTCAATTTTTAGAAGTTATGAGTCCTCTAATGAGAGTACCCAGGTGAGAAGAGAAATACATAAAAGTTACCCGTCACCCCCCCCACACACACACACCTGTTTCATGATGGTTGTTTTGTCTGATTTATTGATACTGTCAGGATGCTTGCCTATGGATGGAGGTATTGCAACTCTCTATTTAAAATTCAGATTGAAACAGCCAAGATTTGTTCTTATTCCTATCTCTTACTTTATTCTTTTCAAAGCATCTAGAGCTGTTAGAATCTTCTTAATTTATGACCAGTTTCAAACATAATTGTTGTGTACCATGAAATATTATTTTCTGAGTACACGTCCCTCTTTGTGTCCCAAGCATCACACCCTGGTGAAAATCACA
>NW_006408526.1:14159131-14160505 GCF_000296735.1 Chrysochloris asiatica
GGAACAGCTGGTAGTTTCGAACTGCTGACCTTAAGGTTCACAGCCCGATTTGTAACCACTACGGTACCAGAGCTCCTTTTAGAAAGTATATTTATGTTGTCCTTCAAAGGGCTTTCCTTTTCTTTTCATCATGGGCTAGAAGAGCAGCCTATTTCCTATATAGCCAAGATAATATATTGGGGGGAAAAAAGGACCTTACATTAATCCAACTAATTTGATTAAAGAAGTAATATTGGATTGATTTTCTTAGATTTCAGAATTTATGTGGAAAGAGATGAACAATAAAATCAAATCCAATCTTTTGGCAGGTCCAAATTAGACTCAATACCTGTGCATCTGGACTACACATACAAAGGGATGGACATTATCTCAGAGAAATCAAATTACTTGTCCCCTGTATAGTCCTTAAGCATCTGTGCATGCTTGTTACTATGGTAACCTGTCCCTGTTAATAACCAGCTTTTTAAGTGTTCAATTGCCACTTTAATTAATTAAATGTTCAGTTGACAATCATCTTGTTTCCTTCATTGTGTCAGACATTTTGTTGAAAAATAAATATTAGATGGGATATAGAATAAGAAATTTATGATCTTCTGTAAATATAGAGCTAATATAACTTAAAATAGGTAGACAAGTAGGTGTTAAATTAGAAGATATTGTTTATTGTTTTACAATGTGAAAGAAGGCAACTCAGAAAGGGTCAAACTTCTGAAGCTCAAAGCTTCAGAAAGTGGAATTTAGACTGTTCATAAAATGAATGAGAGAGAGGATTTGTTGTTATTAAGTGCTGTTGAGTTGACTCTGACTTATAGTGAAACTGCATAGGGTTTCCAAGGAGCACCTAATGGATTTGAACAACTGACCTGGAGGTTATCAGTCCAGTGCTTATTCTACCGTGTCACCCCAGGATTCTGAGAGAGATGATTTTTGTTGTTGTTAAGTGCCATCAACTCCATTTAGACTCATAGCGACCCTGTATGAGGTTTCCAAGGAGCGACCGGTGAGTTTGAACTGCCAACTTTGTAGTTCAAATTGATCATGAGGTTGAGTGCTTATGGTAACACAACAGATGTTGTTGTTGTTAGGTGCCATCGAGTTGGTACCGACCCATAGCGACCTTATGTACAGCAGAATGAAACACTGCCCGATCCTGGGCCAACCTCACCACTGTTGCCACACTTGAGTCCATCGATGTTGCCACTTGGCCAATCCATCTCATTGAGGATCTTCCTCTTTTTCTCTGACCCTGCACTTTACCAAACATGATATCTTTCTCCAGCGACTGGTCCCTCCTGACAATATGTCTGAAGTATGAGAGACAACGTTTGGCCATGTTGGCCTCCAAAGAGCGTTCTGGCTGCACTTCTTCCAAAA
>NW_006408526.1:14161690-14162365 GCF_000296735.1 Chrysochloris asiatica
CCAATGGATATTGGCTGAAAGCAGAGAATATCAGAAAGATGTTTACCTGTGCTTTATTGTCTACACAAAGGCTTTCAGTTTTGTGGATCATGACAAGCTATGGACAACATGGTGAAGTATGAGTATTCCAGAACACTTAATTGTGCCACAACAGATAGGTAGGCATAAAAAGAACTGAACAGAGTAAGTTAACACCCTAGTAGTACAGTGTGTAAGGTAGAACAAAAAGAGAGCTGTATCTTATCTGAGTAGAGTTGTATTGAAGAGCAACAGGTAAGGGAAAATCTTATTATAAATTCAGAGCTCTACAGGTCCAGCCCCAAACAAACAAACAAAAAACCTACTTGATAGGAAGGGAAGTTTATAGATTTGAGCAGAGTTAATATTATGAAAAGTAGAATCTATGGAGCATTTTTTTTTCCTTAAATGTTTTATTGTGAATTATGTGATAGTTTACATGGGAGAACATTAGTTTTACATTCATTCTATCGTATATGTCTCATTGCCATGGTTATAACCCCTCCATGCAATCCTTCTCCCGTACTCACCAGGTCTTCAGCACACAGTTGCTCTCCCTCTTTGGATCTAAAGTCTCCAGCTGCTCCATCGCTCCACATCATCATCTCTGGCTCCATTTCAGGCATCACTGCTTCTCTGGGTAGGGTCCCGTTCTCT
>NW_006408526.1:14163201-14167519 GCF_000296735.1 Chrysochloris asiatica
AGCCACAGAGGACTAGAGTGGAGAGTGAAGCGTCCAGCTGATAAGAAGAGAGGGCATATGCATAAGAACACCCACACTTGCAGATATGGAGCATTTTTTCAGCCGTATATACATACAGAATCAACCTAGAACAGAATCTGGAAAGTGAAAGATATTGAGACCTATCTAAAGATGATGTGGAGAAGGAAATTAAAAGTGGAAGGAAGAAAACTCAGAACAAAAGAAGTGGCAACAGAGAAGACTTTAATTTTAATTTCACTTTCTAGACTCTGCTCTTTTTTGCAGATTATGCCAGCTAATTTGAATGGGTCCCCACCTTTTCCATCTGTAGAAACACCTCCATCCTTCCTTCCAAATCTAGCTAACTGGTATAGTGGAGAAAGCATAGCACTGGTAGAGTAGTAGATTACCAACTGGGCTGCTAACCGCAAAGTTAGTAGTTCTAATCTACTATTTGCTCCCCAGGAGAAAGCTGAGGGTTTCTGCTTTCATGAATATTTACAGCCTTTAAAACCTTATACAGGGTCACCATGAGTTAAATCCAACTCCTTGGCACTTAACAACAGTATGCCTACACAGAGTCATGGTGTGGCACTGTAGGATAAGTACTGAACTGTTAACTACAAGGTTGGCAATTCAAACCCACCAGCTGTTCCTCAGAAACCCAACACAGGGTCGCTATGAGTCGGAACTGAGTCAAAGACACTTAATAACAGCAACAGTAAGCCTAGATAGTGGTGGGAAGTAAAGTCTCAAATGAACTTGACTAGGGGAGATTTCCTGCTTTAAAGATCATGTGTTCTGGTAATCTACTAATACCTTTTGGTAGTTAGAACTAATCAGAATTTAAATATGGAAACTTCTTGAGAGCAGATACCACTAATGTGCTTTTTATATCTTCCATTTATGAAAAATGAAAGTTCTGTTGTTGTTGGGTGCTGCTGAGTTCATGCTGACTCATAATTTTTATGGGATCAGATCTCCAGGTCTTTCTCCCACTAAATTGCAGGGTGGATTCAACCCGCCAGCCTTCCTGTTAGCAACTGAGCACCAGTTCTTGCACTACCAAGACCCCTCAAATGTTTCGTAGATGATCAGTAATAACTGGAGGAAATATATTTAATAAGTGCAATATAAATAAGTGGCTTTTTAAATTTTATGCAGTTTGGGTGCATTTACAAAACAAATTGGTTTCCCAGTAAACAATTCACACACATTGTGTTCTTTAACATTGATTATAATCCCCACGATGTAACATCAGTCTTCCCTTGTCCTTCCTGTGTTACCACCTCCATTCATTCTTCTTCCCCATCCCATCCTTCGGAACTTTATCCCTGGACAAATACTGTTCACCTGATTTTATATGGCTTTAGTTTTCCATTTATATGGGTTTTTTACATGGAAATGACCTTAAACTCAGAAGCTTTCCTTTTTTGTACATACTTTTTCAGCTGACAATATAGGCATTCCTTAAAAATTGTGTATGTATTTCTTTCTAGAGCCTTTATTTTCCTAGTTGTCAGATTCCAAAGATACAGATGTTAAGAAGTAAGTTTACAGTAAGATATAAACTTTTGTAAATGAATTAGTTTGCTTGCAAATTAGTTGATCATTGTAAACAAATTCGTTTATATAAATTTCAAATATTTTCTATAGATGATAAGCTTCTTAAGAGCAGAGTCTTCATCTGATATAAATGTTGTTGTTGTTAAGTGCCTCTGAGTCAGTTTAAACTCATAGTGACCCTGTAAAGTGTTTTTGAGGAGCGACTGTTAGGTTTGAATCACTGACCTTGTAGTTAGCAGTCCAGTGCTTATCCTACAGTGTGACACCAAGACTCCACTATGAGTGTTTGTTATTAAATACCGTCAAGTCATTTACTATTCATCACGACACTGTTTAGAGTTTCTGAGGAGCAGATGGTGGGTTTGAACTGCCAACCCTGTGGTTAGCAGTTCAGTGCTGATCCTATGGCACCACACCAGGAGTCCCCATTATGAGTGTAGTATATGGCAAAGTGTTTAAATCTTAGTAAATGCACAGTAAATATTTCTGCATGTATATTTACATTATTATTCAAGCTGTGAATCCACAGATTAAGTGTAATTGCATTGGAGTTTAGAGACTATTAAAGAAAAGCAAACTTACCTGTCATGATCATGCTTTTTTCAAGGATACTCTAGATATAGCTCATTAGAATAATTGAAGACAAATTTGGAAATATCTAGTATCACAGAAATCCTGATTTTATATATCAAAAGAACTGTATTCTGGAGTTAGTTCAATAACAAAATCATACAGACCTAAAGAGAATTTTTGAAATAATGTAAACAATACCAGTTACAAAACCTCTCATATAGTCAATGATATTGGATTCTCAGAACAGCCTCTTGGGTAACTACAGATATCAGACTGGAAATCATTATTCCCAGCAATAGCCTGATGCTTGGCACTCATCTGTTGGTTCTTTTGGCAGCCCATGGCACTTTCAATACTCTTCTACAACACAGAAAATGGTCTGTGTCACTCTCTAGACATGCAAGACTTTAGACAAGTTATTGAACTCTCTTCTGGTTTTGGCGGCAGCAGAATAGAGTCAGGTAGGACAGGCAAACTGACCTTCAGAGACAAAAATAGTAGACAATCTTTCTCCCACTAACTTCTCAATATCTATCTGTGTGCCTCTACAGTGGTGACTAGAGGAGAGACCTGAGTGAGTGGACACTCCCACCCACTACTGGAGGCTTCTACAGTGCACATACACTGCCTGTATAGCAAGGTGACTGGCCAGTCAGCCACAGTTTTATTTTTGTTTCATAATGGTGGTTTTTGTCTCTGCTTTTAAATTGCTTCTGCTCTTGGTCCTGTTGATCACAAATTTTTCATGGAGGTAGGAGCTTTTTCGACTTATATTACCCAAGAAGAGTCAGCAATCGTGGCCATATAACCAAGCTACAAGCATACCCCATAATATTCCACCATTGAGACAAGAGCCAATAACAGCTTCTAAGCATTACATATGAAAAGGAAAGCCTATCTCCTGATCATATCCACCAGGATACACCCAGTAAGCTTAACAACACAGCAACAAACATCCATTTAAGCATTAAAACCAAGATAACTACTGGAAATGACTAACAATACAGAACAAAAGATCTGAAAACATTTCCAAAAACTGAAAAGAGTAACTGAGACCAATGAGTGGGAGATAGGCAAAGGCTTTCTAGGAGAGTAAGAGCAGGTTATGGATTTGCCTGAGACAGAATTCAGAAGAATGATATGGAAACAAATTCAAATGCTCCAAAAAGGGGTGGAAGAAAACAAGGAAGAAATCAAGAAAGTACCACAAGAGCAATCAAACAAGATTGATACAGAATTGTAAATTCAAAACCTGCAAAAAGAGGTCCAGATAATTAATAATAAAATACCAGAAATGAACAATACACTGAAAGGGGAAAGGAGCAGAATAGAAGAGACGGAAGCCAGAACGAGCAAGCTGGAAGACAAATCTCTCAATACTGCTAAGATAGAAGAGCAAGCTGAAAAAAGGATTTAAAAAATCTGAAGAGAGTCTAAGATTCATGCTGGATAACATGAAGAGGAACAACTTAAGAATTATTGGCATTTCAGAACAGGAAGAATCAAAGAAGTCCACAGAGGAGATAGTTGAAGAGCTTCTGGAAGAAAATTTCACTAACATCTTGAAAGATGAGAAGATAAACAGTCAAGAAATTAAACATACCCCAGGAAGGCTAGACCCCAAAAGAAAATCACCAAGATATATAATAATCAAGCTCTCCAAAATCAAAGACAAGGAGAGAATCCTAAATGTAGCCAGGAAAAACAGAAATGTTACTTACAAAAGCAAGCAAATCAGATTCTTCTTGTTGTTGCTGTTATGTGCCATTGAGTCGGTACCAACTCATAGCGACCTTATGCACAGCAGAACGAAACATTGCCTGATCCTGGGCCAACCTCACTATTTTTGCCATGCTTGAGTCCATCGATGTTGCCACTTGGCCAGTCCATCTCATTGGGGGTCTTCCTCTTTTTCTTTGACCCTCCACCTTACCAAACATGATATCCTTCTCCAGCAAATGGTCCCCCCTGACAATATGTCCAAAGTATGAGAGACAAAGTTTGGCCATCCTGGCTTCCAAGGAGCACTCTGGCTGCACTTCTTCCAAGACAGATCTGTTGGTTCTTTTGGCAGCCCGTGGTACTTTCAATATTCTCCTACAACACCATAACTCAAATCAGAGCATGGAATGTATGAAGTATGAATCTGGGAAAATTGGAAGTTGTTAAAATCAAATTA
>NW_006408526.1:14172444-14181100 GCF_000296735.1 Chrysochloris asiatica
CAATAACTGATTGGGATACCTTAAAGGAGGCTAGAAGTTGCCCAATGAAAGAGGCCTCCTGTGGAGCTTTTCCATTGCATAAGACCATAGGTGGAAACCAGAACCCCAGCCAGAATTTTCTGAGGTGGGAAATTTCCATTGGAAAGGATGAGTAGACCAGCGTGGAGTGGCTAGAAGAAAAGAAGATACTTCGTGAAGAAAGACCAGCAGGAAAACTCTGAAACAATAACAGCAGTCTGATTGATTACTACCAGAACAAGTAAGCTGTTCACCCAGGAACCATCAAGGCAAGTGTTCAGGTCCCCTCAGAACAAACTCCCTTCCAAGACTAAGACTCATGGGAAATACACGAGCAGGCATGTGGTCTGGCTGGTGACCACATTGGTCACTGATAAGAGGAAGAGGGGGAAAAAACAGTGATGAAGTTGGGATCTAAGTCTGACCACATTCAATAGACTCCTGTGAATCTGGATTGAGACCTGGATGGCCAGAAGTACAGCAAGACCCAGGGACTCCTGGGCCCAGAGGCAGTGACATGGCCTCAGAGGACCAGAATGGAGAGTGAAGCATCCAGCTAATATAAAGTAAGAGGATATGCACAAGAACACCCATACTTGCATATAGTACCCACTTGACCTGGCTTCGATGGCTGGATGATCAGAACTTGACTAGAAGAAGAAAGAAGAGGGGAAAAAAAAAATAGAGTAACCCACTACAATATGATGAACATTACCTATACTTATGGATGTAGTAGCTCAAAAAGGGAATAAATCTTTACAGCAAGGATGACTCCCACCCCGTCAGTACACAGGTTTGACAGGGATGGGCAACTTAGACATTGGCTACCTAAAATGATGGGAGTGGGGTAGGGACTATAAAGGCAAGAAGTGACTGGATTACAAGCTTTCAAGAATAAGCCTCATTCCAGATGAAGCCGGGGTAGGTAGAACCTCCACTGAATGATTTCCAATCTGCTGGGACTGGGCTGGTGAAAGGAAATGGGGATAAGACATAAGACTCTTGTGGTACAATAGTGAATAATTGCCGTCAAGACTGACTGTGAGGGTCAGAAATATAGAGGTAGATGTTTTTTTGAGGAAAAAGAGGGGAATGATTGATTTTTCAGCCTAGGAGCGGAGGTCCTTGGGACCATCAAGTGTGAAGAGCGGAGATCACGGCCCTCCCCAGAGAGGCAGTGATGACAGGGATGCAGGCAAGGATGATGATGTGGACAGATAGAGTGGCTAGGGACACTGGACTCAGGGAGGGAGAGAGGCTACGTGCTGACCACTGGGGGGTGGGCCTGTGGGGTGTACCCTTTGGTTATTTGATGATGCATTGAGGGGATTGTAATAATTGCAATGAAACAAAATATGATAGGATGAATGTAAAACTGATGTTCTCCCATGTAAACCCACATAATTTACAATAAAAACTTAAAAAACAAAACAAAAACAAGATAGTCAACCTTTCTGAATCTCAGTTTTCTGATCTGCAAAACAGGAACAATAGTGGTTGCATAAAAGGAGTCCTTGTATGGTGCTATAGGATAACTACTGGACCACAAGGTCAATTTGAACTGCAAGGTCAGTGATTCAAACCCCCTAGCCACTCCTCATAAACCCTGAACATGGTCACTATGAGTTCAAACAAACTTGACAGCACTACAATAGCAACAACAAATGGTACCTGTGAGCTTGGCTCTCTATCTTGCCTATAAAGTAAGTGCTTGTATACTTCTGGACATATGCATCAATCCAGCTATTGCTTTTACTGCTCTACTCCTACCAGCCCATGGTCCCTCAACTAGAAAGTAGACTAAATCTTTTGACTCCCAAACCCATCCTGATTTCCTTGTTTCCTGCTTGGGAGTGGTCACTCTGGATGTATGTGTGTGTATATGTGGTTTTGTGCCAGTGACAAAGGGAAGGTCTTGTCTAGAGGAGGGAGGGAGATTACTACTCTGAAAGGGGAGGTAGGGGAGGAAGACTCTTGGTGAAGGGCCATAAAGGCAGTTAGGACATTGTGAGGGAAGAAAGAGTGGCTACTATGTAATACCTCGGATTCTGATGGTCCCTGAATCACCTAGGTTGCCTGGATAGGCTGATTGTATGAGTTTAACTGTGTGAAATTATCTTCTTGACTTGCTGCATGATGGTGAAAAGAATATAGTGTCATTTATATTCTAGATACAAATGGCTGTCTGAAACTGTGTAGAAAATTCATGTTAATAAAATAAGTTTTCTTTAGCATTTGTACAACTGTTTTATTTAAGTGATTTCAGGGAGTGTCATTGTGGGGTGAGACTTGACATATATGGATACTTTTGCCTATATCCCTATGATAATAATGTCTTACACATGTGAGTGCTCACAGTTTTTCACAAATGAGGCATTAAGAAATTAGGTAATACACAGGGTTTCTGATAAGTGTTTTGACAGTTAAAACTAGTACTCGAAACTCTTTCTTTAAATATCTGCAATCAAGTACAGTGCCCTCATATTTAAGTATTCTATTAAATAAGGATATTAGAGACTAAAAATAAATTATCCTTAGAACACAAACTAGAACTAGGGGAAGTAGCTTCACTACAGGAAATCAATTGCTTAAAAGTAAAATAAAATGTCAGGATATGAATTACAACTCTATTACCAAACCTAAATTTAAATATATAATTTGTGACTAGGAAGTGAAAGCCAATCATTAAAGGGGGAAGATAATATAAACAAGAGCCATTTTAGTGCTGATAAATGATGGTTCCACACTAAGTGTCAAACACAAGACTGTACATTTATTTTGTTTACTTTCAAAGAAGTGACTAAGTAAAACTGAAATCGGAATTATGGAAGTTATATTTTTGACAAAGGAAAGCACTATGAAGGACATTTTTAAATTTCTGTGGGACTCACCGGGGTGAGCCTTGTCCTGGATTAATGCCATTTCACAGATCATTAGAGGCATGAGAAGAAGCTTCTCCCTCCTGCCTACTGGGCTGTGGCAGCATTCCATGCAAAGCTTTCAACACTGAGCATCCAGCCAAATGGTCCCCTCAAATGACCCTTGCCATCACTCCACTTGAAATGGCTTGAGTGGCTTAGGAATGGTTTTGGCCTTGAATATGAACCAACATAAACTAATTCTACCATTACAATTTAAATATCACAGTAGGCCCTATCTTATTTATTGCAACAATTTTCCATAAGCTCAAATCTTTCATAAAATAACAAAAATATACTCAAGCCAATTTAGAAGCAGGAAGTATTAGAAGATGTTCTTCCAAAGGCTGACATTTAATGTAGTCAGAAGCTGCAGAAAGGATTTCTTATGGACCCAGAACAGCTTTGTCTCACACCTCTGTTACCATGCATGCTAAAAGAAAGAACTTTATACTGGCATTTAATTATCAATTGTATTTCTAATGCATTAATGTGAAACAGACAGTTTTGGATTACCAATTGAAAAGCATATCATCAAAGAGGGACACAAAACAAAACAGACAAATATCTTCTTGCTTTTCATCAGTTCAGTTTTTGTTAGAATGATACCAATAATGGGAAGTCTAATAACATAAAATTTCAGTGTGTATTAAAGGCAAATGCTATTCATTAAATATATAATTTAAGGCAATGGTGAACAAAAATTACAAGAGAAAAATGTAATTTTTCATATTTCTGTTATAATTTCCTTCTTTTATTTCATCCCTCAAGAATACTGTGCCATTTTTTATTTTCTTCACTGTCAACATCTTTTAAAGTTCAAAATGACTCTTATTTGAACTCTCATTTACTTTCCTTACCCCACCTGGCACACATACCAAACCAAAATAGTCTGTATTTTTGTCCTTTTGTTATCTCCATAGATATGATCACGTAAGCAACCTCTACTTAAGTGTACTAAGGAAATGAAAAAGATTGCTTCAAACTACCCCCTCAATTTTCCCTAGTGTTCCAGGTTTCACAAGTCCACTGTCTGAAGTGTAGCCCTATTTAGTCCATACCATATGGTGATGCCTCCTCACAGTTGTGACAATGTCGGTGCAAGCATATGTTTTAGAAAAGGAGTACTTACTTAATACATGAACTCTTTTGAAAGAAGAATCCTCAAACAGTAACATGGGCTGACATTGTCTCTCAACAGTGAATCATTCCAGATAAACCACAGAGGTCGATATGCTCTGTTTTAACTGTACTTGGCTGGACTGCAAGGCCGATGGTTCAAGCTCACCAGCCACTCTGCAAACCCTATACAGGGTTGCTATGGGTCAGAACTGACTCAATGGCTCTTAACAGCACCATCAAGCCATCTAGATCCATTCAGCCTGAAGTCTTAAAATTTTGTCATTTGTCAACACTCAATTTCTTGACTTAAGGTTCTTTTTAATGGATCAGTTGACTTAATATGTAGCAATACCAAATAATGATGAATACACTATTGTTGTTATGTGCTGTCAAGTCAGTTTTGACTCATAGAAACCCTATATAGGGTTACTTAAAGCAGCTGGTTGGTAACTCTCACTCTTCTGGTGATCAATCCAGTGCCTGGCCTGTAGCAAGACATACATTGTTGTTGTTGTTAGTGCCATCAAGTTGGTTCCAACTAATAACAACAGTGTATATATAGGGTTTCCAAAGAGTGGCTGGTGAGTCTGAACTGCTGACCTTTAGGTTCAAACCCACCTTGCGGTCCAGAGCTGTCCTACAGCACCACACCAGGATTCTAAATATATGTTTATGTATGTATTCTTATCTAAAATCTTCAGTGTAGAGACAGAAAAATTTAGGGAATTGAGAAGAAAAATGCTGAAAAATGCTGTTTAAGTTAAATTTTTTTTCTTCATATCATCATTGAGAAAATAATCAACCATTTAAATTAAATGTTTTCATGCTTCATATCATCACTGAGAAAATAATCCACCTTTTAAAAACATTTTCTATGAAGCTAGGTAATCTTAATTGTAGGTGGTATGAATAAAAGCTTTGTTACCCTGACATTAGAAGTGGAAATGCATAATTAATTTGAATGTATTTCATGAAACTAACAATCAAATTCTCTGCCTATCATCTTTGAACAATGCTTTTGCTTACAAAAGCATTATATTAAATTTTAATGTACTATTGGTATTTTAAAATTAATGCTTAGATTGAATTTTTCTGGGGAATATTAACTCTACATTTAGTGCAATAGTGTAATAAGAATCACTTGAAAAAAATTTACATTTGTCAACTTGATCCAGGAACACACTTTTCCTGATTTTAAATCATTCAGTATCCCCTTGTTCTGTTCTAATGACAATCTCTTGGTCTATGAACAGTTTCCTTATGAACACAATTAAGTGTTCTGGAATACCCATTCTTTGCAATGTTTATCATAATTTGTTATGACCCACACAGTTGAAGTTAATAAAGCACAAGTACGATCAGCACTGGACTGCAAATCACAAGGTAAACAAACCCACCAGCTGCTCCTCAGAAACCCTATACAGGGTCACTGTGACTTGGAACAGACTTGATGGCTCATAATAATAACAACAACAAACATCTTTCTGGTATTCAACCAGGATCCATCTGACTTCAGCAATGAAAATCCCAATTTCCACATTCTCTTCTGTATCTGACTTGAATTTCTGGCAGCACCCTATCAATGTTGCTGTACTGCTGCAATTGCTTTCCAATTATCTTCAGCAAAATTTTACTTATTCAATGATTTCCATATTCCATTGAGTCACCTTTCTTTGGAATGGGCACAAATATGAATATTTTCCATTTGCTTGACCAGGTAGCTGTCTTCCAAATTTCTTGGTATAGAGCAGTGAATGACTACAGTATTGCATCAGTTTGTTGAAACTTTTCAATTTATATGTAATAAATTTCTGGAGTCTTTTTGCAGGTTTTGGATTGTTTCCAATGCCGCATCTATCTTGTTTGATTGCTCTTGTAGTACTTTCCTGACTTCTTCCTTGTTTTCTGTGTCATTCTCCTGAATTCCTTCTCAGGCAGATCCAGAGCCTGTCCTTCTATTGGAAAGTCTGTGTCTGCTTCCAGCTCATTTGTCTCAGTTACTCTTTTCTGTTTTGGGGCGTGTGTTGGTATCTTTGTGTTTTCTTGGACATTTTCAACAGTTATGTGAGTTTTTAATGCTTAAATGGATGTATGTTGGTTTGTTGTTAAGCTTGCTGAGCGTCTCCTAGTGGATATGACCTGGAGATAGGCTTCCATTTTCATGTGTAATGCCTAGCAGCTGATTTTGGCTCTTGTCCAGATGGTGGGGTATTTCAGGGTATGCTTGTAGCTTGGCTATATGAGTGCAGTTGCTGTCTCTATTTTGGTAAGGTAGGGGGATAAAGCTCCAACCCTTGGGAGAAGAGTGAGGCCAAAAGGACCAAAGACATAAACAATATAAAAACAGATAGAAATCACCAATAAAAAACAAAAATAAAATCGTGATTGACACTGTAGACTGGCCTTTGTTGTCCAAAGTGTCCCACCTAGGTAAATTTTGGGACTGGTTCCTGGGGTCAGAACGTCATAAGAAGCAGCCTACGGGTTTCCTCTCTGTGCTGTTGGAAAGCTGTGGGTGCAATGCTGGACCCTTTTGGGGGTGTACTCCTGCCTACCTGAAGGCTTCTGGTCTGCATAGTGGGAGCTCGATCGGGGTGAAGAGGAGCGATATGTAAAAAATGAAAGTTGAAAAATCGGTCACACCTCTCCCTTCAGACGCGGTGCTCTGTGGCTTCTAGCAGCACATTTCTTTGTAATACTTTACTTTGTCTTCTTTAGTTGCTCTTTGAAATTTTTTGTTCACTTCTTTTACTTCCTCAGTTCTTCCAGTTGCTTTAGATTCTCTATGCTTAAGAAGAAGTTTCAGAATCTCTTCTGACAACCATTTTGGTCTTTTCTTTCTTTTCCTGACCTTTTGCTTGCTTCTTGAACGATGTTCTTGATATCATTCTACAACTTTAAGCTTTTGGTCATTAGTGTCTAATGTATCAAATCTGTTCTTGAAATGGTCTCTAAATTCAGATGGGATTTACTCAGGTCATACTTCGGTTCTCATGAAGTAGTTTTAATTTTTTTCAACTTCATCCTAAATTTCCATGTGAGCAATTGTTGCTCTTTTCCATAGTCAGCCCTTGGCCATGTTTTGGCTAATGATACTGAATTTCTCCATTGTTTCTTCCTAAAGATGTAGTCAATTTGACTCCTATGTATTCCATCTGTCTTTTATGTTGTTTAAAAAAAAAGGTATTTGCAATTAAAAAGTCTTTGGTCTTATTCTGTCTTGCAATCTCCAGCATTGTGCTTATCAGCAAGACCATATATTCCAACTACTGATCCTTTTAGCTTCCAATTTTCACATTCCAATCAACAGTGCATCTTGATTTCATATTTGATCAATTTCAGACTTAAGAAATTGATTGCTGTGTGTCCTCCAGTCTGTTCTGACTGACACATACTGACCCTGTATAAGATTTATAAGAGTGATCTTGCAGTTAGCTCAGTCAGCAGTCCAGTGCTTAGCTTACAGAGCAACACCAGGGCTCATAGTATGAGACATTGAGGTCCAGGCACCAGTGGGAGTTGAACTCAGGATCTCTTGTTTACTAGATGGGCATTTTAACCAACTAAGCTACAGTTGGTAGCATTCTTCAATTTCATCATCACTGGTTTTAGTGGTTGGTGCCTAAATTTGAATAATATGTTTGCTTACTGGTCTTCCTTGTGTTGCTGTTGTTAAGACCTTTCAAATTGGTTCCAGTTCATATAAACCCTATGTAAGGGTTTCCAAGGCTGGGTGAATTTGAATAAACAATCTTTTGGTCATCAGTCTAGTCTTAATCTGCAGGACTAGAGCATCACAGACAACATTATACTTCAAAATAGATCCTTGAAATTCTCTTTGAACAATGAATAGGACACCATTCTTCTTAAGTTTGTCATTCCTGTCATAGTAAACCATGTGGTTATCTAATTCAAAATGGCTAATACCAGTCTGCTTCAGCTCACTAATGCCTAGGACACTGATCTTTATGCTTTCCATTTTATTTTTAATGACTTCTAATTTTCCTAGGATTATATTTCCTTGAATAAATACCACCTGAATTTAGAGATCATCTGAAGAATAGATTTGATACATTAAACACTAAAGACTGAAGACCAGAAGAGTTGTGGGATGACATCAAGAACATGATACAGATTGAAAGCAAAAAGTCACTAAGAAGACAAGAAAGAAGGGAAAGGTCAAAATGGATGTGAGAAGAGACACTGAAACTTGCTCTCCAGGGTAGAGATGCTAAAGCAAATGGAAGAAATGAGGAAGTACAGGAGCTGAGCCAAAAATGTCAAAGGTCAGCTCGAGAACATAAAGCCAAATATTACAACAAAATGTGCAAAGATGTGGAATCAGAAAACCAAAAGGGAAGAACACGCTCAGTATTTCTTAAGCTGGGGAAACTGAAGAAAAAAATTCAAGCCTCAATTTTCGTTATTGAAGGATTCTCTGGGGGAAATTATTGAATGATGCAGAAAACATCAAGAGAAGATGGAAGGAATACACAGAGTCACTGTACTAAAAGGAAATGGTTGATGTTCAGCCATTTCAAGAGGTAGCATATGATCAAGAGCCAATGATAGTGAAGGAGGAAGTCCAAAGTGCATTG
>NW_006408526.1:14181200-14182514 GCF_000296735.1 Chrysochloris asiatica
AGATTTTGTCAAAGCCAACCCAGCACTTCAAAACATCCTAAAGGGAGCTCTTTGTAATGAAAACCAGCAAGAACAGGCAACAACCAGAGATTGACAGGCATGGCAACACCACCTGAAACTCAGACAATGGATAGCAGAGTCCAGAACAGAAAAAAATTACAACAATGAATTCAAAGGATGTGGGAGGTCAATTGAAGATCAAAATAATAACAGTGTCAAAGAAGTGAAAAATGTAGGGACAGAGATTCAGATGGTAAGGAGGTCAGGTAGATTACAGAATACAATAGATTGTCTTAAATGGAGGGAAAAGTTAATAGACTATAAGGTAACCCTAAAGAAAATTAATATTTCACAATTTAACATGAAAATGAACTTCCAAGAGGAACAGGAACATGAAAATGAAGAAGAAATTGACAAGAAATAGCAAAAAAAGACAAACTCAGTACAAGAAGTCATGCAGAAAAAAGAAACGAACAGCACTACCAAAAAATTAACATGATGGCAGCAATTAATTCATACCTATCAATAATTACATTGAAGTCAATGGATTAAATGCACCAGTGAAGAGACAGAGAGTGGCAGAATGAATAAGAAAATAAGACCCTTCAATATACTGCCTGCAAGAGACACACCTTACACACAAAGACAAAAACAGACTAAAAGTTAAAGGATGAAAAAAATGTACCAGCTAACTGCAACAATAAATAAGCAATCTAATTGCTGATAAAGTAAACTTTAAGACAAAAATTAGCATAAGAGATAAAGAAGGACACTATTTCATGATCAAAGAGTCAATTGAGCAAGATGACATAACCATAATAAATATCTAAGCTCCCAATGAAAGAGTACCAAAATATATGAAGCAAACCTTACTAGAATTGAAGAAAGAAATAGATAAATCTACAATTATAGTGGGAGATTTTAATATGCCACTTTCGAAAAGGGACAGAACAACCAGAAAGAAACTTAACAAAGTTACAAAGGAAATAAACAACACAATCAACTAACTTGATCCCATAGATGTGTACAGTGCATTCAACCCAACAACAGTACAATATACATTCTTCTCCAGTGCACATGGAACATTCCCCAGAATTGACCGTGTATTAGGTCAGAAAGCAAGTATCTATAAATTTGCAAGCATCAAAATACTACAAAGCATCTTTTCAGACCACAATGCTATAAAACTAGAAATCAATAAGAAGAAGAATAAGGAAATAGTTGAATACATGAAAACTGAATAACACCAAGAGGAAAAGCGACTGGGTAAAAAAAAGAAATTAAACATGAATTCAAAAATTTCCTAGAAACAAA
>NW_006408526.1:14187386-14196619 GCF_000296735.1 Chrysochloris asiatica
ATTGGTAAAGTGGCAGCATCAATGGGCTCAAGCATGGCAATGATAGTGAAGTTGGCCTAGGATTGGGCAGTGTTTCGTTCTGCTGGGCATAAGGTCACTATGTGTCAGTACCGACTTGATGGCACCTAACAACAACAACAACAACAATTTTCCTAGATGCATATTTTAAACATCCCACATTCTAATTATTAGTGGATGTTGGCAGCTTTTTCTTATTTTGAATTTGACTCACCTTTATATGAAGGGCCGAATGCATTGCTCCATCTATGTCATTAAGATCAGCTTTACGTTGAGAAGGCATCTCTTCCATAGTTGTATTTTTAGTGTTTTCCAACCTGAGGGGCTCATATTCTAGCACTATATCAGACAGTGTTCTGCTTCTTAAAATAACCAATGGCTAGCCACTCAAAAATTTCCCACCTCTCATTTTTCCTTTCCCTAGTCTGTCTTAGTCTGGAAGCTCCACTGAAACTTGTTCATCATGGGTGACCCTGTTGGTATTTGAAATATTGGTAGCTTCCAGCATCACAGCAACACACAAGCCATCACAGTACAGCAAACTTGACAGACAGGTGGTGGCAAGCATCAACAATTACAGCAAATTGTTATGCTGGAAGTCAGGTTAAAGAAAATACAATTAGAAAATGAACATTCTTATTCTTACCTGTATGAGAAAAGCTTGGTTTTCCATGAAAGATGATGACTTATTACCATTGAGGACAAGTTTTGTGTTTACATTGCTATCTGAGTTTCTAAATTCTTATAATAAAATATTCTTGCTACTTATACATGATGTAAATTTGAAATGATTTCTCTTAGGTTACCTGACAGATGACAAGGTATCCTTTTTTTCTGAAAGATATATAGTATTTCTTATGCTGGGAACTGCAAAAGTGCTACTGTGATCAACTTCACCTAGAGGTATCTGAATGTAGGCATCATAATATTAGATGAAAGCCATGCAATATTGAAGGTGATTTATGTGAAACCAAAGCAGTCGATTGTCACGTTGACAGGAACAGTAAGAGCTGTGGTGGTGGAAAGGTGGATCAGGCACATTGTGGAACTAGAGACTACAACACCTGAGATGTCCACAACCAATATCCCAAAACGGAGCATATATGCAACCAACCTCAATCTTCCAAACATGTTTCTCTGAAGCATATTATTTGATTAACTAAATAATTGAGTCATGTATGAGCAACTATGGTCAAAAACAATGAGGTACTCAGATACAAATATTTTTCTTACCTTAAAAGTATGTTTTTTCACTCATCTCTGTTTAATATATATTATTGTACCTTTTTCCAAATAACACTCATTCTTATTTAGCCATTATTTATACTAAAGATTCTTATTCTTTATTTAGGTAGTGCAGCACCTCTATAGGACAAGCACCAGACTACTAACCACAAAATCCACAGTTCAAGCCCTTGAGCCACTCCGCAGGAGAAGCATGAAGCTTTCTGCTTCCATAAAGATTTACAGCCTTGGAAGCCCTATTGTTAAGTCATTGCAAACTCTAGCAACCATGTTTAGGGTTTCCGAGGAGCAGCTGGTGGGTTTGAACCACTGACCTTGTGGTTGGCAGTCTAGTGCTTATCCTACAGGGCCACACCAGAACTTCTATAGGGTTATTATTTGTTGGAACCGACTGGACAGCACTTAAATTTTTTCAATTACCCCAATGTATCAATACTATTTCATTGACCCTGGGTTTTCACACTTTGCCTCAAATAGATGTCTCAAGTTACTGACATTCTTTTACTTCATTCCTATTCTTTAAGGGACTTATTTTCTTTCTTCTTTCTGGAATTGTCAGAGGCTTTTCACCATTCTAGAACTTTCCCAGGAAACATTTATTCTTCTACTCTTTATCCTATCATTATTTATTTTTTTATTAATGAAGTTACCCACTTACCCTTTTCTATTACCTGGTTTAAGTTTTTCAATCAGTTTAGTGCATATAAAAGACAAAGAGCAAAGATTAATTTATATACTCAATATTTCAGTGTTGTTGTTGTTAAGTGCCATCGAGTTGGTTCCGACCCATAGTGACCCTGTATTGGGTTTCCAGTATCTGGTGAGTTTGAACCACTGACTTTGCACATTATTCTGGTCCATTGCCAGAAAACATATCTCATCTCCTTCTTACTTAGAATAGGAATAGTTATTTAATCACATTCGTTTCCTGGGGAGGAGGGAATTTTTATGCTATATGAGGCCTAATTTAGTGTTGATTCTCTTTCCAACTATGAATTGAGCATTTCTGCAATCAGGAAGTCTACTGATTACGTTTTGAAGTAAAAAAGTTCATGAGAACAGAGGAATGAGTACCTGAATAAATTCAAAATGTATATTTAAAATCTGTTTGAACAGATGTAAGTTTTATATATGAAGTGACATTTGTAACAATTTTTGAATAGTACTAATGAAGAGGACTGGAAGTTTCTAGTCTTGTACGGATCTCAGCGTCATAGTTATATGTCTTGTTTATGGTGAGAGTCAACTATTTCCTTATGCTTCACAGGATTTGTGAAAGTAGATGAAACAATATTGCATGAAAAAAGATTAAATTTTTCATCTTAAAAGAGCAGAGAGCATGATAACATTGAACGTAATCCTTTACTTCAAAATTATATAATGTATAATTCAAATTTATAATCATTGTGGTGCTATAGGTTAAGTCCCGGACTGCTAACGACAAGGTCGGTGGTTCACACCAACAAGCCGTTCATTGGAAAACCTATATAGGATTGCTATGAGTCAAAATTAACTCCATGGCACTTAACAACTATTATAATATGATGTTATTATATTTCTCAAATTTAAATATAATTATGATAATCATAGGCTGTTAAATTGGAAAATAACTATAAAATGAGGTAGTTCTCTTTACCAGGAAAATTAATGAAGTTAAAAATTAGTGACCCAGCTGGTGCAGACAGCACTCAATTACCAAGCAGAAGATTTTCTGTTTGAACCTACCCAGCAGTGTCTTGGAATACAGACCTGAAAACCATATGAAGTAGCTCTCTTCTGCATACATGAGGTCATCATGACTCAGAAATGACTCAACAGCAACTAACAACAAAGTCACATGACTCATTTTTAATCCATCTGGGTGTGTGAGTCTACATCTCTTTAAATTGAGTTCAAGTTTATCCCACTGTTCCAGAGTCATATAATATAAAGACACAAAGAAAAATTGTGTTTGAAAAGAGAAACAGTAAATGCTTTTTAAATTCTTTATCACTCAAATTCTATCTTTAATTTTTACTATTTCATGAAAAAAAATAATAAGTGCTTGTTTGCTATATTCCTCTATTTCTTGATTTATATATTTGTCATTATTTTATGAATGTATTTGTCAACAACTTTCACATGCATATGTAGCTATTGAAAATACCATGACTTAGGTCAGGCACACCTTAGTTCTCAAATTGGCATATTTGCTCTTGAACACTTTAAAGAGATCTTGTACATCAGATTTGCCTAATACAATATGTAGTTTGAGTTCTTGACTGCTGCTTCGATGAGTGTAGGAAATGGAGCCAACCAAAATGAAGTCTTTGACAACTTCAATGTTATTTCCATTGATTATGATGTTATTTATTGGCCCAGTAGTGAGGATTTTTGTTTTCTTTACATTAAAGTGCAACCTATACTGAAGGCTGTGGTAGTTTAATTCAAATTATTCTAGTATATCATCGTTTGCTCTCTCCACACCATAGCCTTTATTTTCTCTTCTGGTGTAGTTTTCCAACTCATTCTGGTCACTGATGTTCCTTATTAGGAGCTTCTTGAGCATAAAATTAGGAGGCATTCTGTTGATTGATATCTTAGTTACTGAGACTAGAATGTTGCTTTTAAGTGTCACCAAGTTGGTTCTGACTCATAGGGACCCTGTATAGGGTTTCCAAGGCGTGAATGGTGAGTTTGAAACACCGACCTATGGTTCAAATTAAATTTGTGCCTGAGTATTTATCCTACAGCACAACACCAGAATGTTGTTACTTGTTATTAAGTGCCATCAAGTCAATTCTGACTCATAGTGATCCTGTATGTTGTTTCCCAGGAGCTGCTCATAGGTTTGAGCTCCTGACCTTATGGTTTGCAGTCCAGTGCTGATCGTATAGCATCACACCAGGAGTCCAGACATGAAGTATTTAAATGACAAAAAAAAAACCCAAAAACTTATAGATATGATATATCTCATTTGAGAGATTTCATTTTAACCTCCAAAAAAATATTTGAATATAATAAGATGTTGTTTTTAGTTGCTATCAAGTTAATTTCTACTCATGGTGACTCCATGTGATACAGAGTAGAATCCTTCCATATGTTTTTTGTTTTGTTTTGTTTTGGGGTGTAATCTTAATAGAAGCAGATTTGTAGAACTTTTTTTCTGTGATATGTTAGGTGGATTTGAATCACCAGTCTAGGTTAGCAGATGAACACGAATATGTTTTGTGTAGCTCCATGTACTAAGATGAAGCACATCTTGCAAACATGTGATCTACCATATTACATCAGTTTATGTTACTTCTGGAGTCTTAGTGCAGTGTTGTAGGATCAGCACTGGATTGGTAACCCAAGGTTCAAACACATAAGTCATTTCTTGGAAATCCTATACATGGTTACTATGAGTTGAAACCAACTCGACAGCACTTATAACAACAACATATTAATTGTTAAAAAATTTTAAGTAATTTTATATGTTATAAAATATATATATATAATTGCCCTTTGGGAACATGGTTGAGAGAGAGATGAGATAGAAGACTTTTTGTTTACATGATAGGACTTTTATATATTTGACATTATACATGATGTTCATATATTACTATGAAAAATTATTAAATTCATTTTACAGCATAACCATTAAAGAACTATATAACTGAGGCATTAATACTTTAAACTTTGAAAATAATGAATCTCCCATTACTTATGACTAAAATAAAATAAAAAAGATAATTTTATTTTAGTCATAAGTATCTTTATATATTTGTTGACTACTATATTACCAGGTTAGAAACTTGATAATCACATATGTCATTAAACTCTTATAAAATTGTCCAATTTATAGACAAGAATATTGAGGCTCAGATAATTTAATTAGTGTGTCCAAGGTCACATTGTTCTAAATGGTAACATTATAAGTCATGCTTAGATGTGCCTTTCTTTAAACTCCATGATTTTCTGACTGATAAAAGACATACACATACACATAAATACAACTTCAACAATTAAACAAGAAAAAGACAACCAATGAACAAAGAACTTGAACAGACACTTCACCAAACAGGATATTCAAATGAACATCAAGCTCATGAAAAAATGTTCACTAACCACTGTTGTTGTTAAATGCTGTGGAGTCAGTTACCACACATAGTAGTCTTATATAGGGTTTCCAATGAGCAGCTTGTGGGTTTGAACTGCCTACCTTGTGGTTCATAGTTCAATGCATAACCAATAGGAGATGAAAATTAAAACCAGGATGAGATGTCACCTTACCTCTGATCTTAATTATATAGTGCTGCTCTAATAAAAATACCACAAATAAGTGATTTTAGCAAACACATTTATTCTCTCAGAGTTTAGGAGGCTAGAAGTCCAAATTCAGTGTGCCAGCTCAAAGACAAGGCTTTCTCTATTTGATTGTACTTGTAGTTGTTGTTGTTGTTAGGTGCCATCGAGTCAGTGCTGACACATAGCAACTTTATGCACAGCAGAATGAAGCACTGCCCGATCCTGGGCAAACCTCACTACTTTTGCCATGCTAGAGTCCATCGATGCTGCCACTTGTTGGGGGTCTTCCTCTTTTTCTCTGACCCTCCATCTTACCAAACATGATATCCTTCTTCAGTAACTGGTCCCTCCTGACAATATGTCTTCTAAGTATGAGAGACAACATTTGGCCATCTTGGCCTCCAAGGAGCACTCTGGCTGCACTTCTTCCAAAACGGATCTATTGGTTTCTTTGGAAGTCCATGGCACTTTCAATATTCTCCTCCAACACCGTAACTCAAAAGCACCACTTCTTCTACAGTCTTCCTTATTCATTGTCCAGCTTTCGCATGCATATAAGGTTATTGAAAATACCATGGCTTGGGTCGGGTGCACCTTAGTCCTCAAGCTGACATCTTTCTCTATTTGATAGCTAAGGAGAAAAATAATTCGCTCTTTTCAGCATTCCTGGGAGATCTCCATGCTTCTTAGAATTACTCATTCCCTAGGTCTAGGAAATTCACAGAGTCCAGGTGGGGTGCTGCAGAATAATGTACTGGACTTCAAGGTTGATATAAACTGCTAGGTTGGTGGTTCAAACTCATCACCTCCTTCTTGGAAACCCTTTAGATGGCCACTAAGAGTGGAAACCAACTCAATGACACTTAACAACAACAACAAGTGGTTTCACAGAGCAGGGACCCCAGATTCAAAAGACAAACTCTACTACTGACATGTCTTTCTTGGTGGTCATTGGTCCGTCTTTCTCTGCTCACTTATGTGACCTTTTATCATTTTAAGATAAAAGATGTTGCAGCCCACATATCTAGGACCAGGGTTGTGATGGGATTAAGGATATTACTGCTATTGTTGTTAGGTGCCATTAAGTTGCTTCCAACGCAGCAACCCTATGTATAGCAGAATGAAACACTGCCTTGTTCTGTGCCATCCTCACAATTGTTGTTTGAACCCATTGTTGCTGCCACTGTGTCAGTCCATCTCATTGAGAGTCTTCCTCTTTATTGCTGATTTTTACCAACCATGATGTCCTTCCCCAGAGACTGATTCCCTCTATAACATGGCCAAAATACCAGCTGTGAAGTCTTGCCAATCTTACTTATATGGAACATGCTTGCTGTATTTCTTCCAAGAAAGGTTTGTTTGTTATTTTGTCAGTCCATTGTACGTTCATTATTCTTTACCAACACCCTAATTTAAATGGTGCTATGGTAGCATAAGGAGCTCTGATAGCGTAGTGGTTACGAATCAGGCTGCAAACCACAAGGTCAGCAGTTCGAAACTACCAGCTGCTCCGCAGGAGAAAGATGAGGCTTTCTGTTCCTGTAAAGATGTACAGCCTCAGAAACCCTGTACAGGGTCACTATGAGTTGGAACCAATTCCACGGCACATAACCACCACAACCAATTTAAATGTATCAATTCTTCTATGGTCTTTCTTATTCATTGCACAACTTTCACATGCATGTGAGGTTATTGAAAAGATTATAATTTGTACTAGACACATAAGTCATCAAAGGATTATCTTTGTTTGTTGTTGTTGTTATGTGCCATGCAGTTGGTTCCGACTCATAGTGATCCTGAACAGGGTTTCCGAGGCTGTAAATCTTTATGGGAGCAGAAAGCCTCATCTTTCTCCTGCAGAGCAGCTGGTAGTTTCGAACTGCTGACCCCGAGGTTCACAGCCTGATTCGTAAACACTATGCTACCAGAGCTCCTTAAGGATCATCTTTAGAACTTTAGAAAGATCTTTTTGCAGCAGATTTGCCTAATGCAATATGTCCTTTGATTTCTTTACTGCTGTTTGAATGAGCATTCCTTGTGGATCTAACTGAAAGTCTTGGACAGCTTTGATCTTTCCTCCCTTTATCGTGGTGGTGGTAGAATACTCTAGAAAAGAGTACTGAGAATGGTGGCACAACATGACAGATGTAGTCAGGTTCATCAAATTGTAAATGAGGGCACTGTTATGTTGGTAAATAGCTTAGTTTGTATATCACCATCATTAAAAAGTAAGTTGTTTTGTTGTTGGTAAGTGCCATCGAGTCAGTTCTAACTCATAGCAATCCTGTATAGGGTTTCAGAGGAATGCTGGTGAGCTTGAACCCCCACCTTGTCATTGAAATGGACCTTACAGTTCAACACTTGAACCCACAGCGCCACATCAGGACTTCAAAAAATAAGTTAAAAATAAGGAAAATTATGCTTCATTAATTATGATGTCATGGACACAGGTAAAGAAGCAGAGTGTCTCTGGCATTTGGTGAGGAGCAAAATACAGTAGGTAAAAATGCTGATGGAACGAAGGTTAGGGAAGGAAAGGGAAATGTGTTTAAAATAGAAAGAAGACATAATTTCCTTAGAAATTTAAAAGTATTGAAATTTCATTCTGATGGTATTTTATACTGAAGTGTAACTTTAAGTAAGATAGCAAAGCTACATAGCAAAGCAAATGTTACATAACAAAGAAGTGATTCATTGTAGAAAGATACATTGATTAAAAATAAACTGTGATGGAAACCTAACCGTGTCCATAAAAGATGGTTAAAAAGCAGAAACGGAAAGAAATTTTTAGGATGAGGCTGGTATTTTCAGAGAGAAATTAAGGAGGTCCATCTATGTTCTTTAGATTCTATGTGTAAACAACACTGTAACAACACTCACACTCACATACCAATTGCCTCTGCTCTGCATTCTAGCTATGACATTTTGTTGTTGTTGTACAAGTTGGCTCCTACTCATAACAACCCTTTATAGGGTTTCCAAGAGTTGTTGGTGGGTTTAAACTGTCGACCTTGTGGTTACCAGTTCTATGCTTATCCTACAGCACCACACCAGGGCTCATGACATAAAACTCTGAATAGATAATGGCATAAAAAATAAAATATATAAGAAAATAGTCACTTTGAAGACTAAGGTGTGCCTAACCCATGCTATGGTATTTTCAGTCACCTCATATACATGCAAAAGTTGCACAATGAATAATGAAAGTCAAGGAGAAATGAATGTATTTCAAGTATGGTATTGGTGAAGAATACTGACAATACCATAAAATGACAAAAGGATGAACAACTCTGCTTGGAGGAAGTACATCCAGAGTGCTCCTTAGAAGTGAGAATGACTAGATGTCATCTCACATACTTTGTTTAATGTCATGCTTAGAAGGTAGAGCATTAACAAAAACAGGAAGACTCTCAATGAAGTGGGTTGACACACTGTCTGCACCAATGGTCTCAAGCATAGCAATGATTGTGAAGATAGCACAGGACTGGACAGCATTGTATGTTCTGTTGTATAGAGTGTCGCTATGAATCACAATTGACTTGAGGACATCTAACTAGAACAAAATATCTAAAAACCAATGAATGAAGAGTTTCTCCAAAAATATTTTCATATTACATATACCAATATACAATTGTGTGAAGTGCTATTGAGTTGTTTTCCAATTCTTTGTGACCCTGTATAGCAAGGTGGGTTTGAACCAC
>NW_006408526.1:14198934-14208695 GCF_000296735.1 Chrysochloris asiatica
TTTTGTTCTGTTGTGCGTAAGGTCACTATGGGTTGGTACCGACTTGATGGCACCTAACAACAACAACAACAGTACATCCTGGTAGGATAAGCATGCAACTTCAAGGTCAGTGGTTCAAACCCACCAGCCATTCCTTGGAAAACCTATGCAGCGTCTATATGAGTTGGAACCCACTCAGGGTTGGCACTTAACAACAATAGTACATCAATTTAATAACTGGCTCATTTTCCATCTCATCTTAATTATCAATAATTGGGATTCTCTGTTTCCTGTTTATTCAAGAAATATTTATTGCAAATCTACTGTTCTCCCCAAACTGAGTAATATGCATAAATAAGACAAAATCATTACTTTCAAGGAACAGAAATTCTCATGTGAAAAATCAACACATGAATTATTTTAAAGTGGTATCCTTGCAATGCAAGTATTTAGAGCCTGATATGCAAGCCAATGAGATGAGCTTTTCTAAGGGGATAAGGAAAGACTGCAAAGAAGCTTTAACGTTTGAGATGAATCTTAAAAGAACAGGTTTTTGTGATGTGGATGGACACTGGGGAGAAGACCATTCTAAGATTAGGGAGCAGCATTCGCAAAGACATAGAGAAATGAAAACAAAAATAGGGAAACTTCCAAAGTTCCAAATCACTGGAGATCAGAGCCCAGGTTAGGCAATGTGATGGAAGGCATCATGCTATAGAGTGGTTTTAGAGAATAAAAATAGGGAAACAAACTCACAGTGTCCAAGTATTTATTTTTGCTAGATTTCCATGGTAAATGAGTAGAAACATAGTTTGGGAGGCAGATACACCATACTGTGAAAGTGAATACTTACTAGCTAAAAAATAGTGATAGTAATACCTTGCAAGGTTGTTAGAAAGACTGAAGTAAATGTGTACAAATATAATGCAAATACACAGAGACTACCACGTCATAAGAGTTCATGTTTTTATTGAAAAAAAATGTTTAAGAAGGAACAAAAAAGATGTTGGGGATACCATGGAAAGTAAGATAGCTAAGAAGTTGATTTCTTGGAACTTGCATGCCCTGGTGGTATAATGGGTTACATGATTGGCTGCTAACTGCAAGGTCAGCAGTTTGAATCCACCAGCAGCTCTGAAGGAGAAAGGTGAGGCTTTCTGCTCCTGTAATGATTTGCAGCCTCAGAAACCTTTTTCAGGGTAGCTGTGAGTCTGAACTAGCTTGTCGGCACACAACCACCACCACCACCACATGTTAGCAATAAGGACTCTTTTTTGAAGTCATATTTTAAGCTGACATGTGAGTAGATGGGAACTAGACAAGAGAAGATCCTAAGAGAAAGAAGTCTGAATGAAAGGCCTTTCAATGAGGGGGGTGGGAGGTTGGGGGTGGGGCGAGGAAGAGAGAGATTTCCTGAGTTTGAGAATTAAAAAAAATAGCACTGTGACCTGCATGAGTACGGAGTAGTGAGCAAATGGGAGAATGGCACAAGCTAAAGTCCAAAGGTGTTGGCATGCAAGGACAATGTAAGTTAGAGTAAGAAGTTTCCGTCTCATCCCAAGGTGGAATAAAGCAGAAAATTAGCATTGTCTGATGTGCCCATTAAAAAGTGAAAACAACCAAAATGTCTATAAATGGGTGAATAAAACACAAAGAAACCAAAATCTCTTCCATTAAGTCATTTCCAACTAATAATGAACTTTATCCTAAGACTGTAAAACTTCATAGTAGCAAAAGTTTCCTCTTTATTTCAATGAGTGGCTGGTGGTTTTGAACTGCTGACCTTGTGGTTAGCTTTCCAGTATTTACCCTACAGCACCAGAGCTGCTAAATAGATGAATCAATAGAATGTAGTACATACACACAATGGACTATTATTCTACATAAAGATAAATGAAGTCCTGATACATGCCACAACATGGATGAACCTTGAAAACATTAAGTTGAGTTAAATAAATAAGTCAGACACAAAAAGACAAATAATGCATGACTTCACTAATATGTAGCACTTAGAAGATGCATTTTGAGTGCATTCCAACCTGAGGGGCTCATTTTCTGGCCCTGTATCTGAAAGTGTTTCTCTGCTATTCATAAGGTTTTCAGTGACTAGCGATTCAGAAGTAGTTCGTCTCTCTTTCTTCCTAGTCTGTCTTTGTTTGGAAGCACATCTGAAACCTGTCCACCATGGGTGACCCTGCTGGTTATTTAAAACACTGGTGGCATAGCCCTCAGAATCACAGCAACACAAGCCACCACAGCATGACAGATAGACGAGTGGTGGCCCTTTGTAAAACTTTTAGTAAAGTTTTGCTAAAGGTAATATAGAAATGGCTACAATCATACATACAATCATACATTGACAGAGAACTTCCAGAGGTTCAAGCTGGATTCAGAAAAGGCCATGGAATGAGAGATATCATTGCTGATGTCCAATGGATCTTGGCTGAAAGCAGAGAATATCAGAAATATGTTTACCTATGCTTTATTGACTACGCAAAGGCTTTTGATTATGTGGCTCATGACAAGCTATGGACAACGTTGTGAAGTATGAGTAGTCCAGAACACTTAATTGTACTTATGAGGAATCTGTTCCTGGACCAAGAAGCATTTGTTCGAACAGAACATAGGAACACTGAATGTTTTAAAATTGGGAAAGGTGTGCGACAAGGTTGTGTTCTTTCACCATACTTATTCAACCTGTATGCTGAACAAATAATACGAGAAGCTGGGTTCTATGAAGAAAAATGTGGCATCAGGATTGGAGGAAGACTCGATAACAAACTGCAATATGCAGATGATACAACCTTGCATGCTGAAAGTGAAGAGGACTTAAAACATTTCCTGATGAAGATCAAAGAGCACAGCTTTCGGTGTGGATTACATCTCAATGTCAAGGAAACAAAGATCCTCACCACTGGACCAATAAACAACATTCTTATCAATGGAGAAAAGATTGAAGTTGTCAAGGACTTCATTCTTCTTGTATCAACTATCAACATTCACAGAAGCAACAGTCAAGAGATCAGACGACATATTGCGTTAAGTAAATCTGCTGCACAGGAACTTTTTAAAGTGTTGAAGAGCAAAGATGTCAATTTGAGGACTAAAGTGCACCTGACCCAAGCCATGGTATTTTCATTAACCTCATATGGATGCGAAAGCTGGACAGTGAATAAGGAAGATCATAGAAGAATTGATGTCTTTGAATTGTGGTGTTGGAGGAGAATACTGAAAGTGCCATACTGCCAAAAGAACCAATAGATCTGTTTTGGAAAGTGCACCCAGAATGCTCCTTGGAGGCCAGGATGGCTAAACTTCATCTCTCATACTTTGGACATATTGTCAGGAGGGAATAGTCCCTGGAGAAGGATATCATGCTTGGTAAGATGGAAGGTCAGAGAAAAAGAGGAAGACCCCCAATGAGATGGATTGGCCAGGTGGCAGCATTGATGGACTCAAGTGTGGCAGCGGTAGTGAGGTTGGCCCAGGATCGGACATTGTTTCGTTCTGCTGTGCATAGGGTTGCTATGGGTCGGTTCCAACTCAGTGGCACCTGACAACAGTAACAACAAGAAGATACATATGTATCAAACTAGAGTTTAACATTGGTTATCAAGAACAAGAGGGAAGGAGAAAGAGAGGGATCTTTGCTTAGCTCACTTTGAGTTTTTATTTATAGGTATGGAAAACATGGAAGAAATATAGTCAGAATGCTCCTTAGATGCCAGGTGACAAGATCTCACCTCTAATACTTCACACATTTTATCAGGAGGGTCCAGTCCCTGGAGACGAACAGCATGCTTGGTAAAAGTGAGAATCAGTGAAAAAGAGAACTACCCCCAATGTGATGGATTGGCACATTGGCAGCAGCAATGGGCTCAAACATAACAACAATTGTGAGGATAATGCAGGACCAGGTAGAGTTTTGTTCTGTTGCGTATAAGGTCGCAATGAGTCAGAACAGGCTCAGTAGCACCCAACAACCACAACATATGAAAAAAATGGCAATGAATGTTAGTGTTGATTGCATAACACTACTGATATAATTGGTTCCATTGATTTGTACAAGTAAAAAATGTTGACTTGTCAAATGTTGTGTTACCTATATTTTACAATGATAAAAAAAAATTCATTAAATATTTGTTATTGCTGTTAAGGGCCGTCAAGTCATATTCAACTCAACGCGGTCCTGTATATGGTTCCAAGGGTCCTGTATAGGGTTTCCAAAGAGAAGCTGGGGGTTTGAACAGCTGATCTTGTGGTTAGTAGGCCAGTGCTTATCCTACAGCTCCACACACGTACATACACACACGTATATACAAGGGGGCTTCAAAAAAGTTCATGAAAAAATGAAATTAAAAGATAATGTAATTTCCCCATGAACTTTTGGAAAGCCCCCTCGTATATGCATATGTATATGTGTGTGAGTTGCCTAGAACATTCAATTAATAATCTTATTTTGTTAAAACTGTCATGTTTTGATTGTTGTTGTTGTTCAGTGCCATCAAGTTGGTTCCACCTCGTAGTGACCTTGTATAGAGATTCTGAGGAGCAACTGTTGATGTCATGCAGTTGGCAGTCCAGTGCTTATCCAATAGCATCATACGAGGACTCCCGTTTTCTAACTATGTAGTTGTTGTTGTTATGTGCCATCAAGTCAGTTCTGACTCATAGCAACCCTGTATAGGGTTTTCAGGAAGATGTTGCTAAGTTTGAACTACAGATCTTGTGAAAAGACAGCAATATTATGGCTAGTTTTCTAAAAAGAAATCCTTGTAAAACCAAGTAGTTAAATCTGGTAAGATGTCACAAATCTCAAACACAATTATTTTTGATGATTGGGAAATAAGCTTAATTTTAATCTTTTTGTTATATGCACCCTACAGTAGAATCAGTGGGTGATTTTCATTTGTTTAATGATGCCCCAAGGATCCAAACATTTGATTCACTATCAAGAAAGATAAGCAATTATAAGAAGTACTCTCAATTAATTTATTCAAATTGAAACTGGCAATATTTGGGTGATAATTTAGCAATATTTAGAAGATAATTCAAAGGAATTAATTTGGGGGTAATAACAAAGTATCTGGCCATAATTTGATTTACCAAACACTGGGACTGAGAAACTTCCCTTTGGGGAGTAATTTATGTCAAATGAACATAAACTATATCCTGGAAAAGTTAGGGAGATATTAATATATCCTATCTATTTGTGGGACATTTCCTTCAATGGATTTAATTCTGTTAAACACTTTCACAAAAGGAAGTATGTATATCGATGTTGGTATTCATGCTATTCATCAAAAAACATTATGCTTACTTGCATGCATATTTGTGATCAATGAGTCTTGTTGGACAAGAGTGATCCAATTCATAACTTTTAGAAGGACATGGAATAACAACTAATAATCAGTCAAGTGAAATTCAGTTATTCATCAAAACCAAGCATTTTTCTAACTTATTTCTTATTTTCTAACTTATTCGTATTATTTGTCCTGGTGTGGTGCTATGTGATTTGGCCCCAAATATAAAGCTTTGGTGCCTACTATGCACTTATTTGTTTGTTGTTGTTGTTAAGTGCTCTTGAATCAGTTCTGACTCCTAGTGACCCTGTATGCTTACGAGGAGCAGCTGTTGAGTTTGAACCATCGAACTTTCAATTCTAACCAACCTTTCAGTCAAGTGCTTATCCTATGGCATCACATCAGGATTCCATGGAGTGAATGGTAGGTTTCAACTTCCAACCTTGAAGTTAGCAGTCCAATGCTTATCTTACAGTGTCTACAGGGTTCCTTCTATTCTACACACAACAATAAAAACACTTTTCTCCTATATTTTTCGGATGATGTTATCTTTCTCTTTCAGGTAAAGCAAACACTCTGCAGTAGCAGGAATTCTAAAATTCTTATCGACTTCAAAGTCAGTCACTAAGAACGAGCAATAAGACCTCTCTGCCTTGATTCATGCTGCTCTTTCTGACTTGAAATACCTTAACCAACCTTTCCAACAAATAAAAAGTCAGACTTTTTCACATGGCCAAGATCAGAAATCATGTGCCTTCTTTACTTCACACACAGAACTTACTATGCTTTCATCTATGTGTTCTCTTCTTCTAAATGAGCAGTGGTGTGTATAGAAAGAAGCAGTGTTTTATCTAAAATCAGCAGAACTAAGTGGTAGTTGAATTAGACCTGCCTAAGTTCAGCCCAAAGGAGCTCTGGTAGTGTAGTGGTTATGAATTGGGCTGCAAACCACAAGGTCAGCAGTTCAAAACTACCAGCGGTTCCACGGGAGAAAGATGAGGCTTTCTGCTCCTGTAAAGGTTTACAGCCTTGGAAACCCTGTGCAGGGTCACTATGGGTTGGAACTGACTCCATGGTACTTACCAACAACAAGTTCAGCCCTACTTCTATTAAATGTTATCAGTTTCTCTGCAATTAAAAAAAAAAATATGTGACAGATATCATTTTGCTGATAAACACTCTTTTCTAAATGCCTTGTCTGTCATAGGTATACGTGTATTTACTATAAATTTCAAATGCCCTTAGCTGAAGATTGAAAAGGTGAATTAATATCAACTGAGATATCTTCCTGTCATAACAGCTATCAGCCATATTAGTACTTGTTGTCTAAGTCAACAGATAGAAGCAAGATCAAAGAAAATGCCTTCTATGCATATTAGTTTCCTATTATTTAAGTAAATGAACAATCGCTTAAATGATAGCTTACAATAAAATGCAGTTATAATCTTATAATTTTGGAGGCCAGAGGGATCTCAAAGTGCTGTGTTCTGTCTGGCAGCCTTTGTTAAGTATCTTTCCTTGCCTTTTCCAGCTTCTAAGTTGTTGCACTGTGAGATAAGCACTGGACTGCTAACCACAAGGTCAGGAGTTCAAACCTAACAGCTGTTCCTTGGAAACCCTATACAGAGTCCCTATGAGTCAGAACAGACAACCACTTAACAGCAACAGGGCACCCAAGGAGGCCTGGTGGTGCCGTGTAAATATTCCAATACTAAACAAAAGGCTGGTGGTTTAGTCCAACCCAGAGTTTCTGTGGGAGAGAGACCTAACAGTCTGCTCCCATAAGGATTATCTCTCTGTCGCATTAATCTATGTGAGTTGTAAATCAACACAGTGGCACTAAACAACAACAGAGGACTCCCACATTCCTTAGTTTGCAGCCTCTTTTCTTCATCTTCAAAGACAGAAACATTGTGTAGCTTTGCATCTTTCTTCCATGGTCATAACTCCCTCTCTAAATACAGCTGGGAAAAGTTCTCTGATTTTAAGGACGCATGTGATTAGATTGGCCTACCAGGAGAGCCCAGGATACTCTCTCCATGTTAACCTTCATCGCATCTATAAAGTTCCTTCTGTCATGTAGGGTCAAATAGTCACTGGTTCTGGGGGTAGGAACTGGAAATTTTTGTAAGTTCAATCAGCTGCCTACATTATCAAAAGAGATGGAGAAATCGCTTAGGAGAGCAGAGGAATTAAAGTTACCTTACAGAGAAGGTACTCAATGAGTTTTTTTTCTACTTCGCCAGTGTCTAAAGTGAAGTTCAAAATAAGAATGGAAATAAGTTGGGATTAAATTGTATAATTAGTATTGCATAAGGGGTCCTGGTGTGGCACTGGCACTGGACCGCAAGGTCAGCTTGAACCACAATGTTGGCGGTTCAAACTCACCAGCTGCTCCTTGGAAATCCTACACAGGGTCCATATGAGTTGAACCTGACACGGTGGCACTTAACAACAAGTGGTAGAAAAGTCAGGCAAGATAGTTGCTCTATCAGTACTCAAAGAAATATCTATTATCTATCTATTAAACAATTTGATTCCATTCTTTGAAATTTTACTTCAAGTCTGTTAAAAATGTACATCCTCACACTCTACCCAAGATACAAAGGGGTTTCAAAAGTTCATGGAAAAATTCCCTGATCTTTCAATTCTATTTTTCCACAGATTTATTGAAGCCCCGTCATAGCTGCTGACTCTGGAGGCATGGGATGAGGCTTAGAATTTTGCTTTTGAATAAGCACACCAGCTGGTTCTGATATGTGTCTGTTGCTACACACTCCAAGAAACCCTGCTGCGGTGATTATTTCTTTACCACTGACGCTAGATTAGCTTAATCATTCTCACTGATATTTGAACCTCTAGCTTGTGAGAACATTCATTATTCAAAGCTGACATTTAGTATAGAGATAGCACAGAACAGAATTGTAATTGAGCATAAATAGAAGAAGTTTATAAAGAACACAATTGTTTTAAACAGCTGCTACAATTCTTTGTCATTTTGAAATTGTATTAAAGAAGCTGCATAATCAGTTGATATACCTTTTATATAAAAAATGGTTATTTATTGTCCACTTTACACATAAAACTGGGCCAAGTACTAGTGGAGGATCAAATAGGAATTCCCAGGAGTTATAATTATAAGGAGCACTTTCAATCTTACTCACTTTGCTTCAAAGCTAAGGAGAAAATAATTTCTATCTATTAATGGAAAAATGAAGTTAGCAAAGCTCATAAACTTCCAAAAAATTTGTTTTAGTATCACTATATTCAGTTTACAATCTAATACAAATTGAATCACACTTTCTAATGCTGAAGCCAAACTATGACCCTTCCCAGAGAAATAAATTTAGTAGTTACAGCAGAAATAGATTGAATTTTTAACATAAAATTAGGAAAAATGTTTTTATGCAGAACTCAATATTGATTTGTATTTGGCAATGATAATAGCATCCTCAAAGCCACAATATAATTGATTTTAATTTTGTTTTGTTGCATTAGCTTCAAGGATCCATGGTGGTGCTGTAAGATTAAGCATTGGATAATGTCAGCAATTCAAATCTACCAGTCGTTCCTGTAAAGACTTATAGCCTCGGAAGCCCTATTAATGGTCACTATGAGTTGGAATTGTGTCAGTGGCAGTGAAGTACTTTATATTTCAGCCTAGGTCTCTCATCAGTTAGTTCACCTGTGAACTAAGTACGAGAGGGTTTCAAGAAATTCATGGAAAAATTCCATTATCTTTTTATTCCAGTTTTCCATGAACTTTTTGAAGCTCCCTCATATAAGGAATACTATGAAAGTGAATGGATGGCTTAATTACTTGGAATATGAAGTAAATTAATAAAATTTTAAATTTAAGGTGTTGTTTTCTAAATACACATTGTTTTTGTAGTGTGCCATTGAGTTGGTTTTGATGCCGAGTAACCCTGTGTAGAGTTTTCGAGAGCTGGTGGGTTTGAACTACTAATTCTGCCATTACCAGTCCAGTGCTTATCTGATAGCACCACTCCAGGGCTCTTAGTCAACTTTCCAATCCTCCCTCTTTTCCTCTACAAGTATATGATTGGGTGCTATAGAGTCACTTTCAGCTCATAACAAATTTATGTGACGGAGTAGAACTGGCCCATAGAATTACATAGACTGGTAGGATCAGCACTGGACTAAGAACAACAAGGTCGGCAGTTCAAACCCACCAGCTGCTCCTTGGAAACCCTGTACAGGGTCGCTATCAGTCAGAATTGACTCGATGGCCCTTAACAATAACAACAAGAAGTATTTACAGAAGCAGATTTTCAGGTCTTTTTCCTGTGGAGTTGCTGGAAGCATTTGAACTGCCAACCTTTTGGTTACCAGTCGAATCTGGATTCAGACAAGGAACTGGAACAAGGGATATCATAGCTGTCATCAGATAGCTATTGGCTGAAATCAGAGGAAGCCAGAAAGATGATTACCTGTGATTTACTGACTATGTAAAAGCTT
>NW_006408526.1:14211105-14212543 GCF_000296735.1 Chrysochloris asiatica
AGCAACTACTGTGAGGTTGGCACAGGACTGGGCAGTTTTTTTTCTGTTGTGCATAAGGATGCTACTGACTGAATGGCATATAATAATGTTGTCAAATCAGAATGAGGGTTTGCCACCTGTCACTGTAGTGAATCACAGGGACGGGGTGAGATTCAATCCAAGCTTTGTTAGAAGAAAGCCAGCAGTCTGGAGGATGGAGTTAATCATTTCTCAAGACCAGTCCTATCCATTATAAAGAGCAGGCACATTATATAAGTAAGTTACATTTAGATGTACACTCAATCTATTTTAACATCAAGATAGCATCTTTGGGGGATTCGGGGAAGGAACAATCAGGTATGACCCTTCTCAAACATCTACCTTTAGGGTCTCTCCTTAATTCCTGAAATAATGATCTGAGTGGGTTTAAGCATGTCGTATTCTCTTTGTCCCATCTTCCTTCTAGAACCACGAGGTCATCCCAGCCAATGTACAAACTTCCTCATTTTCAGAGTCCTCACTTGAGACTCAATGACTGAACTGACTCCAATTTATTTAGGTTGGTAGATGCAGTTTATCAACAACAACATGAGTCAGAACTTTAACAACATATGCATGTGAAATTTGGACAGTGAATAAGGAAGACCTTAGAAGAATTTGTGCACTTGAATTATGGTGTTGGGCTACTGAAAGTACCATGGGTTTCCAAAAGAACAAGCAGAACTGTCTTGGAAGCAGTACAGCCAGAATGTTCTTTAGAATCAAGCATGGCAAGACTTTGTCTCTTGTTCTTTGGACATGTTGTCAGGAGAGATCAGTCAGGAGAAGGACATCATACTTGATACAGTGGAAGATCGGTGAAAAAGAGGAAGACTCTCAATGAGATGGATTTGTACAGTGACAGCAACAGTGGGCTCAAACATAACAGCAATTGTAAGGATGACACAGGACAAGGCAGTGATTCATTTTTTGTACATGGGGTCAAAATGAATTGGAACCAACTTGATCTCACCTAACAATGTGGATTGCCAGAATAAATAAATCCGTTTTGAAAAAAGAATAGGCAGAATGTGCCTTAGAAGTGAAAATGGTGTGTTTCGATCACATTGTCAGGAAGGACCAGTTCTTGGAGAATGACATCATGCTTAATGAAGTAAATACTGGTGGCTGTGTGCCACAGAGTAGGCTCCGACTTGCACTGTGGGCTAATGCGCCAGACTGCAAAGCCTTTTGAACTGCAAGGTCCATAGTTCAAGCTCACCAACTGCTCCTCGGAAACCCTATACAAGGTCGCTATAGGTTGGAACCAACTCAATGGCACTTAACAATAACAACAACAACATAGGGTTTCCAAGGCTGTGAATCTTTATGAGAACAGAAATCCTCTTCTTTCTCCTGCAGAATGACTGGTAGTTTCAAACTGCTGACCAGAGGTTAGCAGCCCAACTCATAACCCTAC
>NW_006408526.1:14214103-14214622 GCF_000296735.1 Chrysochloris asiatica
AAAAAAATTAAGGAGACATAGTTGATACTTAATATTTCTATCTAAGTGTCAGAGTCTTTCCTGTTGGAATTCAGTTTAGTGACTGGTCTACTCTATTAATAAGATCTTTAAAGATCATCAAAAGTTAGTCATTACATAATTAAAATGTTTCCTATAAAACTCCTGAACTCAGGAAAACCATGTCTTTGTCATCCTTGATTGTCTGTTAGGAATGCCTCACTATCTGCCGTCCTTTGTTCTGTAAATCCCAGTGCGTTTTCTTTTTTTTAATTTGGGACTCATATGTTTTGGGCCAAATATGTTTTTACTGTTGTTAAGTGTTGTCAAATCAGTTTGGACTCATAGCAACCCTATGAAGGGTTTCTTAGGAGTGATTGGTGGTTTGAACTGCCAAGCTTGTGCTAGCAGTCTGTTTGTCCCACACCAATGTCTCTTAAATTGCATATCCCAGTATTTATATTATTACAGTTGAAATAATATAAATACTGGGATATGAAAATGGAGTCATTGTGTAGTGCT
>NW_006408526.1:14218672-14222374 GCF_000296735.1 Chrysochloris asiatica
TGGAAATACAACTGCTTTCTTTTTATAACCATTTCTTCAGTTTTTTTCTTTCTATTTGACACCCAACATGTCTATTTAACTTAAAAAAGCACACAAGTATAGAGAAATTCCAGCCATATAAAAAAAAAAAGAAGAACTGAAATCTCAATGAAGAGCAGAAACGACTATGCGAAGATAGTATAGAAAAAGAATTCTAGGTTGCAAACAGTAATAGGACAAACTGTGTCATGTGTACAAAAACAATGGGAACTTGAAACCTAAATTATTAGACTTGGAAGCTTGTAAAAACTTGTAAAGGAATTTAAATCTGTTACATTTTAATCATGGATTTCTTTGTCTTCATCTCCCATTTGTTGCTTTTTTATATGTTCCAAAAACACAGAGGCCATATTGTTCTTGACTCCCAATATTTACCACTGGTACTTCACCAAGTGTCTGCCATAAAGTGGCTCAATAAATATTTGGTGGATAAAATGAGTAATCTACTGTGTTTGGAACTTTTATATACCAGGAGAAAAAGTCCTGATACCACTGTAGGTTTGACCAAAAGATTGGTGGTTAGAACCCACCAGCCACTCCATGGAATAACGTTAAGGCATTCTGTTTCTATAACAATTTACAGCTTCAGAACCCCTGTGGGACAGTTTTACTCTGTCTTATAAGTAGGAATTGACTGAACAACAATGAGTGGTTTTGATATATATATATCAAAGTGGTTTTGATATATATAAAACAACCAGTGAAGCTTATATTGATTGTTGTTGTTGTTAAGTGCCATTGAGTGAGTTCTAACTCATAGAGACCTTATATACGGTTTGAACCACCCACCTTCTGGTTAGTAGTATACAGCATATCCTAAAGTACCATATCTCTATATAAAGAGATATTTAAATCAAGGAAATGGCTCATTCAATTATAGAGATCAGAAAGTTCCAAGTGTGTTGGTTAAATTTTCAGGCTGGAATTCTTTGACTTGTGTAGCTTCAGGGCTGATGGATCAAGATTGACAGTAGAAAGGTCTAGCAGGTAAGAAGGAAGGCTATTGATGACTCCCAAGATCAGCAGGTAATAGAGAAGGTCACAGGCTAAAGTCCAAAGAACTGGAGGTCAGGGGTTGAGCAGATGCAAGCTAGAGACCCAGCAGAGAGCTAGCAAGCCTTGTCTGAATGCCCAATATTTTGGAAGTAGGCCACACCCCTGAGGAAGCTCCCCTTCAATTGATTGACTGGTCATACCAGACCCCATCAGAGTTTTTTAAAATATATTCTCATCGTGGGGAATAGGTATATATAACTATATCTTTCTGCCAAACCACTGAGAGAATCCTGGTCCAATCAAGTTGACACAAAACCATAACTATCACAAATGGTAAGACAAAAAGTTGCCAGAAAATCATAAAACTTCTATTAAACAAAAAAATCAATATGGAAAACTATTACTTTTCTACAAGTCATCCACTTAAGTCTATTTACTTCTGAAGGCAGTTTTTCTAACACTTCCCCCAAATAATTCTGCCCTCTTTGATATAAACACAGTTTTGTCGTCTTCATGGGGTACAAATCACATTCCTTTGAAATGTTCTTTGAATTTGGGGAACAAAAAGAAATCTGAAGGAGTAAGACCAGGTCTTTAGAGAGAGTGGGTTAGGGTTTCCCAGCTAAATCCTTGTAGGACAGCCATTGCTCCCCATGAAGAATGGGCAGGTACATTGTCATGAGGTGGGGGAAATTCCTCACTGCAACTTTCTAGGTTTTCTACTCACCTATGATGTTTTCAATTTTCTTAAAACTTTTTTCATAACAACTCTCCATGATCATCCCATGTCCTTTCAGAAAATCTATCAATATTGTTGTTGTTGTTAGGTACTGTCAAGTTGGTTCCAACTCAAAACAACCCTATGAACAACAGAATGAAAAACTGCCTAGTCCTCACAATTGTTACCATGCTTGAGTCCATTGTTGCTGCCACTATCTCATTGAGGGTCTTCTTTTTCACTGACCCTCCACTTTGCCAAGCATGATGTCCATCTTCAGGAACTGATGCCTCCTGATTACCATGTATGAAGTATGAGAGACAAAGTCTCAACATCTTGGCTTTTAAAGAGCACTCAGGCGTACTTTTTCCAAGACAAACCTGTTTGTTCTTCTGGCAGTAAATGGTACCTTCAATATTCTTCTCTAACACCACAACTCAATTCTTCAATGGTCTTCCTTATTCATTGTCCAATTTTCATATGCGTATGAGATACTGAAAATACTGTGACTTGGCCCATGATACCCCAGTCCTTACTGATAATTTTGCTCTTGTCTATTTTAAAGTGGTCTAATGCAGCAGATTTGCCTAATGCAATATGTCATTTGATTTGTTGTCTGCTGCTTGCATGAGTGTTGATTGTGGATCCAGCCAAAATAAAGTCTTTGACAACTTCAACCCTCTCTCCATTTAGCATTAAGTTATTTATTAGCCCAGTTGTGAGCATTTATATTTCCTTTACTTTGAAGAGAAACCCATACTGAAGGCTGTAGATTTGACCATCATCAGGAAAGTGATGCAATCAACAAGCAAGATTGTATCATCTGTGTATTGAAGCATGCTAATGAGTCTTCCTCCAAGCCTGATACCACACTCTTCTTCATATAATCCAGCTTCTCAGATTATTTGCTCAGTATTCAGATTGAGTAAATATGTTGAAAGAGTACAACCTTGGCACACACCTTTCCTGATTCTAAACCATTAAGTATTCCCTTGTTCTATTCTAACAATACCCTTTTGGTGTATGTACAGGTTCCTCATAAGCACAATTAAATGCTCTGGAATATCCATTTTTCACAAAGTTATACATAGTTTGTCATAATCTGTACTGTTGAAAGTCTTTTCATTGTCAATCGAACACAAGGAAATATCTTTCTGGTATTCTCTGCTTTCAGCTATGATCCATCTGATGTCAGCAATGATATTCTTTATTTGACTTCCTCTTCTGAATCCGGCTTGAATTTCTAGCAGTACTCTTACAGACGTTTTTAAATTATCTTCAGAAAAAATTTTACTTGCATGTGATAGTAATGATATTGTTCAATGATTTCCACATTATATTGTGTCACCTCTCATTGGAATGGGCACAAATATAGATCTCTTTAGATCAGTTGGCCAAGTAGCTTTCTTCCAAATTTCTTAGCTTAGATGACGTATTGCTTCCAGTGCTACATCAGTTTTTGAAAGTTTTCAATTTGTATTCTGTCAATTCCTGGAGCCTTGTTTTTCACCAAGACCTTCAGTGCAGCTTGGACTTCTCCTTAAGTGCCATCAGTTTTTCATCATATGTAACCTCTTGAAATGCTTGAACATCAACCTTTTATTTTTGGTACAGCAACTCTGTGTATTCCTTCCATCTTCTTTAGGTGCTTTCTACATTATTGAATGTTCTGCCTATAGAACCCTTCAATACTACAAGTCAAGGATTGAATTTTTCTGTTGTTCTTTCAGCTTGAGAAATACTGAGCATGTTCTTCCCTTTTGGTTTTATAACTCTAGGTCTTTGCACATTTCTTTATAATACTTGATTGTCTTATCGAACTGCCCTTTGAAATATTCTGTTTAAATCTTTAACTTCTTCATTTCTTCCATTCACTTTAGCGTTTCTATGCTGGAGAGCAAATTTCAGGGTCTCTTCTGACATCCATTTTGGTCTTTTCCTTCTTTCTT
>NW_006408526.1:14222814-14224502 GCF_000296735.1 Chrysochloris asiatica
CTGTCTCTTTCCACAGATGTTGTCAGTGTAATTCCTGTGTATCTGGTGAGGTCCATGTGCATAGTTGCCTTTTATGTTGTTCAAAAAGGTCTTATATGAGAGTAAGTTTTTATTCATTTTATTGATCTATTTATTTTATATGAATAAATCAATGGTCTTGCAAAATTCTGTCATGTGATGTCCACCATCATTTCTATCACCAAGACCATATTTTCCAATTACTGATGCTTCCTCTTTGTTTCCAACTTTTGCATTCTAATCACCAGTAATTATCAAAACAACTTGCACTATCAAGATTACCCCTTTGGAATTAAAAAGAAAAAAAAATCACTATAACCTCTCTGCTTTTTATATAACTGGCCCAGCAGATCCCCTAGAAAGCCATTGTTTCAATTTTACCTTTTATTTGCAGGCACCGTAGTAAGACAAAGACAAGTGTATTACTTAGAGAACTCAGTAATCCACTGGTAGCTCTCCACTGATTGCACAGACATATGTAGACATGCTTTGTTGGAAATACTCCTATGTATGTATAAACCCAAGGAACAACACTTTTTTACTTACTCTCATATAAAACCTATTCAATTGTACCCTTTAAATTAGTTATATATGCATTTCATCTCCTTATAACAAGCTCCATTAAATCCAGGTTTGGGCTCACTAACAATATGACAAATAACTAACAACAAAATGAAAGTCAACTCTGAGTAAAAATGAAGTTTCTGTTGGAGACCAATTATGCTTCTGCTTAGGATAATGTGGTGCTGGAAGATCAGCACTGAACTGCTAACCACAAGGTAGGAGGCTGAAACCCACTAGGTGCTCATCAGAAACCCTATACAGAGTCTCTATGAGTCTGAATTGACTCAATGGCACTTAACAACAACAACAGTAAGGGTAAACTTATTTAAACACTGACTATGATGTTTCCCTTCTCACTTGGAATTATAATATGCTTTACCAATTCTCTTGATTGTTAGTAAGAATTTCAGAAGATTAAAAGAGTAGTAATAGCTGAAAATTGTCCTTGCTTTTTTTTACTCAATCTAATTCTACATTTAACTGGTGGAAATTAATGATTTTCTATTTCAGTTTGCCATTAATAATTGATGCCTCATAAATGCAATATGGTTTTTGACACTTGTAAGCATCACTGAATTTGTACTCTATATTTATTTAAGGAACCCTCAGAACATATTGCTGGATGAATAAGCTCTATATGTAAATTTCAAATTTTACCTTTGAATTTTTGCTTTGAAAATTATTTTTTTCCACAAAAATCCCTCATTGAAATGATCATTCAGGTTGATGTCAGTGACACCCATTGAGAAATTATAACTAGATGATTCTCTGAATAAATCATTCCAGGATATTCTTGTCAAATACCTTAAAATTGAAAGAAAAACATTTGCAAAAAGTGAAGAATATGGAGCTAATATCTGGTCATGGAGGGTAAAATCTAGGAGTTCTTAGGATGAGGTATCATAACATAACAGAGGAGAAGATGCAGCAAAATTTCCCACTTGAAGAGTCTCCAATTTTCAGTAATCAGCATGGCGTGGAGAACATTTAATAGGACAAAGGGAGGAGAAAATGAAAAAGACGAAAAGGAAGATTTGAAGGTTTCACTGATGAAATTTTGACTTGTGGGTCTTTGGTGGGGTCCTGGTGGCTGGTGGCTCTGTGCC
>NW_006408526.1:14224602-14228728 GCF_000296735.1 Chrysochloris asiatica
GTGGAACAGCTGGTAGCTTCGAACTGCTGACCTTAAGGTTCTCCACCTGATTCGTAACCACTACACTACCAGAGCTCCTTGGTGGGGTCCTAGAACTGTGAATTTCTAAAAATCTCCCCAAAACGGGGGTTAAGGAACGACTCAAGCTGTGTGCTCTGTTCAGTCCTGCCCTGTTTACTTTACTCAACTAACCCTCCAAAAGAAAATATTGTTTCCTTTTGGATTCTGGGTTATCATTCCTTACTACACACTGTCCTATTTACACAACCACCCAGTTCAGAAAGGTTACTTAGCAAGCCACAGTCACAAATTGTACAACCCTTTTCAAGTACTCCAAAATCTTCCACAAGTGCTCATCCAATCACTGTGGCCTCAGTGGATTCCTTGTGGACAGAGAAACTCTCTTTAGAGAGAATTGCAAAACTGAAACTAAAACTGGTCACTTCTAGTGCTGGTATTTCCAGAGCCATATTTCTTACACCAGAGCCTGTAGTGAAACTGTAGCTTTTTGAAATCATGAAGTGCAAATGGTCCTTGGATGGTTCATTTTACTCAATAGTGACCATTCAAAAAACCATGCTTATTGTATTGAACGAATAGAAATTTCATGGAATAAAATGGTACTTTTGTATACATTTGTAAAATTAAATGTTTGAAAACAAAGTCCTGTTTTGTTTTCTTTTGTTTTTAAGCACTGAGGGTTATGACAACAGACCTAAATGAGTTCACCAGATCTGTTTAGTATTTTCTACTACCAATGATATTTTCATTTAAAAATTTAGAAAGCAACAGTTAAGGAAAATCAGTAATATATCTGACTAAAGTAGAAGCTCCTAGAATATTTGAATGTTTATATTGTGTTCATTGAGCTATGCCTCTAAAACATGAAGCTCCATACGGCCAAGGGCTTTCTCAGATTTCTTATTGAATCTCACTGTTTAGTGTGTCACTGTTCAATATGGCATCATCTTAGTAATCTAGTGCTGCTGTAACAGAAAGGTCACAAGTTAATGCTTTTAACAAACAGGTTTATTTGCTTACAAGTTAAAAGACTGCAAGTTCAATATCAGGGCTCCGTCTCTAGGGGAAGGCTTCCTCTCTATGTTGGCTCTAGGGGAAGTCATTGTGTTCTTTCAGCATCTCTGGACCCATTGTTCTTTGGACGTTCCATGTGTCTTGGCATTGATGTTCTCCTGAGTCTAGGAGCCCTGGTGTAGCATTGTGGGCTAATGGGCTGGACTGAAAAGTAGATTGAAACCATAAGATCGGAAGATCAAGTTCACCATCTGCTCCTTGGAAACCTTATACACCGTTGCTATGGGTTGGAACCAAATCAAAGACACTTAACAACAACTAGGAGGTTCCAAGTTGTACCAGGTACCCTGGGTACAAAGGATGCACTCCACTCCCTGATTTTCTTTATTGGTAGTAGAAGGTCCCTCTCTCTTCTCGATTTTCTTTCCTTTTATCTTTTCTAAAGTAAAAAGTGATGCAGGTCACACTCTAGGGAAAGTCTCCTTACATCAATAAGGGTTATGACCGGAGTAAAGCAAGGTGTTGTAACCCATCCTAATCCCCTTACAAAACAATGGCTGGTCAATCTGTGTTCCTTTACAATTGTTCAGAATGTACAGCTCTGGTAGTGTAGTGGTTATGAATCGGGCTGCAAATTTCAAGGTCAGCAGTTGAAAACTACCAGCTGTTCCACAGGAGAAAGATGAGGCTTTCTGCCCCGTAAAGATTTACAGCCTCGGTAACCCTGTACAGGGTCGCTATGAGTCGGAACCAACTCCATGGCACACAACAACAACAACAATGCAAGTAGGCAGAGAACAGTCAACTCACTTGTTGAATAGAAAGCATGGTCGGCCCTGTTCCCAGTTACAATTCCAATTGTGGGCAACACCCAACTCTCTGTGTGAAGAGCAGTTATCCTCAGTTTTATGCTTGTTTCTATTTTATTTGAACTTATATTAAAGTAGTTATAAAACACAGTTTGGGCTCACATGATTAATTAAGCAACACTACAATTTAGAGTAAAGTAGAGCTTGACTCTCCAATGTTAATCTCTAGGAAATGACAGTTCCCTTCAGTGTAATAAATGCTTTGGGCGAGAGATGTAGTTTCTTTAGCAGAAATCACATGCTTGTAGTGATGATACATACTCCTAGTCTGAGGAATGACAGAACCTTCACATTCATATAAAAATACCTCAGAAACCATCCATTATTTTTGATAGGCCAAATGCATTCAACTCAGAAGGAGGGAAAAAAATCTATCCTCTAATAGATGAATGGTGCCTTTGAAATCCATAACCCATTTGTAAAAATGGTAGGTATTAAATTTGTCTAGTCTTGGAACTCTAAGGAATTAAATTGTTGAAATGTTTAAGGTATACTATAAGTAAAAGGAATAAGAGAACTCATATTTTCTCCTTGTGTACATTGAAACATGGTTTAATTGTTTTAGGCATTGTATTCTGATATTTAATAACAATTACACTTGAAACTTGTATGGCATGTGATGTTTTTTCAGTTTTAAAATGGATTGTTGCCTTTGAAGTTCTCTAAAATGACATAATGTATTTTTATTTTTCCTTCTCTTCTACTTATAATTAATCTAAGGATCTAAGGCAGAAAATATTATCATCTTGGTGTTTCCAAAATCTACATTGTAATTGGAAAAATGTGTAGTAACAGAAAATTTACTTAAAGTTGGAAGTGAGCTTAAACCTAAGACTTTTAAATGCAAAATGGAATGTTCTTTCCTATATAAAATAGCATATAATCAACTTTCTAGAAACTGCTTTAAATTTTATTTTATAAGTGAATTATGAAATATTGTTATCAAATGGTCATTGCATATGAAGTATTTCATATAATTTACTATTCATAGGAATATTTACTGCTATTTCCTACTACTTCTCTGGCACAGAGTTAAAAACAAAAACAAAAACAATCAAACAGAAAACTTGTGTAGTTAGCCATCTAAATCCTCTGCCATTGAGTTAATTCGAACTCACAACTGTCAGAGAGCATAGAACTGCTGCACAGTGTTCCCACGACTGTAATCTTTACTGAAGCAGATTGTCACATCTTTCTCCAAAGGAGTAGCTTCTAGGGAGTTCGAACTGCTGACCTTTCATTTTGTAACTGAGTACTTAACCACTGCACAATCAAAGCTCAAGAGAGAACCCTTATCTTTATAAAAGAATAGGCACCACTTTTCTTTAAATGATTAAGCATAGTTTTAGATGATTCTGTCTTGTTTAATAGAATAGCCTTTAAGATAAAAGAGAAACTGAAAAATAAAATGACATATTAGAAGACTATAGAAAGAAGTTTTGTAACAAAAATGGAGGAGTGGTTAATCTTACAGTCCTGAAACAAAGGACCCTAGGACCATCAAGGGAGAAGAGTACAAACGGAATGCGAGACCTTATCCAGAGAAGCAGCAACACCAGAGATGGAGGCAGAAATGGGGACATGGAGAGAGGGAGCAGCTGAGGACTGTAGATTCATGGAAAATGAGGAACTGAGAGCTGGTGGCCAGGAGGCAGACTTGTAGAATGTGCCCTTTGGTGGTGCAAATTATTATATATGCCTGAGTGTTTGATTTTTAAGAAAAAAAGAAAAGAGAGAGCTAAAATGAATAGAAAGAAATACTGTTGACTGATGGTACATGGAGGGTATTATAATCATTGTAATTAAACAAGGTGTATGGTTTGTTGAATGTAAAACTGATGGTCTGCCCTATAAACGTTTACTCAATCCACAATAAAAACCTTAAAAATATTTTTTTAAAAAAAGAGACTATGGAAGAAATGGAAGAGGAGTAAAGGCAGCAATGAAGATAGGGGCTGAGTTCAACCACGTTCTGTAGATGCCTGTCGACCTGGAGATGAGAGAGGGTAGAGGAGGAGTTGGTTAGTCTGATGTGTAATGAGACCTGTGGACTCCTGAGCTCATGGACAAGGATATAGCCACAGAGGGCTGGAGCTGAGAGCAAAGCGCCCAGCTGATGTGAAATGAGGGGAGATGCACAAGAATGCCCAAACTTGTAGATAGCACCCATTTGACCTAGCTTTGATGGCTTGATGATCAGAACTCAACTAGAGGAAGATTAA
>NW_006408526.1:14239188-14239717 GCF_000296735.1 Chrysochloris asiatica
TTTTTTAAAGAAAGTATATAATACATTAGTATATATATTTGAAGAAATTGTTGGTTTCTTAGTGTGTAATATTGAGTAATTTACTTAACTTTTTCTAAGTTATAATTTTCTTATGTAAAAACAATAGTCTCTGATAACACTGTTATTATTAGAAATATTATGTGAAAAAAGACTTGAAAAACATGGGCCAAATCCAGTCTGCTACTTGTTTTACTAAATAATTTTCTTGGAATACATCCATCCTCATTCCTTTACATATTGCTAATGGTTACATTCACACAACAAAGGCAGATTTGGGTGGTTACAACCACATGGTCCACAAAACCTAAACTGCTGTATCAATCCTCACTCTTCCCCCAAACACCAGGCTTATGAATGATAAATGTACTTACTGCTGCTAACCCACACTGTTTTCTCCCCTGAGCACCTTGTGGTTTTATTGTTTTATATATATTTTGCATACTGACCCCACCCCTCCAGAACGTCTTTTTATTGCCTTTTGCTTGTTTATTTGTGACTTGACTATTGT
>NW_006408526.1:14239817-14244543 GCF_000296735.1 Chrysochloris asiatica
ATGTATATATATAAAACATAGGAGCTCTGGTAGCTTAGTGGTTACGAATCGGGCTGCGAACCTCAAGGTCAGCAGGTCGAAACTACCAGCTGTTCCACAGGAGAAAGAGGAGGCGTTCTGCTCCCGTAAAGATTTACAGCCTCAGAAACCTTGTTACAGGGTCGCTATGAGTCAGAACTGACTCCACGGCATATTACAACAACAACAACATATATAAAACATATATATATATTTTTGTTTGTTTGTTTGTTTGTTTTCTGGTATGGTGCTGTAGGACTCCACATAATATACATACTATACTATTTATATCATATATTATCGGGAGTCCTGATGTGACTATGCAGGATAATGCACTGAACTGAAAGGTGGTTTGAACTACAAGACAGGCAGTTCAAATCCAGCAGCCACTCCTTGGAAAGTCTGTATACAGGGTTGTTATGCATTAGAACTGACTTGGCGGCACTTCATTTTTTAGGGGTGTCTTCTTGTCTTTTTGCTTTTCCAATTTTTTCTTATTTTCGTTTGAAAAATAAAGTCAAACAATGAATGTTTATTTTTTAACCTGCAGATGATTAATATATGTTTAGAGGGCAATCTTAAATTCCTCTATTCTTTCTAGTCATATTTATCCATTCAATTTTATTGCTGTTTAGAAATATATATATACATAGTACATCTAAGTTTGCTTACATGTTGGGCTGCTAACCTCAAGGTCAGCAGTTCAAAACTACCACACATTCCATGGAAGAAAGATGAGGCTTTCTGCTCCCGTAAAGATTTACAGCCTCAGAAACTCAATGCAGGGTCACTATAAATCAGAATCAACTCCATGGCATACCACCATATCAGAGTTTAGAATTTAAAACAAACAAACTGAATTCTTGATTGGGAGCCACTCCTGAAACCTAAAAGTTGCAGAATCCAGTTTCCTGAGGCCTGAGGTATTCAAACTAACTTCACCCAACTATTAACTTCCATACATTGTAAACATTGTATAGCCTTGTATTCTTGTCTCCTTTGAATTTGATTTGCATCCTATTGTTTTAAATTCTTTAATACATTTCCTTTGTTATCTAGAGAAGGGGCAAGTAAACTCTTTTAAATGCAATAAGACTTAATCCTTCTGCTATTCAGTTCTTCTGAAGAAAACTGAACAGTCTCCAAAGGCACTGACATTTGTGACAAGGCTGGTCTTTTAATATTGGCTGTTCTCACAGCCTGGTTCATTGATCACCCACATCTCTTCCACATCTCAGAGCCCTTCAATCTGCCTTGCAAATACTGATCTTTCTGGACTCAACTCATAAGCTACCATCTCCCTTTGAAGATTTTCCTGAGCCCCAAAGTCATATCAGTCACTGGAGTTTAGCTTACACAGTACCCCAGGCATGCCCTTAGAGTCACATTTATCATTCCTTAATATCATTGCTTATCTCTCTGTAGGATAAGTACTGGACTGTTAACCTCAAGGTTAGCCCATGGAAACCCTTCACAGGGTCACTATGAGCTGGAACCAATTCAAAGGAACTTAACAACAACCTCTCTGCCACGGGACTATAATCTTGAGGAAAAAGGTGGAATGCTTTTGTTTTATCCCTGATCCAACATGTATTGCACAGTCTCACAATATAGTAGGCCTACAGTGTAACTATTAATTGAGTAGATTGTTGTTTTTGTGCCATCAAGTTGGTTCTGACTCATCTGACCCTATATAGGATTTCTGAGGAGCAGCTTTGAGTTTAAATCTACATTCTTTTAGTTAGCAGTGTATCCACAGTGGTCCAGACCAGGACTCCATTGAGCAATTTAAAGTGTCTTAAATGTGAAAATATAATAAAATTGTACTTGTATGCAGTAATTTTATCAGACCTGTGGGCTTCCTTGATTTAGTCAGTATGTATTGAAGTGAATTTTGCCTATTCACTTTATTCACCAATTTAAAGTTCAGTATAATAAGCAGTCTATCCTTTGAAAGATAATTGTTGTTGTTGTTATGTGCCGTGGAGTCAATTCCGACTCATAGCGACCCTGTACAGGGTTTCCAAGGATGTAAATCTTTATGGGAGCAGAAAGCCTAATCTTTCTCCCGCGGAGCAGCTGGTAGTTTCGAACTGCGGACTATGAGGTTCGCAGCCCAATTCATAACCACTATGCTACCAGAGCTCCTTTGATAGATAATACTTACTACTTATAAAAGTTTAGTTTAAAGCTGAAATGTTTGTATCCATTAAGAATTTTGAAGGTTTATTTTATTCTGCACAAAATGCAGAATCCAGTAGATATTTATAAGACTAGCATTTTCTTGTGAACATATTTCATATTCTGAAATAGCTAGTGTTCATGTTTCCAGCATACATGGTACTTTATTATTTTCTAGAAAGGAAAAACAACAACAACCATTTAAAAGAAGCACAGCAGGTAACTTTTTTTGTCAGTGTGTGAGAAGATAGTTCTTAACCTGTGCTGGAACACAGCATCCCTTTGAAAAATTGATAAAAGCTGTAGTCTCTCTCTCATTCCAGAGAAATAGCTACATGCACATATATTCACACAGTTTTGGCTAAAATTTTAAGACTCTCATGTTGTCATCCAGGAAAAATAGCTCAAGAAACAGTAGTCTGAGCACTGTCTGAAAAATGTTAGGGATTCAGCCTAGAGGCAGGATAAAGGTGGACGATGGAGGGTTTAAAGGTAGACAAAGAAGCAAGATGCTTCAGAAGGGAAAAATACAAGATGCTTTAAAAACCTCTGTGAAATGCTCCCAAACTTCCCTAACAAGATGATTTGAATTATTTGGTATCAAAAAACTTGTGCTCATTCATTCCTTCATTCATTCATCTATCCAATTAAGAATAATTTATTAGTTGCCAGGTATGCCAGGCATTGTGCTGGGAGCTGGGGATGCTGGGGTGGGGGCAGTTTACAATTGTGGAAGAAGAGTGATTACTTTTAAACTAGACAGTATCTCTGTGTTTCTCATTTAGGCTAGAATGCTGTGGTAGAGATAAGAAAAATGAGTCCATTTGTTTGTAGATTTCTGTTTACTATGGCATTGGTTTTGTACCCAGTAACCATTCATATTTGTCACTATTATTGATGTGATGTGCAAATAAATGAAGCTTTTTAATGCTTTCACAATCCATAAAATATATAAACCATATAATTTAATTGCATTCATAACAAATTACAATAATGAAAAAATATTAATGCCACATACAATTAATGGAGTAATAGTGCAAGATTATGGCTTTAAGCATCATAATAGTACCTCAAATAGGCCCAATACTTTGAAAATTTTTAATTAAAATCGTGACATCTTTATTCACCCAAAATGATTTATGTACAGAGAAACGTCTCAAATTAAGATAGCAGTCTTGTGACTTCAGTCTAGCTCAGGCAGGGTTAGAGGTAATTTTCATTCTCTGTGCCATTCATTTGAACTAGAACTTGGATCTGTTTCCGTAGTAACATCAAACTACTTTGCAGAGAGACACAAGAGAAGACTTTGATCAAATCAATGTAGAAGTAATTGTAGACTCAAGTAAGCTGTGATCAAAAATAATATTAATAGGACTTTGGATATCTAATCTATCAGAAAACTAGGGAGAATGTGCAAAAACAGTCACCTTGGAAATGAGGCCATGATCACAGGCAGGTGTGATGAAAGGCCTATTTATGAACAACGGGCCTTTTCACTCTGCACATGCCACGATGATTCTTTGGCTTTGCAGCTGCAACTGCTATTTTTGCAGAACATGCTGCTGTTTAAGGGGCAGTCATTTAGATGAAAAGTCAGTCCCAAATCTTTGCACCAAAGAGCCATCCAGTTCCTGAATATGCCTTGTCAGTCTGGGCTGTCTGTGCTACAATCCTATAACTATGTATTATTGTTGAGCATACGCACAGAGCCCAGGTAGTCATATCTTCCTTTGTTCTCTTTATGATTGCTAAAGCCACTGAGAGTTACATTTTCATAAGTATCAGTTAAAAAATATTGATATAAGTTTTAAAAAATATTGATATAACTACTCAAGAAATTAACTATGGTCTCTAGGACAAAAGTCATATGACATTATTAAGATCTGAACATGACCACAGTTTCAGGTGTCATATGAAGATGGATACAACTTTGGTGACATTTGTATCGCTAGTTCTTGATCAGCATTCTGTGCCCCAATCCATTCTTCAAGAAGAAAACACAACTTTTTTTTTTTTTTTTTTAATATTAACAACTTATTGTTAAGTGCCATTGACTCATAGCAACCCTGTATAGGGTTTCCAAGGAGTGGCTTGTAGGTTTGAACTGCTCACCTTGGGGTTAGCAGTCCAATATTTAATCGTCAGCACCATACCAGAACTCCATTAATACCTTATGCCTTTAATATCTGCTGTGTAACAGTGTAAATTCCTTGAGGACAAGGGCCATCCATCTGGTTTCCCCTCCTCTGTGTGTACAAAAGTTAGCATATGAATATAGTAAGTGTTCAGTAAGACTTCTTGCTCTTCCATAAGCACAGAAAGATGGTCCTGCAGTGATCCTACCTCTGTATCTTGTCATTTCCTCTAACTGGAACATTCATTACTCCCTTCACTCCATTGGAGCATCACCTTTTCTGACGGCTTACCATACATTGACAGAGAACTTCCAGAGGTTCAAGCTGGATTCAGAAGAGGCCGTGGAATGAGAGATATCATTGCTGATGTCCAATGGATCTTGGATGAAAGC
>NW_006408526.1:14244643-14251416 GCF_000296735.1 Chrysochloris asiatica
CATGGGAGAAAGTTGAGGCTTTCTGCTCCCATAAAGATTTACAGCCTCGGAAACCCTGTACAGGGTCGCTATGAGTCGGTTCCGACTCCACGGCACATAACAACAACAACAACAATCTCTCTACTAAAGTCAATCCAGAACATTGTGGTTCAACACCTGTTCTCTCTAACAACTGAATTTTGCAGAGTAGAACCTAAATAGGTGGGGACATATAGATAATAGAAAGCATGGTTATATCTTGCTTGGAAGCCTAGTTCATCTCTGCTAAAAAGCCATGAAGTTCTTGCAGGCAACTTCTGGATGACAAATATTTAATTAGTGCTTATCCTTGCACCTTAGCTAAACCCTTTATCTGATACTGCCTTTTGCTAGCCCTGGCAGTACCCAAGAATCATTTGACTTGTATCTTCTTCTAGTGTATATATATCTTTAAAGTCATATAGAGAGAGCTGAGAGCAGAAATTCAGCTTATCCACCTCTCTTGACCCCATGACTTCTCTGCCTTATTGGAAAAGGAGCATTCTTCGATTTCTATTTCAATCTCAGGACTCTTTAAATTTACCTTCTAAGTTTACGCTGTTTTTTCTTAACCTAGCTCATGATCTCTGTTGACAGAAACTACTCTGTTCTTTTCAAGAAGCCATCAGTGTTTGGACAAATTTCCTATTTGAGCTGTATACAATGCATTTGGGGTTACATTTGTTCTGTGTATGTTACTATTTCAAGTAGTAATCTGTCACTCATGCCCTATTATAAGTTAATTGCCTCTGATAGGGTTACTTGAGGAGATACTGTTTGGTGTATAATGGGAGAAGTAGAACAATATAATCACTGTTCAGTAACAAAGGTCAGATTAAGGTAGAGGATTTGGAATACGGTAGATGATCCAGAGGGATGCTGTCATTTGCTTCTTTTTCTGGTAATGTTCATTTAAATTGTAATTTCAACCCTTCCTGAGCCTCAATAGTTAATTCAAAAGTTGAGGCTTGCTTAAGTTATTATAAATGGATCCAAGTTTTGATTTCCTGTAATTTTTCAGCACATGAATTTGTGAGCAGGATTAAATAAGGTCTGTTCTATTGAGGTTCAAGGTAATTCTTAATTGTGCCATATCTTCTAATTTTTTAATGAACATAATCCTTAGGCAAGAGGGTAGAGCAGTGAGATTGTCAGTCAATGCCTTTATTGTTAAAAACTTGCTTTAATATAATGATTTAAGCATTGATAATATTTTAATACTTTTTGTATTAAATTTGAATCTGCAATAGCTGATGAATAGGGCACATTTATGGGTTGTCTTATTATAATCTTAAAATGAGTTAATTTATATAGCTTTAACTTTATTAACATTAACGAAAAGGCTTGTAGCTAATTCAGTCCCATAAATGATGTGAGTTTGGGTAATTGAGTTTTCGTAAGTCTAGTAGTCCTCTCTACTAGTCCAAAAGATGGTATGATAAGGACAATGGAATTTTTGGAAAATGAGAAACATATGACAGACAGCCTTTCTTACTTGTCTAGTAAAATAGGTTGCCCTGTCACTGAGGTGAACAACTGAGGCTTCCCACATAGGAATATTTTCCAATTATTTGTTTGTTATTTTAGCAAATGTTGCTATGATCTTTTAACAAGGAAAGGTTTTAACCCTATGTCAATACCTACAAAACATAATTAAAATAAAGTTATAATCACTAGCAGATGTTAGTTAGCTGGATAAATTCTTTTTGTCATGCAAGAATTGGCCCAGTGAGCAAAGGATATTTTCCAGGTGGAGGTTGATAATGTTTGTTGTTGTTGACTGCCGTTGAGTCAGTTCCAACTCATAGTGACCCTGTATAGGGTTTCTGAGGAGCAGCTGGTGATCTTGAACTGCTGACCTTGTGGTTTAAACCAGCCTTGCAGTATAGGTAATTAACCCACAGCACCACACAGGACTCTTGATAATGTTTACCTGGATTAAATTCTAAGAAGACAAAACATTGATTACTTGGTTTGCAGTTTTTAAAACCGACCCTAAAAACATTGTCTCAATGTTATTGTCTTGCTTCTGACTAAGTGGGAACCCAATGGCTATGTAAAATAAGCATTGGACTATCAACCACAAAGTCAACAGTTTGATCCCACCAGCTGCGTCTTGGGAGGAAGATAAGGCTTTCTCCTCCCACAAAGATTTATAGCCTCAGAAACCCTCTACATGGTCACTTTGAGTTGAAACTATCTCAACAGCATTTAACTACAATATTGACCGCTTAAGTGTTCCATCATATGGAAGACAGCGCAAGGGTAGTATGCATATACCTGGGAACAGTCAGGTTCTTCTAATAAGTTAGAATTATTTGGTTAATTTATAGCTTTCTTTTAGCTTTAATTTACAAGCATGTTTTTGGTGGCAGGCTAAATCATGGTAAACTGCAGAGTCCAATCTAGGGTATACAGTCATTTTGTGGTTATAGTTAAGTGTCGTTAAGTCAGTTCTAACTCATAGTGACCCTAAATAGAGTTTCCAAGGAGTGGCTGGTGAGTTTGAACTGCAGACCTTCAGTGTCCTATCCCATAGCACCACACCAGGACACCTCAGTCACTTTACTTTTGGCTGTATCCGTGTTTTAATTTCACTGAAAATGTGGCATTTACTGTGGATAAAGGATTCGTTAGAATAAAGTTTATGCAAAGGCTTATTATAATCTGCTAAAAACATGTATCATTTTAAAAGCAAAGATGCTGTCTAAAGACGTGCTACCGTTAATAATATACATAGTTGGCTACAGCTAAAACTTCCCTAAAAAATTATTTTAAAGACAAACTAGTTATTAACAGATATTCCCCTCATGTTTGTAAGAAGAGTTAAGAGGAAGGGTATGTATAAACAACCTACAGGACAAGTTTATTGTCAGGGCTTATATACAACTTTGTAGTTGGGTCTTAATATCTCTAGTCCTTGACACGGGTTTTTGTAAAGGTCAGAAATTTTAGAAAAAAAATTTTTCTCTTTTTTTTAAAACATTAACTCAGATTGTTGGCTGGTGAGCTTGAACCACCAAGCAATTGCTATCAGAGATAAAGTTGTTGTTGGTAAGTGCCATTGAATTTATTCCAATTTGTAGCAACCCTGTATAGGGTTTCCAAGGAGTGACTGGTGAGTTTGAACAGGCTACCTTGTGATTCAAACTGACCTTGTTGTCTAGTAATTATACCACAGCATCATACCAGGACTCCAGTAAATGTCAATAAAACTATTGCTATTGCCCAAAACTTCTGTATCTTCATTTCTGTATTTGGAGAGTAATTAGTATCCTGGTGTGGCACTACAGGATTAGCAATGGACTGCTAGCCACCAAGTCAGCAGTTCAAAAGTACCAGGCACTCCTTGGAAACCCTACATAGGATTGCTGTGAGCTGAAACCATCTGGTCAGCTCTTACCAACAAAAACACCATTTCTTAAAGTGTATAAATAGGTCATAAAATCAACCTGGAAAAAATCCTTCAGCACCTTAATCAAAGGACAGAACATCATACCCATGTAACTATTAAGCTCAAAATAGCCATTTGTCTGACTATGCTTTCACATAAATTTTTAGTTAACGTCTTACTTAAGATTTAAATCTAAATTATGAGAACCATGAAATCTTAAAATTGGAATCTTTGCATTCATAAATCTGTGCATTAATTGCAGTCATCCAAAAATCCAGTGATCTCATCTGTAACATATTAATTGGATCATTTTTTATTTATGAAGTATTAAAATTCTTATAAATTACTAAACTAAATGATGGTACTCTTTATTTAATTGATCCCGTTTTGAGCATTACTGAAATCTAAATGGACATGATGCATGCAAAGAAAATTATGGTATTTTTAGTGTATATTTTGTTTAGAAAAAACAAAACACCCACAATATACATACCAGCCTCTTGATGAATATTTTTCTGATATCAAATTACTTGATCATTATCTGTGTCAGACATCACTGATGACATGATATTGAAAGTTTCAGTTATTTCTGTACACTTTATTTTATTAGTAGGTTGTGTTTTATATTTTCAAACAGCCAATATTCTAAGTTATAACAAAGTAAAATATAGGGCCAAGGTCAAACCATGCCATCATTGAAAAAGAAAATAAACAGCTACAGTAAAAGGCTCCTTGTGTGGTGCTGTGGGTTAATGAGGTGAACTGCAAAATCGGTTTAAACTGCAAGGTTGGTGGTTTGAATTCACCAGATGCTCTATGAAAACCCTATACTGGATAGGTATGGGTTGGAAATGACTTGACGGCACATAACAACAACAACAAAGTAAAAGCATAAGTATAACACAAAACTGAACTAGTTTAAGTTAAGCAGAAACTGTTATATCAGTGCACCCATCCACAGGATGGTGCCATAAATTTAAGCTGGATTCAGAGGAGAATGTGGACCCAGTGTTATAATTCCTGCCATCAGGTGGAAATTATCTGAAAGCAGAGAATACCAGAAAAGATGTTTACTTCTGTTTTACTGACTTTGTAAAATCACTCAACTGTGTGGATCATGACAAACTGGGTGACATTGTAAAGAATGGAAATTCATTGTGCTCATGTGGAACCTGTATGTAGATAGACCAAGAGGCAATGAAACAAGGGTATACCAAATGGTTTAAAACCAGGAAAGGTGTGTTTGAGGGTTTCACCTTTCACCACACTTCTGTCAATCAGTATGCTGAGCAAATAATCTGAGAATCTGAACTATATGAAGAAGAACATGGCATCAGAATTAGGGAAATGTTCATTAGCAACATGAGATATGCAGTTCACACAACCTCATTTACTGAAAATAAAGATGACTTGAGACACTAGCTGATGAAGATCAACGAATATAGCCTTCAATATGGATTGCACTTCATTATAAAGAAAACAAAAATCCTTACAACTGGACCAATAAATAACAGGATGATAAACAGAGAAAAATAGAATTTGCCAAGGATTACATTTTACTTGGATCAAGAATCAATGCTCATGGAAGACGCAGTCAAGATATCAATGGCACTGAGCTAATTTACTTCTAAAAATATTTTTAAAATGTTAAAAAGGAAGATGCATTTTTAGGACTAACTTGTGCCTGACCCAGGTCATTGTATTTTAAATTATCTCATATACATCAGAAAACTGAACAATGAATAATGAAGACAGAAAAATGGATGCATTTGAATTATGGTGTTGATGAAGAATACTGAAAGTACCATGGATGTCCAGAAGAACAAACCTGTCTTGGAATAAGTATAATCAGAATGCTCCTTAAAAATAAGGATAGTGATACTCCATACTTTGGACTTGTTATCAAGAAGGACCAGTCCCTGGATAAGGATATTATGCTTGGCAAAGTGGAGAGCAAAAAAGACGTAGATACTCAATGAGATGGATTAACACAGTAGCTACAACAATGGACTCAAACCTTTGTGAGTATGTCTCAGAGCAGAGTTGTGTTTTGTTGTGTTATACATAGGATTACTATGAATCAGAACTGACTAAAGACACCTAGCAATAAAAACAATTAATAAAGTTTGCAAGTTTTACTTTCTTACAAATGAAACTATTTGTGCTGAGTCCTGATGTGGCCCTACAGGATAAGAACTGGATGGAAAACCACAAGGTTGGGGGCTCAAACCTACCATCCATTCCTTGCAAACCCTATACAGGATTGCTCTGTGTTGGAACCAACTCAATTGCACTTAACAGCAACAAACCAATTGTGTATGTGATGAAAACAATTCTTAACTCTGACTCAACTCCTGTATATATATATATATTTTTTTTTTCCTTTCTTATGTAGTTCTTTTTTAAAACTTTTCATTGTGAATTGAGTGATGGTTAATAGATATCAGCTTTACATTCAACAAATTATATGCTTTGTTTCATCTCAATGATTATAATCCCTCCCTGCAAGTCCAATGATCCTATTTCCTCCCTGTGGCCTCCCTTTTCTGTCTCATATTTCAAAAGTGAACAAAGCAAAAATATTTGATGTACGCATACAAAACAAAAACAATATATATTCATTTAGATGTCCTAAGGGCATATTCTGAAAGCCAGCCTCTTGCCTGAAGACACAGTCTTTCTCAGTTGATGGGCCTAGAGTTGGCAGCTGCTCTATTTCTCCATGCCATAGTTTCTGCCACCATCTCTGCTGTTGCCACTTTTCTAGGTAGGATCTGACACTTCACTCATGCTCTTTCTTCTTGATGGTTTTGGGATCCTCTGTTCCTGAAATGAAAGATTAACAACTCCCGTCTTTTAGTTATGCCTCTTCTACAATTACAATTGTGACAATTTTGTTAATCCTGCTAGCAATTACAACAATTGAGTCATAAAATCCTATCAGTATCATACCCATCCCCTTTTACCAGATCCATCCATATGGTAAAGAAGAGGAAAACTATTCAAGGAGGATTCGACTTTACCCACCTCCTTCTGAAACTAAGCACACTCATGAGAGCTTGTAAGCCAGCCACTTCATGCTTTATAGCCATACCCCTTTTAATAGCCAGTTTCTAGATTGCCCATCCCTATCAACCCAGTATACTGAGGAAACAAGCTTGTTCTCTGATATGAAGAATCCTTCCATTCCAGTTGAAATTTTGAGCAACAGCACCCATAAGCAAAGGTCTCTTGTATATATTTAAGATGCAATTTATCAGAAAACTGGCATAGGACATTTGGCCAAGAGAACAGAAAAACCATTATACTGAAGACAAACCTTGTGATCTACTTATGAAAGGTCATAACTTACAACCTGTAT
>NW_006408526.1:14258711-14274650 GCF_000296735.1 Chrysochloris asiatica
GCCATGAGTCGGTTCTGACTCGATGGCACCTGACAACAACAACAACAACCATCACCATGCTACTTAAATTAGTAGTCATACAACTCTCCTGTTTGTCCCCTCCCCAACACTTCCCTTGTTGTTATTGTTAAGTTGCATTGAGTCTGTTCTGGCTCATAGAGACCCTGTATAGGGTTTCCAAGGAGTGGCTGGTAAGCTTGAGCCATCAACCTTGCAGTTCAAACCGACCTTGCAGTACAGTGCATTAACCCACAGAGCCACACCAGGACTCCAACACTTCCTTTATTCTTCTTTATATCCATAAATTATATTTATTCATGGCATGTATATAACTAACACAGCTATTTGTTCATCATTCATCTTTACCCACTAGAATGAAAGGACCACAATGGTGAATATTGTCTATTTTATTTACTACTCTATTCCCAGTACCTAGAACATTGCCTAGAATCTATAAATATAATAAATACTTGTTAATAAGCGGATGAATGAATGACTCAATGTAAGCACCTGAACATCAAATATTGCCTAACAACGTATAGTGCTGTGGTATTCTATTATGACACGGAAAATAGAAGAAGAGAACATACAAATGCTCCTGTAAGTATTCCTCTGGAATGGTGATGTAGCTTATAGTATCAGGAACCTTGCTGACAACCATTGGTGTGATGTGATGCATTCATTATATAACTGTAGATGAAAATACATTCCTTTCTGGTATAGCATTGAATCTTAAATTGGTGAACATATTTTCTGAATTCTACCATAACATCTTCCTCTTCTGGCAATTAGTGAGACAATTGCTTTAGCAATTGCAAGCGGATGTCAGGCTCAACTTGCTAAACCAGAATAATCATTTCTATTAGTGCCTCCAATCTCTTGTGGTCCAAATATTTTCATTCATATTTAAGCATCATTGTCAATAAAAGTGCTCAACTCCTATGTGACCATTAGTTAGACAGATGCTGGCAAACTTTCAATAAAGGTAATCATTCATTGAATCTCTCCTTTCTCCTGTTTGTGGATACTTGTCAATACTGTCAATGGTAGCTAATATTTATCCAGATGCTTACACCATAACTTGGATGTTATTCTTGACTCCTCTCCCTCTTTAACTCTCAAATCTAATCTTTCACCGGGATAAACTTCTTCTCTATTGAATCTGCCCTCCTTCTTGAATTCCCACTGTTATTAAATTAATTCAATTACCATCACCTACCTAGGTTAATGGGTTAATGTGCTAGACTGCAAAACTGTTTGAACTGTAAGGTCAGCGGTTCAAGCTTACCAGCTGCTCCTTGGAAAGCCTACACAGGGTCACTATGGGTCGGAACCAACTCAATGGCACTTCACAACAACAATATAGATTAATACATTACCTCCTTCATGGATTTCTTGCTTATTAGCTTTGTCCGTCTTTAATACTTTCTCCTCACAGAAGATAAGAAGGTCTTACAAAGAAATAAATCTACATTGGTATTCTTTATTTTGCTGACATTAAATAAAATCTTCAGATCTTTCTCTATCTCTTTATAACATTGAGCTCTACAATCCTGGATGTTTAGAGCAAAAGGAAATGACTGGAGAAAACTGCCAGGATTTAGCTGTGTATTATTATTGTGTTATTGGTCACATAGCTCAGATATGTAAGGAGTGGAACTGATTTAGCAGGAGGGAAATGACCAGTGCAATTTGGGTAATATTGAAATATATGAGGGAAACATCAAAAAGGATAATCAGATGAAAATTGGAAGTATGTCTAAAGCTCAGGAGAGGAAAGTGAGTTAAAGATTTAATACTAATCAATTTGGGTGATAAATCAAGTGAAGATATGGTTGAGATTACTCAAATGAATTTAATAGGGTTACCATGAGTTGAAACCAACTCAGTGACAATGAGTTTTGTTTGGTTTGGGGGAAGACCAAAATATAGGAAATTCAAGAAGGATGCCTACCAAAAATATTGAAAAAGAATGTCTATGGAAATAAACAACAAAAATGTAGAAATTTAAAAAAAAAAACTACAGTGCCTGGTTTATAAATATTAATTGAATAAATAGATGGACAAATGAAGGAAAGAATTAATAAAAGACTAAATGAATGAGCAGGCAAGGAGTCTTCAAAAAGTTCGTGAAAAATTCCATTGTCTTTTATTCCCATTTTTCCAAAAACTTTTTTAAAGGTACCCTATAATATTATTCTTAGGGAAGAGAAGTGAATGTAAAAAATTTTTAATGTGATAAATTTCTTCCCTAAGAACAACAAAAAAAAAAGCCCCTTCCTGATCAGGCAAGCACCTGCCTCATAAGCCAACTTCCCTACTACTCCCTATTTCTTTAAATTTAAGTCATTTTGAATTACCTGTGAACGGTCCATGGAAGTTTTGCTCTTTCTCAACACTATGCTTTTTACATGTTATTTCCTGTACCTTGAAGTTCTGGTGTGGAGCTGTAGGATAAGCAATGGACTGCTAATAATACAAGGTCGCAGCTCAAACCTACCAGACTCTCTTCTTAAACTGGCTTGACGGCACTTGCCAACAACATTTACTAAACCTGGTAAAACTCTTCCCTTTGAGTGTATTTTATTTCCTCATTTGATTGCTTTTCAAAATGATCAGATCATTTCTAGTCTTTCTGTACCCGCTGAACCTGAATTAGGCATCTTTTATAATATTATGTGATAAATAATAAAATATGATTTATTACACAGTACTGAAGTTTCTTACGTTCCTCATTTCCTATTAGATCACAAGTGGCTCATAGTAAATTTTCAGCATTATGTGTTGAATAGGTAACACTCAGATTGCAATGAAAGTGTAATTACTTGAATTGAGATGGTATAAGATATATCCGTATCACATACACTGAGAAGTCAACTTTAGAAGTTTGCATGTCCCTCAAAGACAGTTTTGGATTTAAAAATGCTTATTTACTTAAAAGGGGAATGTATTCTTTATTCTTTTATTCTTGATTACATTATGATCAAAATTCAGCTCCATAATAGGAAATTATGTGTGTTCACATGAATCTGAACAAGGTTTATTTAAGACTTTGACTGTTACTTTCACTAGGTGTGAGGAAAACATAATTCTTAACCTCCTTATTTGCAATTAAATATGTGTGGAAATCATTGATTAAGATTACACCTTTACTTAGAACTCTCACCAGAAAAGTGCTAATTGTTGGATGTGTGACAGGAGAGTCACAACATAAGTAAATGAAAGAATAAATTAATAAAAATAATTCAGACTTAGACACGATACTATAAATTAACAAAATGACTTCCATTAAAGCTAGGTGTGTGGCTGAAATTGGTGAAAAATTTAACCTATAATTTGTACTGAAAAGTAAATATTTGTTCTTAGTAATATTATATTCATTTTCTTTAGCCACTTGTACTTTATACTATTTTCTTAATTGTTGAAGAAAACTTAACTTCTTGTAGTTGTTGTTAGGTGCCTTCAAGTCTGTTCCAACTCATAATGACCCTATTCACAAAAGACAAAACACTGCCCAGTTTTACAGCATCCTCACAATTTTTGTTATGTTTGAGTCCACTGTTGCTGCTGCCATGTCAGTCCATCTCATGGAGGGCATTCCTCTTTTTCACTGATCCTCCACTTTACCAAACAAGATGTTCTTCTCCAGGTACTGGTCCCTTCTGACATTATGTCCAAAGAAGAGATGAAGTGTCACCATCCTTGCTTCTAAGGGTCATCAAGTTTGTACTTGTTCCAAGACATATTTGTTTGTTCTTCTGAAAGTTCATGGTAATTTCAATATTCTTCTCCAAAACCATAATTCAAATGCATCAATTTTTCTAAGGTCTTTCTTATTCATTGTCCAATTTTCACATTCATATGAGGCAATTGAAAAAAACGTTGTCTTGGGTCAGGCACCCCTTAGTCCTTAAACAGACACCTTTGCTTTTTAACATTTAAAAGAAGTCTATTCCAGCAGATGAACCTAATGCAATATGTCATTTGATTTTTTGACTGTTGTTTACATGAGTGTTAATTGTGGATCCAAACAAAATAAAGTCTTTGACATCTTCTATCTTTTCTCTGTTATTATATTACTTATTGGTCCAGTTGTGAGGACTTTTTGTTTTCTTTACAGTGAGGTGCAATCCATAGTGAAAGTTGTAGTCTTTGATCTTCATACGTAAGAATTTCAAATCCTCTTAACTTCCAGCAAGTATGTCATAGATTGTTAATGAGCCTTCAGTCCTGATGCCACATTCTTCATCTAACCCAGCTTCTTGGACTATTTGCTCAGCATATAGAATGAATAAGTATGGCAAAAGGATGCAAACCTGGTGCACAGCTTTTCTGATTTAAAGCCATTTAGTATCCCCTTGTTCTGTTCAAATGGCTGCCTCTTAGTCTATGTATGGATTCTTAATGAGCATAATTAAGTATTCTAGAATACCCATTCGTCTCAGTGTTGTCCAGAGTTTGTTATAATCCACACAGTCAAATTCCTTTGCATAATCAGTAAAGCAAAAATGAGCATCTTTCTGGTATTCACTGGTTTCAACCAAGATCCAACTGACATCAACAATGATAGCTCTCATTTCAATTCTTCTTCTGAATTGACTTGAATTTTTGGCAGTTCCTTGTGGATTTACTCCTGCAATGGTTTTTGAATTATCCTCAACAAAAATTTACTTGCATGTAATATAATGATTTTGTTCTACATTCTTTTTTGGAATGAGCACAAATATAAATCTCTTCTAATTGGTTGGCCGCATAGCTGTTTTCCAAACTTCTTGGCATAGATGAAAGAGCGCCTCCAGTGCTGTACCAATTTGTTGAAACATTTCAATATGTTTCCTGTCAATTCCTGGAGCTTTGTTTTTTTTATAGTGCCTTCAGCACAACTTGGACTTCTTCCTTCAATAACATTGGTTCTTTATCATATGTTACCTCTTGAAATGTTTGAATGTCAACCAGTTATTTCAGGTATAGTCACTCTGTGTATTTCTTCCATCTTCTTTTGATGCTTCCTGCATCATTGAATATTTTGTCCATAGAGTTTTTTAATATTGCAACTCAAGGGCTAATTTTTTCTTCAGTTATATCAGCTTGAGAAATGCTTAATGTATGCATCCCTTTTGGTTTTCTAACTTTAGGATCTTGCACATTTTATTATAGTTCTAGACTTTGTCTTCTCAAGTTGCCCTTTGAAATTAAGCTGTTTTACTTTCTCACTTTTACAGTTGTTTAGCTTCTCTGTGCTCAAAAGCAAGTTTCAGAATCTCTCTGACATATATTTTTTAAGACCTCTTCAGTTATTTATACTTTACTATATAATTTAACATCACAACTAGATCTTTGCTCCATATACATAAATATGCTAAGCTGTATATTTCTCAAGAAAATTGACTAAATTCTGTTTTTGTCAGTCAATTAAAATAAAGAGAATTATGTGGGAATACTTGTTTTCATCTAGAAAATTTAGCAAACCTTTGAAATGCTTTCATAAACATTAATTGTCCACCATTTTTAAAAAATCTTCCAAAGTCTACCATGATGATCTTGATACTATTTCTGTGACAAATATGCCTTATTCTCTTGTTTTAGGGTTGGCACATTTTTTTTTTTTTTAATTTTATCATGAATTTGGTGACGGTTTACAGTGAAGAGCATCAGTTTTACATTCAACAAATCATACACTTTGTTTCATCTCAATAATTGCAATCCCCTCCATGTAATAACAGTTATCCCACTTCCTCCTCCCACTTCCTCCCTGTGGTTCTTATTTCCACACCACCTTCCTTCCCATCCCTTCTCAACTTTGTCATTAGGTAAATATTGACCTTGTGATCTTGAATGGTTGACCATTGCATAGTGAGCATACCTTACTAGTATTGTTTGTTCCCACTATGTACCTATTTACTGCTTGGCTAAAAATTGGGCCATGAGGGAGAGTTCCATTCCATACTTGAAGGGTGTCCTCCAGTCTTTTTATCACCAATAAACTTGGTCCTTTTTTTTTTTTTTTAATAATTTTGAATTTTGTTTCACATTTTCTCCCACTCTTTCTGGGGCCTTCTAATGTGATTCCTTTCAGAGCAGTTAATAATGGTAGCTGGGCACCACCTAATTCTTCAGGTCCCAGAGTCACGGTAACTGATGTTCACATGTCCCAATGGTCTATTGGATTAGCTGTTTCCAATCATCTTCAGTTTTCATCACCCTTCTTTCTTCCTTACATAGAGATACCAATAGTTACACCTTAGATGGCCTCTCATGAGCTTTTAAGATTCCAAATGCTACTCACCAACATAAGACTAATGTCCATTTTTGTCTTTTCTTTCTTCCCTGCCTTTTTATGGACTTTTGCTTTCTTCATGGTTGATGTTCTTCTTGTCATCCCATAACTTCTCTAGTCTCAGTCATTAGTGTATAAAGCATCGAATTTTTTCTTGTGATGGTCTCTAAATTCAGGTGGGATATACTCAAGTTCAGATTTTGTTTTTGTGCACTTATTTTGATTTTTTTTCAGCTTTAGCCTGAACTTACATAAGAGTCAGCCCCTGGCTTAGTTTTGGCTGAGATTGAGCTTCTTGAGCCTCTGTTTCCACAGATGTAGTCAATTTGATTCCTATGCATTCCATCTGGTGAGATCCACTGTGTAGTTACCTTATGTTGCTGGGGAACAAAAGTATTTGCAATTAATAAGTCATTGGTCTTGCAAAATGCACTCTCTAGCATCATTTCTATCACAAAAGTCATATTTTCTAACTACTGATTTTTCCTTTTTGTTTCCTACTTTCTCATTCTAATCACCAGAAATTATCAATGCATCTTAACTGAATGTTTGATCAGTTTCAAACTGAAGACGTTCATTGTTGTTGTTGTTAAGTGTTGTTAAATACAAATAAAATAAAATCATGTGAACATAAAATTTTAATAATAATGAAAACTTTAGATTGGACATGTTTTTAGGCGGGACTCATCCCTGGGAAAGGACATCATGCTTGATAAAGTGGAGAGTCAGTAAAAAAGAGGACCCTCCCCCAGTGTTTCATGCTATTGTGCATAGGGTCACGATGAATTGGAGCTGACTCAATGAAACCTAGCAACAACAACAACAAATAATGGAAAAGATATACAACCAATAATCACATGGGAAAGGGAAATGAAAGAGGTTACCTAAGAAAAATATAAAAATAAGTGCTATTATGCCACAAAATGTAATAATAAATAGCATAGATAGTGTTTGATGTGTGCCATTCGCTGTCTTAAGTATTATGTTTAAAATAAAGAAAACAAAACTGTACTCATGTGAATATGCAATAAACATTGAGTCATATTAATAACTGTCAGTGAAATAAATTATTATTATCCTTTTTGAGAAAAGTTACCAATAAAATGAAATTATTTGATTCTAGTCTCTGATTCATAATGCCATTCCTTATAATTTATTCCAAAGAAGTAATTCTAATCATTTTTATATTTAAAAGTCTTGTGCAAAGACTTTGCAATAGCAGTGAGGAGGTGAGGTAGTAGGTGTATATAATGGGAGTTTTAGAGATGGGAAGGGAAGTTACAGTAATTCATGGAATAAATGTACCTTTAAAAATCAATGATATTAATGTGATTAAAATTTGTATTGCTATACAAATGCTAGCATCCTAGTGTAGCATTGTAGGCTAGTGTGCTGGATTGCAAATTTGGTTTAAACCACAAGACCAGTAGATCAAGCTCATCCGCTGCTCCTTGGAAACCCTATACAGGGTCACTCTGGGTTGGAACCGATTCAATGGTACTTAGTAGCAACAATAGCAACAACATACAAATGCTAAATTTTAAAATAAGAAGTGCTGAAAAGTTTTTATAAAATCACACTAAGTGAAAAACTAAAATACAATTTTCAAATATACTCCTGTTATTACGTGCCATCAAATTGGTTCTGACTCACAGTGACAGAACAAAACAAAGCCTGGTCCTGCACCAACCTCATAATTGTTGCTACACTTGAGCCCATTGCTGCCGCCATTGTGTCAGTCCATCTCATTGGAGGTCTTCCTCTTTTTCACTGACAATCCATTTTACCAAGCATGATGTACTTCTTCAGGGACTGGTCCCTTCTGATAACATGTCCGAAGTATGAGAGGTGAAGTCTCACCATCCTGAATTCTAATTAGCATTCTAGCTGTACTTATTTTAACACTGATTTTTTTGTTCTTCTGGCAGTCCATGGCACTTTTAATGTTCTCCAACACCAAAACTTAAATGCATCAATTCTTCTACAGTCTTCTTACTTCATTGTACAACTTTGACATGCATATGAGGCTATTGAAAATACCATGGTTTGGGTCAGGGATACCCTAATTTTCAAACTGACATCTTTGCTCTTGAAACAATTTAAAGAGATTTTGCAGCATATCTGTTTAATGCAATATGTCGTTTGATTTCATAAAAGCTAGATTTACCAATGAGTGAAGGAAAATGCATAGGTTCATTTTTTAAAAGGTTCTATTTTTGATAATTTAAATTACATTTAAAATAAACAAACTTCTTGATACACTTAAAGAAAACAAATTAAGACTTTGGTTTCACTTTTAATTTACCAAATTCTCAAGCTCCAATTCTTGGGCCTTTTTTCACATGCAATCCCAAAGCCTAACAGGATAAATTAAAAATTGACAGGTTTTTTAAAATATATTTGATTTGATTTTTGGTGAAAATATCCAGAGCCAAACCTGCTCTGATTGCAAGTCTCTAGACATGATGGCCAGTGACACTGCATACATTCTGCATACTGTGTCAACATTCTCATTACTTTTGTGCGTGTTGTTTCATTTCCATTAGCTAAAACTCCCTGCCCCTCAACCCTCTTATCTATGCTTTCAAATAGCAATTGAACATTTGTTCTTAGATAAATTGTTTTTTGAAAGGAAGTACTCAAGCATGAAAATCTTTACTTTCAGAGATAAACTGTTCTTAGATGAAAGGTGACTTCAAGGATAGTTTCAGTGCAAAGTTTGAAGAGTAATTTAGGACCATAATCTTGAGGCTCTTCCAACCTCAGTAGATCCAGTAAGGCTGGATTCTTGAAGAATTTTAATATTGTTCCACATTTTTTTCCTTCTTTTGAATTTTTATAGGATTACTCTAATACTCTTAACCTTTATCAATAGCACATTCAAGGGGTGGCAGTGCTTTTCAGTAGCAAAAACTTTACTTTCAAGTTTTTAATTGCATTTGCATAAATGCATACAGAAGTAAATAGGGGGGTTATAAATATATTAGGAGTTCTGGTGTGGCACTGTGGGTTAATATGACAGACTGCAAAGCCATTTGAACTGTCAGGTCGGCGGTTCAAGCTCACCAGCTGCTCCTCGGAAACTCTATACAGGATCACTATGGGTTGGAACCAAATAGATGGCACTTAACAACAACAACAATAATAAACCTATTAATATTTTAGAATTATTCAAATATACTTTATAACTAATTCACTTCAAAAACCTACAACTGACTGAGCATATTATTGACCTAGTATAAATAGAATGGATGCTAATCAATACAAGTTTAAAATGTACTTGCTGCAAAGGATGGGTTTGCTTACTTCAGTCACTCTTTGAGGGTCTGTTATATATAATGCTCTGTGGCAGTCATAAAAAGCCCTTTCACTATGAAGCTTTAATTAATGAATTCATTCAGTTACTTAATTCTGGTGGTGGTGGTTATATGCCATAGAGTTGGTTCTGACACATAGCGACCCTGTACAGGGTTTCCGAGGCTATAAATCTTTACGGGAGCAGAAAGCCTCATCTTTCTCCAGTGGAACAGCTGGTAGTTTCGAACTGCTGACCTTAAGGTTCGCAGCCCGATTCTTAACCACTACACAACCAGAGCTCCTTACTTAATTCTGATGGTGGTAAATTCTAAGAAGTGTAGCCACTGAAAGCATGAAAAAGTGTTCCTAACTAAGGGATTAGCAAAGACTTCCTTGAGACATGAAGGGTAACTAAGAATTCCCTAGGTAGAGAGATAGTGGTTAGTATACAAAAGCATTCTTAGCTGAGAAAAATAAGACATGCAAAGGCCTAGGAGAAAGAAAAGTAGTGTGTGTGGTGGAATTTCCCAGAGGAAGAGCAGTGATGTAAGCGCTGGTGGCACCAGGAAATGGGAGCCTTGGGATTTTAAAAGCATTTTTACAGAATGAATTTGAATATTCAAATTAGCTCCCTGACCAGTGCAGAGACATGATTAGAGGCCATGGGTGGTTGTTAAGGGTTTCATAAGTAGCCAAAGTAAAATGTGGGTGGGTAGAGAAAATCTTATTTGTAATTGCAATAAAAAAGAATAAATATTTTGCAGTAAATTTAACAAAAAAGTTGCAAGACCTCATAGAGGAAAACCTGAAGACACCCTTTAAAGACACAAAAGTAAATTCTAGCAAATTGAAAGATAGGCCCCTATTCTTACAATGTACTGTTCAACATTTTTAACACATCAGTTCTACCTAAATTAGTATATAAATTTAATGCAATTCTAACCAAAGTCATACCAGGCTTCCCCTACTCCCTCTTGGCATTAGGCACAATGATATTAAAGGTCAAATGGAAAAGAAAAAAATGTAAAGAGAGCTCAAGAAAACACTGCAAAGGAAAAAAAAAAAAAAACTACAAGAGGACACTGTTGTTTGCTGTTGAGTCACTTTCTATTTATAGAGGCCTTGTGTTGGGTGTCTGAGAGAAGCTTATGGGTTTGAACTGCCGACCTTGAGATTACCAGTCCAGTGGTTATCCTGCATCACCACAAGGGATCAAAGGATACTTATTGCTACGAATTGGGCTGCTAATCTCACAATCAGCAGTTTGAAACTACCAGCTGTTCCGCAGGAGAAACATGAAGCTTTCTGCTCCCGTAAACATTTACAGCCTCGGAAACCCTGTACTATGAATCGGTTCGCTATGAATCGGAACCGACTCCACGGCACATAACAACAACAACAACAATTGAGTCATTCCAACTCAGCAATTCTGTACGTTTCCAAGAAGTGGCTGGTTGGTTTGATCTGCCAACTTTGCGGTTAACAGTCCAATGCCACATCAGAACTCCAAAAGGACTGGACACTAGTCCTGCAAAATGTAAAAGTGTACTTCAAAATCTATGATTACAACAGTATGATACATGAATACAGGCCACAGGAATAGAATGCAAAGTCTAGAAATAAGTCTAAGTACATATTATGGGAATTTATTAGGTGATCAAGGTAGTACCTTAAATCACTGGGACTTGGTGAACTTTTTATTTTCATGGTATGTCACAATTGAGAGGTCTTTTGGGGAAAAAATAAATAAATATGATCTATACCTGACACTGTACATAAGAATAAACTCCATCAGAAATCTAAATGAAAGAGAATGATGTCATATAAGAGCTAGAATAAAAAAGGGGTGACTTTACCATTAATTTCAGTATAGGGAAATAGTTTCTAACTCCAAGGAAGGAAAAGAAAACATTCATAGATTAGGCTACAAAAAAGTCAAAAAACAATCCTCCTGAAAAAGCAAAACACAAAATATAACAAGAATACCTTAAACAAGCTCTGGTAGCGTAGTGGTTATGAATCGGGCTGCGAACCTTAAGGTCAGCGGTTCGAAACTACCAGCCGCTCCGCGGGAGAAAGATGAGGCTTTCTACTCCCGTAAAGATTTACACCCTCGGAAACCCTGTACAGGGTCGCTATGGGTCGGACCCGACTCGATGGCACTCAACAACAACAACAACAACCTTAAACAAAATAAAAGAAAGTTGATAAACTATGAACAAATATTTGAATGTATAATATACAGGATTGTTGTTAAGTGCTGTCAAGTTGATTAGGACTCATAGTGACCCTGTGTAGGGTTTCCAAGGAGTGACTTTGGGTTTGAACCACTGGCCTTGTAGTTAGCAGTCCACTGCTACAGCGCCACACTGCGACTCCAACACATAGATTAGAATTCCTGATATACAATTATATTAATAGTCATTAAAGAGAATGGGCTCAAAACCCAAGATAAATATCAGAAACAGAAAAAACATGAACAGACAATTGACCAAAAAACTGAAAAGAGATTAAATAGGGTCTTAAACATAGGGTGGGAGGATAATTAAAACTCTCAATTGTTGTTAAGTTCCATCAAGTCGGTTCCAACTCATAGTGACACTGCATAGGGTTTCCAAGGAGCTGCTGGTGAGTTTGAACAGTCGACCTTATAGCTCAAACAAACCTTATGGTTCAGTGCTTATCCTACAGTGCTATACCAGGATTCACAATTAGAGGAATGCAAATTAAGATAATTCCAGTCCTCAAGTACCAGTCTGTTGAAAACGAAAACCATGATATCACATCCTGTTGGGGAATTTGTTAATACCTAACAAAGCAGTCCTGGTGTAGTGCTGTGGGTTAATGCACTGGACTGCAGAGCCGGTTTGAACCTCAAGGTTGATGGTTCAAGTTCACCAGCTGCTCCTTAGAAATTCTATATATGGTGGTTATGGGTTGAAGCAGATTATATCTTTGTTGTATGCTTAATCAATATCAGATTGAAGAAGTTGGTAGAATTCTAGTACTACTAATCATATATGTTTATATATATGTTTATATATATGTATAATGGGTAGATAAATTTAGTTAATATTGAATATATGAATTCAATTTGACTAAATTTATTTTGATTTTGACTTTCCTTCACAATTTTTTTTTAATTAGGAAGCAAACACTAAGTAAAGAATGCAGCATAAAATTCTCAGAATTATTTGTAATAAAACATTTTTCTTATTCACCTTACAAAGCAAACATCAACTAATCTGCTTATTTGAAGATAATCATAAATGCTGAGGTAGTGAATTATTCCTTAAGTAGACATCATTGTTGAAAATGTATAAACATTATATTTCAGATGTGTAATTTATTCACCTAATCTTACTTAAAACTAAGTTCCAAAGACAAAATCATGAAGAAAGCAAAAATATTTCCTTGCATGTGCAGCATTCTTGTGTTTTGTTTGTCCATACTTTTGCTCATGTTATAGAAGTTGATTTATATGGATTCCATCTATCTATTCCCAGTGAGGAAATAAATCAAAAATGAACAAAATAATAGTTACTCTTTTAAAATCAAATGTTCTTCTTTTTCTTGAAACCAGGGCTTTTATAATGTGTCCTACCAATAATGCAGTCTCCCAAATCAGGCTCCTACATCTTTCGGGAAGAAGGTCTGTGACTGGACTTTTGGAGAGCACCACACATTCATAAGCTACTGGAAATTGGGTATTCCCCCATGATAAAGTATTGATCTGACTAGTCTAAGTTAAACTGCCCAAAGTGGAATCTCTGGGTAGCAAACAAAAATCTGATGTTATGTTTGTCAATGATGAAAACATAAAGGGAAGTGAAAGGGTCTACATCATACTCTTATTCATGCTTTTAGGGAAATCCTAAGTTCTCTGACAGTATTTTAACTGACTGTGCTTCTTTTTTTCCTTTCTTGTTTGGAATTAGAAAATGCCATAGGAATGGAAAAGGGCAAAAATAAGTTGATTTTAAGAATAAGAGCAGAATACTATGCTTTGAACACACTTAGTGTATCAAATACATACCGGTGTTTTCTGTTTTTAATATTGAGAAAGCTTTAAGTGAATTATGTTTAATCAGCCAAAACCAAACCAAACCCGCTGCTGTCCAATGGATTCCGACTCATAGCAACCCCACAGGGTAGAGTAGAACTGCTCCATAGACTTTCCAAGGATGTGAATCTTTCCCAAAGCTCACTGCCACATATTTGTCCTGTGGAACAGCCAGTGGGTTCAAACTGCCGACCTTTCGGTTAGCAGCCGATTACTTAACCAGTGTACCACCATGGTTCCTAAATCATTCCCTTCTAGATTTAAAGGTTTATTTGACTTATGACCATTCCTCCTAACTAATAAAAACTCAGACAGTATGAAGATAATGTTATAAAAGAAAGAGAAAGTAAAGTTAAGAGCACTGGCTCTGTAGGATAAGCACTGAACTGTGAACCACAAGGTCGGCAGTTCAAGCCCACTAGTCCCTCCTCAGACACCCTATACAGGGTCATTATGAGTTTTACCTGACTCAGTAGCACTTAGCAACAACAACACATTAGATTATTAAATATAAGTATCTTTTTTAAAAGCTAAATCTTATTTAGAATTTTTTTTTATGCTAGTGTATGATGAGATAATGATTTCCATGGGGTATATATACAAATCCATGTTTATCTTCAGAACACTAAACAAAGCTGAATTGTACTACTAAGTAATTGTAAATTGGTATTTTAATACAATATAGAAAAATAAATTTGAATGTGTTTGTTTTAAATGTCTACCTATAGACCATACACTAAAATAAAATTCACAGAATGATGTCATTTATTAATCTTTTAATCAAAATTTTCTCTAATGTTTTTATAGATAAAAGCATTGTTTAGTTTTAATATATATATATACCATCATACTTTACACTTGAAAGAAACCGGTACTTTCAAGTTTTTTGGTTATTTTTCTGCATAATCTATGGGAGATACAAGCTTTCAGTCAATTTTCAACTACCTACTTCTCTACCTTGTACAAGAAGCTTTTTAATTTGGGGCTGTTGTTAAATTACTAAGGGAAAAATAGTTCACAAATTATTAATTAATGCATGCCAATTAAGAGCATTAGATATTTTAAAGATGCACAAATACAATCAGAATGCAAATTGAAAGTGGCTTAAGGCCATTGAAGTAACAAAAGGACCATTTTAAAATTATTAGTAACAGACTCAAAGGACCAGTAGCAGGTACAGCTGCAGGGTAAAAATGACACATGTGCTGGCAGGCTTTGGACCTTGTGTGAGCACAGCTGTGCTAAACTAATTTTGTTTGTTATCACAATAATATAGAAGCCACTGAACTTAGAGAGGCCTTGAGGCAAAGTCTTCAAGATTTGCATTCTACAAAATATTTTGGGAGCTTCATGCATGTTAGATTTGTAGAAGTTAGATTCTCAGTTCAAAATGTAAAGGCCTGGAAACATTATTTAGGGGCTACAATGTAGTAGTTACAAATCAGGCTGCTAACCTGAGGGTCAGCTGTTTGAAACTACCAGCTGTTCCATGGAAGAAAGATGAGGCTTTCTGCTCCTGTAAAGATTTGCAGCCTCGGAAAGACTGTACAGGGTTGCTATAAATCGGAACTGACTCAAACAACAAACAAAAAACAACGTTTGATTGGCCATTTTGAATCTGATGACCACATAGTTTAATATGCTGGAAATGACAAACTGAAGAGAAATGGTGTTGCATTCATTGTCTAAAAGAACATATCCAGATCAGTCATGAAGTACAACCTGTCTGTGATAGGATAATATCCATGAGAATCGACTCCATGGCACTTAACAACAACAACAACAACAGGGAAACCCAGTTAATACCACTATTATTCAAATTCACACACCAACCACTAAAGCTAGTAAGGAAGAAATAGATGATTTTTACCAACTTCTTCAATCTGAAATTGATCAAACACACAATCAAGATGCATTGATCATTACTGGTGATTGGAATGCAAAGGTTGGGAGCAAAGAGAAAGGATCAATAGTTGGAAAATATGGCCTTGGTGATAGAAATGATGCTGGAGAATGCGTGATAGATTTCTGAAAAGTCAGTGATTTGTTCATTTCAAATACCTTCTTTAGACAGCATAAGAAATGACTGACTATACACATGGACCTCACCAGCTAGAATACATAGAAATCAAATTGACTACATCTACAGAAAAAGATGCTGGAAAAGCTCCATATCATCAGTGAAAACAAGGCCAGGGGCAGACTGTAGAACAGGCCATCAATTACTCATATGCAAATTCAAACTGAAGCTGAAGAGAATGAAAACAAGTCCATTAGAGCCAAAATATGACCTTGACTATAT